>NC_064303.1:103488275-104088275 GCF_023373825.1 Bactrocera dorsalis
ACCGCAGGCAATGGCAAGCACACGAATTTAATTTTCACAGCATTTATCTGCTAGGCGATAGTTTACAAGTGAAAAAACGCACACTAACGCCCACACACACTTTCATTTCAGTGTGTGAGCGCTTGATAAGCTGACAGCTACCTGCCACCTGACTGCCGCTGCACATGACACTTTATGAACTTTTTCGCATGTGGTAGTGTGTGAAGCGCCGCTAGTTTGCATATGCAAAGGCAGCTTTTATACACCATAAGGCCGCACATACAAGCGCACACAAAGGTGCATGGCTGGCTGTGTGCATGCATTAACCTTTTAGCACCGTTTGAATTGAGTGGCGAGTGCGAGCGAGCGCACGAACACTGCGGCCATTTGTGTCAAAGTTTTCGCCTACGACCTGCCCACTGACATGAACTCCGCTGGCTTGCCACTTTATTTTTCATAAGTAATTAAACTATCAGCATGACAGAGAGGCTGGACCAAAGGCCCGGCGCAACGCTACACACGCAGCGCTTGTACGCAGCGGTTTGCGATTGAGCGGCGGCTTTGCAGGGTGATGCCTTGTACATTTCTGACTTTTTTATTGAAACCACGTTAAATGGACTTCTTCATAATTTTTTTAAATTCTTGTTTTATTTATGTTATACAATTTTTCAATTTTTTTTTTTTAGTTTTTGTTGTAAATTATTTTATTTTTTTTTAATTTTTTCAATTTTTTTTTTAATTTTTTTTTTTAATTTTTTTTCTTTAATTTTTTTTTCTATTTGTATTTCTTTTTCTCATATTTTTTGTAGCAAAAGTTGTTGCTTGCGACATCAACAGCACAGAGTCAAGCAAGTTGTCGACAATGTTGTCGCTTTCGCAAAGTAGTTGACGCCTGCTGAGCCCACAACCGAATTGTGGCAAGCAGCGCTCGCATATTTGTGCAGGCGCTTAATGTCACAGGTACAATATACGCCAACACATGCATACATGTGTGTGTGTCGTTGCGCAAAGGTGACCTTGCGGCATAAAGCTGACAAACAACATGGCAACAACAACTTTCCAAAGCTGCAGCGACATTAGTGTTAGCTGTTGTTTTATTATTGTTGTTGTTGTTATCGTACCCGCTGTTGTATCTGTCTCTGTAGGCCTGTGCCGAAGTGCACTTGCCACCACCACGTCAAGCGCTTTGTGCACACACACTCATATTTGCATGCACCTGTGTGCCAAGTGGCAACGCGCTTGTGTGTGTAATTCCATTATCTTGTGGCATTAAGTAAGTTCTTTTGCCGCAGCGCACTTTTAAGTCAACTTTAATTTGAACCACAAAAAGTTTGTTGCATAAAACAGCAGCCCGTAAGTAAGTGGCTTGCAACACAGCGCATAAAGCCAAGTTGCACAAACATTCGTCTCTTGCGTATGTGTTGAATAGTTATGTGTCAACGCTTGTTTGCGTGTGTGTTTTCACTTAACTAAAAACCTGCGTACCCAGGCGATTTCTAACTGTTTACTAACACTAATGCCTATGACATACACAGCAGCCAGCAGCAACGGTAAACAAACACATCGGCAGGCAAGTGCAGAAGTCAGCTGCTTTTATGTGGTTTGTTGTTGTAATACATTTGCGGTATGCACTGTGGGTGAGAGTTGTGAGAAAAGTGCTATAATGGCTTATTAATACGGGCAGCTAATGCGAAATGATAAAACAAAATATTTTTAAAATATTTTAAAAATAATTTTAAAAAAATATTAAAAAAAAATATTTAAAAACAATTTTAAAAGGATTAATTTTAACAAAAAAATAATTAAAAAAAAAATATTTGAAAAAAATTTTAAAAGGATTAATTTTAACAAAAAAAAATGTAAAAACTATTGAAATTTTTAAAATATTTCTTTCTAATACTTTTAAAATAATTTTTAAATTTTTTTAAAATGATTAAATTTCTAAAAATATAATAAAACAAAATTTTTAAAAGGATTAAATTTTTAAAAAAATTTTTTTTCCTTTTAAAAATATTTTTAATTTTTTATATGAAATAAAATTTTTAAAACTTGAAAAGGATTCAATTTTTAAAAATATTTTTTTAAATACTTTTTTAATAATTTTTAATTTTATTTAAAAAAATATTTTAACAAATTTTTAATATTAAACAAACTGTAAGTTAAAAAAATTGCTTTATTAACCTCTTATTAATCCTCACAAGGTATTATTCTAACAATTCATAACTGTTTTAGTTGCTACGAGGTTGCCACACTTGCAAAAAAATTCATCGAAATTTCTAAATGCGTGAAATGCATTAGCCATTTAGAAAAGTATGTAAAAAAACTTCGTATTAAAAATATTGTAATATTTTACGGAGTTGCCACCCGACGTTAGACAAATGTTGAAAAACGAAATTCGAAAAAACTAAAAAATTTAAATTGAGGTCCGCACACAAACATTTGAATCGTTTCTAAAGCTCAAATATAAGTGTTTCAGTTAAAAAAAAATTCTAAGTACTTGAAAAAATAAACCTTTTAGAAAAGTTTATGACAAAACTTCGTTTTAAAAATGATGTAATATTTTTCGGAGTTGCCACCCGACTTTAGACAAATGTTGAAAAACGAAATTCAAAAAAATCAACGAAACTGAAATTTAAGTCTTCATACAACAATTTAAATCGTTTCTAAAGCTCAAATATAAGTGTTTCAGTTGCTACGACGTTGCCACACTTTCAAAAAAAATTCTAAGTGCTTGAAAAACATAAATCTTCTAGAAAAGTTTATGACTACACTTCGTTATAAAAATGAAGTAATATTTTTCGGAGTTGCCATCCGACTTTAGACAAATGTTTAAAAAGAAATTTCGAAAAAACTAAAAAATTTTGAATTTACATCTGCACATAAAAATTTAAATCGTTTCTAACGCTCAAATCAAGTGTTTAAATTACTACAAGGTTGCCACACTTTAAAAAAATTAATTAAAATTTTTAAATGCTTAAAATTCTTAAGCCTATTAAATTAGTAGTGAAACGTATTGGTTACAAAAATATTATTCAATGGAGTTGCCACCCGGTTTAAGGGAAATGTTTGAGAACAAAAATTGCAATACCGAAATTTTTTCAACTAGTATGCATCCAAAAATTTAAATCATTTCTTAAACTCAAACAAAAGTGTTTCAATTGCTACAAGGTTGCCACACTTAAACAAAAAAATCCTTAAAATAAGTATCTTACAAAAATAGCACAAGGGAAAAATTTCGTTAGAAAAGAATTATTTTATGATGTTGCCAACTGAATGTTATTAGTAAAAAGTTAAAACAAATACAAAAATTGTTGAATTGAAGTGTGAATACAAAAATTTATATAATTCCTACTTTATTAGGTATTAAGCTGAGCTGGTGGCATATTTAATAAAAATTATTATTTTATTAAAGGTGCCATAACTTGGCTTAGTATAAATAATGTTACTGAAATCGATTCATATGTCATGCTGTGCCTATAAATTCTGTGTTGCTCATACGTCAGGGGGTACTATATGCTCACTACACTTGATGTACATTATGACAAAACCATCTGTGACACCCTTATGACAACGATTTTTCCAACACTTTTCATAGACACTTTTTGGGATGGCCTTCAGCTCCTTCAGCGAATTTTGTCTTATCTCTTCGATCGACTGAAAGCGTGTTCCACGGAGCGACATATTTAGTTTGGAGAACAAGAAAAACTTACACGAAGCCAAATCTGATGAATACGGGGGTAGATCGATGGTATTCATTGCGTTTTTGACTTTAAATTCGGTCACAATCGTGACTCGATGCGCTGGTGCATTATCATCATGTAAATTTCTTTTTGAAAGAACACAATTCCGGACGTTTTCGACAGATATTCTCACGCAAATGTCAAATAGAACTTCTTATTGATTGTCTGTCCCTCCGGAACAAATTCATGATAGCAACAAACCGCAGATATCGAAAACACAATAAACATCACCTCGATTTTGGGCGTCTTTGGCTGGTTTTTTCTTTGTTTTGGCTCTTTTTTCCCCTCGATTCCTAGAACTGTTGACTTGTTTGTATATCAAACATATTGTTCACATTGAAGTATAAGAATCTTATATTAATGCCTAGCTCTGCTTAATAATTTTATAAATTTGCCACAAAAATGTGTTTAAAAATGTTGAAAGCACCCAACTTCGTATTAAATTACCATAAAAATACATACACATATGGTATATGTAGTACATAAAAAACAGATTCAAAGCAATAAAACACTTGACTTTGGTAGGAAAGGGGCTAAAAGGTATATGATTACTAATGTACATATACAAATATGTATAAAATTTTATATACGTGTTTATATATTTCAAATACTAACTCAATCATGTTTGTGCCCGTCAATATGTCCATGTACAACTCATTCCATATAACTCACATATGAATATCTCATATGTTACGTATACGCACTGTCAACTGCAAAAGCATAAAAACTTTTGGCATCAAATTATGTATAAGTGCATATATGCTACATACATACACTGAAGCAAACTACCAAAACTAGTATACTCGTATAGCGACTACTTAAAACTATACCCTCCACACTTAAGCGCACAGTAATAAAAAGTGTCGCCTTGCCATGAAGAAACTCAAATAAAAGCACGAGCATATGTGTTGCTGTATTATGTTGTTAAAGTGTGTGTGTGCAGCGCAACTCACATACACACGCTCGTACCTCAAATTATTATGTCATTAAAGAATTTTTCATTGTTTATTTGTTGTAATTTGTGGCAAGTAGTCACTGAAGTAGTGAATGGGTAGCAGTGGAAGAGCAAGAGAAAGTTTAGCGACAGTTTGGCAAACCACAGACAAATATGTTGGCAAACAAATAAAGCCGCTAACACACACACATAAGTATAAATAAATATGTATAGCATACACAAGTTAACAGTAATGTTGCAAAATTGCATAATGGAATTTACTGCTTTAATAGTTTCCGAGTTTTATGCGGAACTTCGACGATTGGACCCATGCGTCCGGGTAAAGTGTGTATTTTAGCCACACAAGCGCAGTTTTAACTGGCAGCATTTTTATAAAAAAAAATCTTTTACAGCAACAAAGAATTTTGCAAAAACAAACAATTTTACAAAAACAAAAAATATATAATTTTTGTTGTTTTGAGCATTCAACTTTGAGAGCAGAGGTGGAAAATGAAAAAATCTCAAAAAAAAATATTATTTTACTAACGAATACACAAAATCTCTGCACCAATACTTTTTGAAATATTTTAAAGATATTAAAAATTAATATTTTTGTATTAATATTTTTCTTTACTATTTTCCCAACAATTGCAGTGCGTCTGCCGCTTTGACCGCCAAGGTGCACTGTGCGAGTTACCCATCATCATCAAGAATGCCGCCTTCTCCGGCGATTCATATGTGTCGCACCGCATCCACAAGGACATACCACATCATGAGTCATTGGATTCGGTGCTGCCGATGCATGTACAACTGAAGGTGCGCACACGTGCCACAAACGGTCTGATAATGCTGGCCGCTGCTCAGGGCACCAAAGGCGGTCACTACATGGCGCTGTTCCTGCAGAAGGGCCTATTGCAATTCCAATTCTCTTGCGGTTTACAAACGATGCTGCTTAGCGAGCTGGAAACACCGGTGAATACGGGCAATGAAATAACAATTAGAGCTGAGTAAGTACTGTTGGAGCATTTTTGCAGCATATTTTTAAAATTCCGAAGAAATTTGAAATGTATTTATGTATGTATGTTAATGTATGTGCTTATGCTTCTATATAACAAAAGAATAGAAAACAAGCTTTCACACAATAGAATTTTGAATTTTTAAAAAAAAATTAGCATATATTAAGGCGCTCTTGTCCTGAAACGGTATTGTGATATATATTATCACATGGCCATAACAACGAAAAGCCAATGAAAATTCTCTAGTGTGGCCAGATTAGAGCTCCCACTCCCGGGCTCCCGGGCTCCCGAAATCCCGGGATCCCGGACTTAAAACTCCTCCCGGGATTTAAAATTAATTTCCCGGGATATTCGGGACTTTTGTCCTTTTTTTTAAACACTGTTAATTATTAATTTTTCATAAACAAAGTTGTATTTACAATAGATGAACATTGCCAAAAAACAATTAGTAAGAATTTAGTACTTTACAACACTGTTTGATCAAAGTTACAGCATTGGTTTGATCAGCTGTTAATTGGCAAGCTGTAGCATGTGCCAAGCATACGATCAGCTGCATTTTACAAACTTACACTCGTGCTTATTGTAGAAATTGTCAAAAAGTACAATACTAATGATGTTGAGAATCGCGAAATCGATTTAAAAATAATCGAAAATGAAAAGAAAAAAACGTTGAAGGAAAGGTTGCAAGAAACTGTCAAAGAATCTCGCGTTTTAAAAAGAGATGTCTCATTATCAGTAGGGGAAGCGATACCAAAGGAAATAAATTTACTTCTTGGGGGTGGCGGGCTTGACAGCAATCTGGAGGTTGCTTGTAATTTTTTAAAGACAATACCACCAACTAGTGTCGAAAGCGAGCATTGTTTTTCAGTGTCTGGCCGCATTTGCACTAAAATCAGATCTAGTTTAAACGATGAAACAATGGATGCGATTGTATTTTTAAGATACTATTCAAAATTAGTTCCTACAGAAATCGATTTGTGATTTTTATTATTTGTTTTTTGACAAAATAATATATATATAATACCAAATATATATTTTTTTCAATTTGAATTATATAAATTTTTCAATTTATAAGAAATAATAATTATTATTAAATAATATTTTTTTTATTATAAAGAACCCAAGAACATGGGCGTACTTAATTGAATCTATGTAACTGATTGGAATTAAAAAATTAATTTAATTTTTTTTAATTTATAAGCAATAATTAGCAATTTTTATTTTCTCCCGTTTTCCCGGGAATCCCGGGAAATGAAATTTCGATATCCCGAAATCCCGGGAATTCGAAAACACTCCGGGAGTGGGAGCTCTAGCCCAGATCCAGCGAAGCCGATCAGCAATTCAAAACTTCAAAAATTATTTGCATATTTTTAAGCGCCGATAAATTTGTTTCTTATAATAGAGATGTCATGACAAGGAAGCAACAATAAATAGCTACTGTGGCCAGGTCGAGTAAAGGAGATCAGCAATTCTGAGTTTTATTTGCACAGTTATAGGCGAAAATCTTTTTTTCTTGTAATAGAGCCAATAAATTATTTCTGCTGTGGCCAGATTGAGCAAAACGAACCAGAAATTCAACGTTTTTAAAATTACTTGCATATTTTTAGGCGGCAATCATTCTTTTTTTTTAAAGGTCAGCAACTGAAAGTTTTAAAAAATTGGAGGAAATCAATTTTCTGTAAAAGAACCAGATCGAGCAAAACGGATCAGCTAAAGTTTAAAAAATTTATTTGCATATTTTTAGGCGGCGATCATTTTTTTCATATAATAGAGATGTCTTATTCACAGAAACGAAAATTTACTAGTGTGACCAGATCGAGTAAAGATCAGCAATTCGAAGTTTTGAAAATATTTTTGCATACTTTTAGGCGGAAAACTATATATTTTTTTAATAAAACCAACGAATTACTGTTGTGGTCCGATCGAAAAACCGAATCAGTAATTCAAATCAGATTTGAGAGTGTTCAAAGAGTACGGACGTGTTATTTAACTCGCTCCGTGAATTCAATCTTTACAAAAAAAAATTAATCATAAAACCAATCAAAAAGTAAAACAAAAAAAAAAACAATTTATAAATTGTAAACAAACATTTAAAACAGTGCACACAAATTAATAATAATAAACATAAACAATTAGTGCACGAATCAACAAGTGAAAACAAAAAAACAAAAAAAAAAAATCAAACAAACAATAATGAGTGCTTCGCAGCCTCATCAGCAAGGCCGTAGGCATTCCTTAAATGCCTACTTCAGCTTTGTCGACCCAACAACAACCACAACTACTGGAAATAAAAAGTGTAACGGCGATGATGAGTCATCGCGGCGATCAGCTGAAAAGGAATCGAAGCAAAGAACGCAGTCAGCAGTAGCAGCCGAAAACAACAATCGGGCAATAACAAATGCCCTGACACCAACCAGCCTGCAGGTACCAACAAACGAGCAGGCAACGAAGAAAATCACAAGGCAAGGTGAGAGTGTACCAACAAAAAAAGGCCCGTCTGTACAAACAGGCATTGACCGCTACGTCAATATAAAGAGGAAATTAAGTCCTTCTAAATCAGCGGTCAATCCTAAAAAAATTTCAAGGCAGCACACCAAATAAAAATAAAACGGAAGTTTTAAATGGCAACAGATTTGCCATACTAAGCAATGGTTCAGACGACGATGCGAAGGGTACCACCACAGTCGTTAATGCCAAACCACCTCCGATATATTTGCGCGAGCGTAGCAGTAATACTCTTGTTGCGAATTTAAGTGAAATTGTTGGCACTAACAATTTTCATATAGTGCCTTTGAAAAAAGGCAATATAGACGAAACAAAAATTCAGTCCTACACTGAAAAAAGTTTCATGGAAATCGTTAAATTTTTGTCGAATAAAAACAAAAATTATTATTCGTATCAACTGAAGAGCTCTAAGGGCCTAGTTGTTGTAATCAAGGGTATAGAGTCCGCCGTGGACTCTAGTGAAGTGAAAGAAGCATTAGAGGAATGTGGTTTTGAAATTAAAACAGTTGTAAATATATTTAATAGAAACAAAGTACCACAGCCAATGTTTAAAATTGAATTGTTGCCGAATTCGAATCAACTAAAAAAAAATGAGACCCATCCTATATACAATCTGAAATATTTGCTGCATCGCAGAGTAACTGTGGAAGAACCACATAAAAGAAACGGTCCGGTACAATGTACTAACTGCCAAGAATATGGGCATACTAAATCATATTGCACTCTACGCAGTGTTTGTGTGGTATGTGGTGATTTACATCCCACTTCGAAATGCACCCTTAAGAAAGAAGAATTAAATAAAAAATGCAGCAATTGTGGAGGAAATCACACTGCTAACTACAGGGGTTGTCCTGTATATAAAGATTTGAAATCAAAGTTGTCACAGGGCATTCAAGCACGTCGTAACCAAATGTTACAAACACCCCGTAATGAAATTATAGCAACCTCAGAGAAAAGTTCAAATCCTATTACTTCTATCAATAATAATATGCAAGGAAGCTATGCAAATGTAGTGAAAGGCAACACTGTGCAAATGCAACTGCCGCAAAATCCTCCAAATGGAGGTATTGAAACTATGATTATAAATCTTACACAGTGTATGACACAATTTATGTCTACCATGCAAAACATGATCCAAGATTTAATAAAATCACAAAATCAAATGCTGCAAAATTTATTAAGTAAAAAATGAGCTTACTAAATATCTGTATATGGAATGCCAACGGTGTTAACCAACATAAATTAGAGATTATCAGATTTCTGTCTGAAAAGAATATTGATGTAATGCTTATATCAGAAACTCATTTAACAAATAAAAATAATTTCAATATTCCTGGATTTAGAGTCTATGTCACAAATCATCCAGATGGAAAAGCGCATGGTGGCACGGCAGTGTTGATTAGAAATCGTTTAAACCACTATGCCCTAGAATCGCGTGCTACTCCACAGTTACAAGCTACAACAATTTCACTCAAAAATCGGGGTTGTGACTTAAACCTTACTGCTATATACTGTCCACCTCGTTTTAAAATTACAGAAATCGAATTTAAAGACTTTTTTGGAACACTAGGTCAAAAATTTCTAGCAGGTGGAGATTATAACGCAAAACACACGTACTGGGGCTCGCGTCTTATTAATCCGAAAGGACGACAGTTGTACTACACTATTATGAATAAGCATAATAAGCTGGATATAATATCTCCTGGTAAGCCGACATACTGGCCCAGTGATAGAAGAAAAATACCAGACTTAATAGATTTTGCTGTAGTCAAAAATATAGATAGAACGCTTATGACAGCTGATACATGTACAGACTTATCATCTGATCATTCTCCTGTACTAATAAAGTTATACGAACAGCCCATGATATTTGAATCGAAAGTTTCTCTAACGTCACATAAAACTAACTGGTTGAAATATAGAAAGTATGTCAGCACCCACATCAATATTGATTGCAAAATAAATACAGGAAGAGACATTGAAGAAAATATAAGAGAAATTAATGAAGTAATAATTAATGCAGCTGTATTGGCAACACCAAAAAGAAACAACAAACCAGTAGGTTTTAGAAAGATCACTAATAATGAAATAGAGAAACTTGTAAATGAGAAAAGGCGAGCTAGGCGGGAATGGCAGCTAAATCGATCCCCTTCAACTCTGCTTCAACTGAAATCTGCTGTACGAAAGTTAAAAAAAGCGCTTAAACGCGAAGAGGAACACAACACTGAAAATTATATAAAGAAACTGTGTCCGAATTCTCGCAAGCAAAACTCTCTTTGGAAAGCACAAAAGTCTTTCAAGCCACCAGTAGATTCCAACATGCCTCTAAGACAGTTGAATGGTAATTGGGCACGTAGTGATGAGGATAAGGCAAATTGCTTTGCAAATCACCTAGAAAAGGTATTTCAACCCAATTGCCCAAAGAACAACTTTGAGTTGCCAACCTTGCCCAATACCGAAAAAGAGTCGCATGTGTCTATTAGGACTTCTACTTCTGAAGTTACTAGAATAATAAAAGAGCTTAACCCCAAAAAATCACCTGGGCATGATAATATTACCCCAAAAATGCTAATTGAGTTACCAAATATTGCCGTAAGGGTGCTCTCTTTGCTCTTCAATGCAATTCTTAATCTCGGACACTATCCAAATTCGTGGAAAAAGTCGCAGATCATCTTGATAGACAAACCTGGGAAAGACTTAACACAGCCGTCTTCATACAGACCAATCAGTCTTCTACCCTGTCTTTCTAAGATATTTGAAAAATTGTTACTATCAAAGATGACTCCTTTCCTCCACGAAAATAATATAATACCAACGCACCAATTTGGGTTTCGTGAAAAACATAGCACGATTGAGCAAGTAAATAGAATTACTAACGAAATAAGAAGAGCATTTGAGCACAGAGAGTACTGTTCAGCTATATTTCTAGACGTGGCTCAGGCGTTTGATAAGGTATGGCATGAGGGCCTTTTATACAAGATTAAAAATATTCTACCTTCAAAATTATATAAAACATTGGAATCGTATTTAAAAAATAGAAAATTTATGGTAAAAGTGGGAGATTTCATATCTGATGAAAGACAGATAAGGGCTGGTGTACCCCAGGGCAGTGTTCTAGGCCCAACACTATACATCATATATACAGCAGATCTTCCAACAGCTAACAATGTATTAACTTCTACTTTTGCGGATGACACAGCTATAGTGAGCCGTAACAAATGCCACATAATAGCATCAAGAATATTAGCCGAGCACTTAAAGTTTGTCGAAGAATGGCTAGCTAACTGGCGTATAAAGGTAAATGAACAAAAGTGTAAGCATGTTACATTTTCGCTTAGACCAAAAATGTGTCCGGCAATAAAAATTAACAATATTTTAGTACCCCAAGCGAATGAAGTAACCTATCTTGGTATTCACCTAGATAGAAGACTTACGTGGAAAAAACATATATCTAGTAAAATAACTTGCATGAAGATAAGAGCTGCAAATTTAAATTGGCTATTAAATAAAAACTCCAAACTTAGCCTAGACAACAAAGTGCTTTTATATAATGCGGTCATAAAGCCGATTTGGATGTATGGCATTCAACTGTGGGGTACGACCTGTGCAACTAATATAGACATAATACAAAGGTTCCAATCAAAAATGCTTAGATCAATCACGTGTTCACCATGGTACATGCGTAATGAGAATATCCATAAAGACCTTGGTATTTTTATGGTAAAGAAAGAAGTAGAAGACAGCAGAATTAAATATATATGCAAACTCCGTGATCACCCAAACCCTTTGGCTAATGCTTTGGTACATTCCTGCAATCAAACACGCCTTAAAAGAAGAGATATGCCCGCGTACTGAGGAGCAATGTATCACCAAAACAGCTCAATCATTTGCTTGAGCGTGTATAGTTTTAAATAGGTTTAAGATTTTATTACTTATTGTTAGGCTTTCAAAACAAAAAGCAGATTCAATAAATAAAAAGATATTGCAACAAAAAAAAAAAACAAAAAAGTAATTAAAAGTTTTAAAAATTATTTGCATATTTTTAGGCGGCGATCATTTTTTTCATATAATAGAGATGTTATAATCCCAAAAATCCAATGAATAATTTCTCGCGTGTCCAGATCAAGCAAAACGTATCAGTAATTCAAAGTTTTAAAAAATATTTGCATATTTTTAGGCAGCAATAATATAAAGAACGGTAATTTAAAGTTTTAAAAATTATTTGCATACTTTTTGGCGATATTTTCATATAATAGAAAATTTATATACAATTTTGGTATTTTGGAAATATTTGCATATTTTTAGGCACCAAAAATTCAACACCAAATAATTAGATGTGCATATCTCTCAAGCCCAAACATTTACATTCTCTAAACTGAAGCTTCTTCTTCGTTATAAATTTACTTATCTTAGAAGAAACAGCGCAGCCAAACTTTGCATCCACCTTTGAGTAATTCCACTGCTTAGCCATTGTCAGCAAACAATGTAAACCCACTAGCGTAATAGCACTTAATCCAACAATAACCACACACACATACACACTCACACATACATATATGTATATTTGTGCATACTCAGCGAGTCAAGCCGATTGAGTAACCGATGGCAGCACCATTCCGCAGACAAATCAATGCAAATACTTGCTGGTCGTACACATACAACAACAACATCAACAGTCATAACAATAACTACAATGCTAGCCGAGGTAAAAGCAAACGTCAAGGCAAAGACGCGAGCCAAAGCCACCTAAGCAAGGAGGACGAGTGCCAGGACAATTGTTATCGCGCTATAATTATCGTAATTGCGTGCACACAATAATGACTCTTGAGGAAGTAACCCCACTCCATGCAACTCTGCGCTGTGTGAGAGCGATAGGAGGGTGCGATTGGCGGGAGCGCACGGAGTGAAAGCGTTGTGAGGAGTGGATAGGAAACACCGCCGAAGGACATCATTTCGGCGTGAAAGCTCATTAAGGCTAAAAGCGGTAATTTCATGAATGAGAATGCCCTTCCGCTACCGTTGGCGCAACGCGCATCTATTTACATACCGTTATATACGTAACGGTGTGAAAGGAAGGGGCTGCACTTACTACTACAACATATTTTAGGTTTGCCGGTGGGGATATTTATTTTCTTGTTTTTTTCTCTTTTCATCTTCCCTCATTCTATGCACAGTTTGCTTTACGAATTTCCTTTGACTAAATAAGTGTTTACCCGTGTTAGTTTTATTAGTTCCATTTGCTTACCTACTTATTTCACTATTTTCGATATTCGTTAAATAGTCCCCCGAGAGCAATAAAAATGTGGTTTGTGTCGTGCGTACTCCTTTTTTTACAAGCTTGAAGAGTGCATTATCCACTAAGGATTTGGCAACCCATAAAGTATATGCGCCGTAATAAAAGCGCACATACCCAAACACATATATATGTATAAGTTATATGCATATACTCGTATGTATATATGACGTGCTGGCATTTATGTCCACACTGTTATATATGTCCTCGTATTTATGTGTGTGTGTTTGTATGCTTGCTCATATCGCCTCGAGCCGAATGCTCTTAAACTGCTGCCGTCTGGCATTATTATCGTTGAGCCTGAGTGCCGGCATTAGTGGGGCAAAATGGTCAAGTGCGCCTTGAGCCAAAATGTTCAAATAGTGTACTCAAGTAATGCACTTCAAACGGTTATTATCTCCCATACACACATATGCACGGCTGCAAGTGATATTTACTTGTGCTTCTATATGCCATTATAGGTTCGATTGTGTGTGTGTTTGCTATTTGAGCTACCAATAATATATTAAACCCATTCGATGTCATTAGATTGACTAATAGTAATGAAGGCGGAAAGATCGAATGTGAGAACAGCTAACATTTTATGAGATTTTTACAACACTTTAACTTGACTGTTATGTTAAATGACAGTGCGCCGGAAAGTAGGCAACTATTAAATTATTTTCTTATTTTTTATGCGAAATAAAGTTTTATGAAGCTGAGTTATTGTAGAAAGTTGTTGGATAAGGCTTAAACTGCATACGGTACAGCGCCTTTTCAATCAATCAACTAACCAATTAAGGTTTAAAAAACAAATTATGAACATTTTTCTTAAGGAGGTATCATAGTAATTAATGCCCTAGTTTTTGAGATATCGATTGGAAATTTCGCACACTCCTTTCACTCCCCAATAAGCTGCTACCTTTGTTAGAAATACCAATATCAGAAAACTATAACGCATATCTGCCATACAAACTAACCGATCAAAATGAGGTTCTTGTATAAGAAACTCCTTTATTTGAGGAGATATATTCACGAAATTCGACATGAGTTATTCTCTGGGACAATGGTACAATCTTCGAAGAAATCGTTCAAATCGGATGACTATAGCATATAGCTGTCATACAAAATGAACGATCGGCATCAAGTTCTTGTATGGAGAGCTCTTTCAGTTAAAGAGATATATTCAAGATATTCGACGTAAATTATTTTAGAAATTAATGGCGCAATCTCCGAAGAAATTGTTCAAATCGGATCACTATAACATATAGCTGTCATACAAAATGAACGATCTGCATCAAGTTCTTGTATGGAGAGCTCTTTCATTTAAAGAGCTATCTTCAAGAAATTTAGCGAGGATTATTTTCAAAAGCAATGGTGTAATCTGAGAAGAAATTTTTCAGATCGGATAACTATAGCATATAGCTCTCATATAAAATTAACAATCGGAATTAAATTCTTGTATGAAGAGCTCTTTCATTTAAAGAGATATATTCAAGAAATCTTGCATGAATAATCCCTTAATGAAATGGTGCAAGCTCTGAAGAATTTTTTTAGATTGGATAACTATAGCGTATAGTTGCCATACAAAATGAACGTTGAATACTTAACATTTTTGCTACCTTTAATTGAAAAAATATTTTTATTTCATTCAAATTTTATTTTTAATATTTTTGTATTTTCCATTATTACTTATAATTACTATTTTTTTCTTTTCCAATTCAAATTAACTTATTTTAAATATATTTACACCTTCATATCAAATATCCCATATGAGCATCTATACAATTATATAGCTAAAAATACGTGCCATCTTCGCTTTTAGTTCATTGAATACTTATAGCGTTTTACGCAAATTCATCAGCATGTGGCAAAATCCATGTATTGACGACGGTCAACGAGTTTAGCACGAAATACGCATTACCAAAGCACTCGGAAATTTATAGCTCGTAAATAGGCAAATAAATACGTAAACTACTGAACTACTAACACTAATACATAGACACACACACACTTATGCTACACTATTTACGCACTTATGCGCACTTACAGGCTCTTGACTCGCCCATTTTCGCCTAATTTCCGATATTATGGTGCTCACTCACTCAGCTGATCATTTGCGGCGCCTTTGCTTGGGTCCTTTTTGGTCATGGCCAACAAACCATGTAAGTTGGCTTATTGCACTTGAACAACGCTTGGCTTGGGGGGTTAAAGTGAAAGTGATGGCCAGATGTGCGGTTGAATCAATAAAATCATAAAAAAACGTGCACACTCACACACATTTATAACTGTGTTTTGGAATACGTTTTGTAATAAATATGTCTGTGAAGTGGCGTACAAATATGCTGCCTATGAAATATGCGTTTTGAGTTATTAAATGCTCATTCAAGCTCAAATGCTGGGTCAAGTGTAGTGTGTGTATATGTTTATAGCAAATAGTTTCCACAAAAAGAAGAATATAAATTTGGTATAAACATAATTGCTTCTATAGTGAAGAAGTCAAATATTGGGAAAAATTTAGCAACCTCGAGTAAAAGTATACCTGCCTACATTTAGACCACGTAATCTACCAGAAATTTTTAAAATATCACAAAAACAAGAAAAAAGGGTGACTTCGACTTCAGCGCAGCTGTAATACCCTTCCCAGGTGCATTTTTTATAGCAGATTATGGTAACAAAAGGTTTTTATATTGAATTTCTCCGGTCAATTTGTATGAAAACTATATGCTATAGTGATCCTCTTGAAACAATATCTTCGCAGATAATAGCGCCACTTTAGATAATAATCAATGTCGAATTTTGTGAAGATATCTTGATAAGAAAAAAAGTTTTTCATACAAGAGCTTGATTTTGATGTGTCAGTTTGTATGACAGCTATAGGCTATAGTGGTCTGATCTAAATAATATCTTTGGAGATTGCACGATTCCTTTAGAAAATCTTCCATGTCAAATTTGTTGAAGATATCTTTTGAAATAAAAGTGCTCTCCATACAAGAACCTGATTCTGATCGTTCATTTTGTATGACAGCTATATGTTATAGTGATCGGATCTGAACAATTTCTTGGATGATTGCATTACTACTTTAGAGAATATTTCATGTAAAATATCTTGAAGATATCTTTTGAAACAAAAGAGCTTTCCCTACAAGAACTTGATTCTGATAGTTTATTTTGTAAGACAGCTATATGCCACAGTTATCTGATCTAAACAATTTATTTGAAATTTATAGTGTTCTTTTTTGGCAAAAATCTGTGCCAAATTTCGTGAAGATATCTTGGCAAATAAAAAAGTTTTCCCTTCAAGGACCGTATTTTGAACGTTCAGTTTGTATGACAGCTGTATTTTATAGTGATCCGATATCGACAGTTCTGAAAAATGAGAAGCTTCTTAAGGAGAAAATGGTGTATGCAAAATTTGAGAGCGGTATCTCAAAAACTACATACACTAAAGACTGACTAAAGCGACTCAAATCAGCATACTACCCGAAATATCTACAAAGCTTGCCTGATAGATAACCAACCGATTAAGACCTTCACTTAAATACACATATCTACATCACTAAAGATAAAAAAGTTAAAAAAATTGCATAAATAAAATATTTTATTTTAACTGCCTCTAATAATGGAAACACCTTGAAATATGCCGAACATCAAGCCAAAAATAAAAAATGCAATATTTTTGCGCTTCATTTGACTTTCAAAACTAATTTTCTTAATGCGAAATTTCAATGCAAACTAATGGATTGAAAGAAAACTTATGAAATTCCCAGAGCCAAACTTAGCAAACGAATTGTCAATGGTCAAGCTGAAATTCATCAATAAAAAGTTTTTGGCAGCGCCGCCACCCGCTTTTCCAAGCCATTGAACAAACGAAAGTCCGAAACACAAAGGCGACAGCACACAAGTGGGGGGCACAGGGCTGGGAAATAGATTCAAATAGACAAGAAAACAACCGAATGCAAGTATATATATAACTGTATATGTATACATATATAGTAAGAGCATGTGTGTGTGTGTTTGTGTGCATAGAAAATGTATCAATGATTTAGCTACAACTCACCTGAGCCTTGAGTTAACCGAAACCAACAATCAGTGACCCAATTTGTTGCTGCAATTCCTGACAAACAATAAAACAACAAAAAAATAAACAAATTGAATAAGAGCAAAGTAAAATGTATATAAAAACTAAAATAGAAGAAGAAACGCAAAAAAGTAAAGCAAAAATAAGGAAATTCGAAAATAAGCAATATGGCCCTCATTTCTCATATGAGCTACTAATAGGGGTCATTTCTCATTTCTTGCGCTTTTACTTTATTTCAATTTCTTGTCATTTTTTTGCAGTTTTCTAATATCTTTACTGCATAGCAGATAGAGGAATGCCAGGAATTGTTTTAGCGCTACAAAAACAGCCAAGAGGGCAGAAAATAAATAAATATTGTGCAATCAATGCAATTGTAACTCACTAAGTTCTACTCTCGAATGTCACATAAAAATGTCCGGACAAAGCTTAAACGGTAAAAAAAAACGGAAGGGAAGCAAGCGTAAAGAAATGATATAAAAGCAGCGCAACATTGTACAGAATATCAGGGGAAAAAGAAAGTAAGAGAAATCCTTGCAAAAGCAATAAATTAGTAAACTGAGAGCCAACACAAAGGAAGGGCATTGTTCATACAGAGACCAGGGAACACTAAGAAAGAAAGAAAAAGAAGTAAATAAGGTGCAGAAAGTTCGTGTGGAATCTTCTTTAAGAAGATGTGATACAATTCTGTTACTTTCTACACCCAACGATACCCACAACCTTTAATTACCACGTCGTTTAAGATTTTCAGCTTATTTGTGCATTCAGCGCTTTATTCAGCATTCATTCTCTTGAGCTGTAAAAGAGGTGAAAGCCAAAATCTGGTTAGATTGTTTCATTGTGACATTCAGCGCTTTATTCAGCAATCATTCCCTTGAGCTGAATAAGAGCTGAAAGCCAAAAGCTTGCTGGATTGTTTCATTGGGACATTCAGCGCTTTATTCAGTAATCATTCTCTTGAGCTGAATACGAACTGAAAGTCGAAATCTTGTTAAATTCTTTCATTGTGATATTCAGCGCTTTATTCAGCTCTCATTCTTTTGAGCTGAATAAGAACTAAAAGCCGAAAGCTTCTTAGATTATTTCATGGTGACACTTAGCGCTTTATTCAGCAAACATAATCTTGAGCTGAATGTGTAAACTACAATTTTATATAAATTTTCTGAGCTTATCTGGCATTCAGCGCTTTATTCAGCAATCATAATCTTGAGCTGAATATGTGCGCTTTATTCATGTTTCCTTTTTTTCAGCTAAATAAGAGCTGAAAGCCAAAAGCTTGTTAGGTTCTTTCATTGTGACATTCAGCGCTTTATTCAGCAATCGTAACCTTGAGCTGAATATGTGCGTTTTATTTAACTTTCATTCTCTTGAGCCGAAGAAGGGCTAAAGGCTTGCTGGGTCCTTCATTGTGACATTCAGCGCTTTATTCAGCTCTTATTCTCTTGAGCTGAATACGTTATGTTACTACTGCTTGTATAGAGAGCTTTTTTATTTAATGAGATATCTTCACTAAATTCGGCATGGATAAATTTCCAAGACAGCGCTACAATCTCCGAATAAATATATTGTTCAGAACGAACGACTAAAACCTATAGCTGCCATATATACTGACCTATTAAAATTAATATAATATCTTTTTTATACTCGACTATACTTTACCTTCACTGCAGTCACTTCCCTACGTTTTTCTTGTATTTTATAACTCTACGCGCACATTCGGTTTAAACCGTTATTTGAACAAATTTATTATACTCAGCGCAACATCTGGTGAGAGTATCAAAATGAAAGTGAAAGATATTTTATTTCAAGGTGCCCACCGCATATAAATAAACAGACGCATGGATACATGCATATACACACACTGACGCACGCACACCAGCACGCGGCGTGATTGAAGTACATTGTGGCAATTTCGCCGCATACAAGTATTCCTGCTGCCACTGATTCCCGCCATCGTGGACGCATCTTAACAAAATAGCTTTATATTTCTTGTTATTGCAGCGTTTTTATTGTTGTTGGTTTTGTTGTCCATGCTGCGTTGCCAATAAAATTCACGTGTGTAACAATAAGGCAAAACACTCACGTACAAGCAGGTGGCATGCGGTCGCTATAAAATACAACTTGATGTCGCTACAATGCTACTTATAATGGGCTACAAAGTAAGCAAGAATATAAACAACAACAGCAAAAAGAGTTGGTAGTTAAACATGAATTCAAAGTCGCATTATTATGCATAGGTGGCAAATGTGGTTGAGTTCGAGGCACTTACGAAGGAAAATAGAAAGGAGAATAAGATTTGTTATGGCAGCAGCAGCAAACACAATCAATTAAATCACGGCGGAAGGAGATGCTGCAGGATTATTATGTGCATAAAATATAATAAGCAATCGTAACTTAAGATTTGCTATATGAAATAGGAAAATAATTTATTATTTGGTATGGCATTTTGGTTTGTGCGCCAAAAAGTAGGCAACATTTATTATATTTTACTATGTAGATGATAGTCGAGTCGAGAAACGATTATGGTACTTTCGCTACTTAACTACCCGTTACCTTAAGCTCTATATAGGCATTTCAGCGCTTTATTCAGCAATCGTCACCTTGAGCAGAATAGAAGCCCAAAACGTATCAGTTACTTTCATTGAGGTATTAAGTGCTTTATTCAGCAATCGTTACCTTGAGCTGAATAAGTACTCAAAGACAAAAGCTAGCAGGAGCTTTCATTGCGGCATTCTGCGCTTTATTCAGCAATCATTACCTTAAGCTGAATAAGTACTGAAAGCCAAAAACTTATCAGGTGGTTTCATGGCAGCATTCAGCGCTTTATTCAGCAATAATTATATTAAGTTAAATGAGTATTGGAAGCCAAAATCGTATCAGTTACTTTCATTATGGCACTCAGCGTCTTATTCAGCTCTCATTTTCTTATTTGGTATTCAGCGCTTGATTCAGCTTCCATTCTCTTCGGTTGAATAAGAGATGAAAGCCGAAATGTTGTTAGATTTTCATTATGGCACTCATCGTTTTATTCAGCTCCCATTTTCTCGATCTAAAGAACTTATGCGATTTAAAATACACTTAAATTTAAAATAAACGTATAAGGGAATCGAAACATCTCTAAATTGATTATTGAAAGCCAAATGCGAATTATTTGCTCTCATATAGCACTTAGCGTCTTATTCAGCTCTCATTTTCTCGTGCTGAATATGTTACGTTACATATCGCAAGGTCAAATGAACCAATGCGATTTAAATCACTCCAAAATTGAAAGCAGACAATAACACATTTAAGATCACCTTCGACAGACTAATGAAATTGTCTACTATGTTATGGCAAACGTATTTTGCGCCCGCATTTAATTTACACTGTGCAACCCAGTAAGCAATACAGGAATATTCAATTGCCCGCTACCCGAGGCAAAAGATCGAAACAGTGTACTTTTAACGAAATATCCACAGCGTATACAAACTTTATAGCAAAGAATTCCAACTATTAACTACAACGTGTGCACTCCTACTTACTGCCACATGCACCCACACACACAGTCTCCACTACATACCCCACAAAAATTGGTACACAAATTCCGCACATGTCTGCAACCACATAAATATATGCCAGCATAGTTTATTTATATAACATATTGAATTTTCACTATTTTCGCATACACTGCGCAGACATATGCACATGTGAGTATGTATATATACCGAAAAAGCAAATTTCCTCTGACCAGCACCCACACTTCCTTCACAGGCTGCGCTCTTTTCCGGCGCCAACAAAAGCATATGCAGCAGCTTACCTTCGACTGACCGCCAATAAATTCCTGTTCAAGTACATTGCGCAAGCGATGGCAGGCGCACGTGCAGAAATGATAACAACAACAACAAACTATTAGCATTGGCATACTTTAACACATACAAACATAGTTCTAAGTTAACAATCAACGGCAAATAAATAAAAACGGAAATGAAAGAGATCGTCGAATGCAAAACAAAAAACAAGAACAAGAAAAACGTTAACTTCTGTTGAATGTCAGCCAGAATACCGTTCACAATGACAAGAGTGTCCTTACAAGAACCATACAACACTTGCTTCCGATCGTTCACTTTGTATGGCAGCTATATGCTATAGTAGTCCGATCTGAATAATTCTTTCGGAGATTGCATTATTGGCTTTGAGAATAATTCATGCCAAATTTCGTGAAGATATCTCGTCAAATCAAACAGCTTTCCATACAAGCATTTGATTTCGATCCTTCAGTTTGTATGGCAGCTATATGCTATTGTGGTCCGATCTGAACAATTTTTTCGGAGATTGCATAATTGTCTTTAAAAATGATCCAAACCAAATTTCGTGAAGATATCTCGTCAAATGAAAAAGCCTTCCATACAAGAACTTGCATCCGACAGCTCAGTTTGTATGGCAGCTATATAGTATAGTGGTCCGATCTGAACAATTTTTTTGGAGATTCCATGATTGCCTTACATAATGATCTAAACCAAATTTCGTAAAGATATCTTGTCAAATAAAAAGTTTTCCATACAAGCATTTGATTCCGGTCGTTCAGTTTGTATGACAGCTATATGCTATAGAGGTCCGACAGTGGCAAAATTTCAGAAGGATATTTCAATACACAAATAAAATACATTCAGGGTATAAATAAGCTTGCTATTTGCTGCTCATGACTGCCGCAACACAAATACCGGCTCACATGTAGTAACAAGTTTGTGTGTGTGTATTTGTGTGATCATGGCGACGACACGTTGGTTAGTTGCTGAGTTCAGCGCTGCCAGCGCACCTTCACACCTTTGCATTGACCTACGACACGACATCGCTGCCTGGGCGCTCGTCGCTCCACTATTGTTGACTACTGTAGCGCTGGCGAGTTGTTGTTGCTGGCGCTGTACAATTTCGCTTTTCGCTTAAGCAAACTTTTACAAGCTCGTAAATAAGCTGGTAAAAATTTGCGCCACAAATAACTAACGCATAAATAAAGTACCGCCACAAAACGCACACACACCCAGGCAGGCAACTTGTGCGCACACACCTGGCTGGTGGCGGCAATAGTTGTCGCAGCTGGCGAAAGTTACCTTGGCGATTTTCAGCAAACAACGTTTTTAATGAATTTTTTTCTCAATTTTGGCGTAAACTGCCACAGCGAGCCATTTACCGACGGTATTTTCTCACACTTTTCCGCCGTTACGCACACATGTGTGCGACGAAATTTTCCAATTCATTAAATGCTTATGCACTGAAATGAATTTCCGCACGCAATTACACTTAAATATACTTATTTGCACATGTGTACATACGTACATATTTTCAAAAACAGTACGTAACACATGTATACCATATACGTAATTGTTATATACAAAATATTACACAAATAGACCATTTATGTATTCAACTATATATCTTTCTATGCACCAAAAATTTATCTCTTAACTTTTCACTTCCTTTTCCTAACTTTCGTTTTTTCTCTCACTTATTTTCTTTGCAGATTGGACTTCAGTCGCAATTACACGCACTGCAATGCCTCACTGTTGGTCAACGACACGCTCGCCATGTCGGGCGATCAGCCGACTTGGCTGAAATTGCTGCCGCCGCGCATGCACACACCGGAAGTGATACTCAATACATGGTTGCATTTAGGTGGCGCACCGCAAGCGCCGATCGGCCTGATTATCGAACTGCCACCAGCTCAGAGTGGCACCGGCTTCACGGGCTGCCTGCATTCGTTGCGTATAAACGAAGAGACGCGCGAGATATTCGGGTGAGTAGTTGGGGACCGAAAGTGTTAAGAATATACTACATATATGTCGAATATACACAGTTACCGGTTTGTTACTGAAGGTCAAAATCAAAAATCCATTTCTATTATATTTCTGTTTCAAAATTATTGAGTTAAGCCTTGCCATTAGTAGACAATAAGTAAAGTGGCTTAAGGCGTTCAGTTAAACAATAATTTGGACTCAAAATCAATTTGTTAGCTTTTAAGTGACGCCTGAGACTCGCAAGAACCACCGACAGACCCTCTCGATTTCGCCGCTCTCTTAAAATAATACCTTTCAAGGAATCACGACCAGAAGTAAAAATATATTCACCCATTTTAAGAATTATTTTTCTGGAAGAGCTAGAGATTATCCCGTCGAACTGCAAGCAGAAGTATATATTGTATAAAATAAATAATAGGTTTTATTAAAATTCGAGGAAATTGTGTATGATAAGATAAGATAAATATATACGGACTGCACCGTGAACATAGATCAATTATGCTCTCTCCTAAGTCACATGACCCATCTAGCCCCAGCATAATGAGGTAATACTACAGTGGCTGGAGGAAGAGAGTGAGCATGAGTTCAGCGATATGGATGGTGAATGCAATGACCCCAATTTTCAGCCAGAAACGGCTCTTTTAGATAATGATGAAGACAATGAAGAACATGCGACTACCTCTGAGCCACAAAATATTTGTGAAGAAGTGAATCAACATCCAACAAGCGACTACTACAAAGGTAAGAAAGGATTTTTGTGGAGTGCAAGAGAGCGACCAAAAACATCTAGAACAGCAGCCCATAACATAGTTAGACTACCAGGTCGTCTGCATACTTCTACCTTTGAAGGATATTTACAGCTATGGTCCAAAATTTTTGACGAATCCATGTTGGAATGTTTAGTACAATATACTAATCAAAAACTCTGTAACTACCGAGCTAAATTTAATAATACTACAAAGGTGGAACTTATGGATACTTATGTAACGGAAATGAAAGCATTCATTGGCCTACTATACTACACTTCAGTTTTTAAATGTAATGACGCAGATCTTCGCACAATATGCCAATGCCAATATACTGCTATATATATACTGCCAATATACGCCTCAGTGATGTGATCCCTATAAAGAAGCAAAGATACAAGGGCCTTTATCGTGCGTCTGCAGTTAATTAGCAGATGTTCTGGAGTTTCAGACTCACTGTCGCAGAACCGGCAATTTGCACAAGAAGCTAGGCTTATGTTATATTACTGCTGCTTACAGTGGCCAGCTTAGCAACTTGGCGTGGCACATGTCTTGGAGTTGTTGCCAATACCTCTCTCTGCCTACTCCTTCTTCCTTGCGGAGCAGCTCATTTATGATATGAGAATCCACCGCAACGAAGTTCCATGTTAGTGGAACTGCGGAGCACACGAGCTTATCAGCCAGTTCATTCGCAGCGATGCCTGGTGTGGTACATGATGTAAGAAATATCCATTTATTATATTCTCTTTGTTTTGGGGAATGAAAATACAATTTACGGAAATAATTTCAAATGAATTATTCGAAGTATTGCCCAGCGCTAATCACAACTTTTTCCCCATCTTTCTGAAAAAACTCGAATACCATTACGATAAAACTGTTCGTCTTGTGATGCTATCGAAGAATCAAGTCACTTTTCGATGTCGTCTAGTAAATGGAACTACTTTTGAGCCAAACCACATGACATTGAAAGAAACAAATGATGATCGGACGGTGCAGTATTTGACGGGTGGCACAGGGCTTCCCATTTAAGTTTTAATGTGTTTGGCAACGTGTGGGCAAGCGTTGCCATATAGCAGAATCACTTTTTCGTGCCTCTTCTGGCATTGTGGCCGCTTTTCGGCCCAATCGCATCAATTGAAGTCGATGTCGTTCCCCATCAATGGTTTCGTTCGGTTTCAGCAGATGATAGTAAATAATGCGGTCTTGTCCCACCAACTAAAGAGCATAGTTTTCGGAGCGTGAATACTTAGCCGAGGCGAGGACGTTGAAACCTTTCTTTTCATTGTTTAATGATAATTGAATCCATTTTTCATCACCCGTTTCCATTCGATGAAGAAACCCCTTTCCCTTTTGACGTAGGAGCAATTGTTCAGCGGTGAAAAGGCAACGCTCAACGTCACTTGGCTTCAAGTCATATAAACCTCAAGTTCCTTGTTCCTGAATCATTCCCAACGCAAGTAGTCGCTTTGAAATGACTTGGCAGGTGACTTCCAATGCTGAAACAAGCTCTTCTTGCGTTTGACACGGTTCCTCATCGTACAGAGTCACCAATTCTTTGAAAATTTTTGGTCTTCCTTCACGCGGACTATCGCAATACCAACCAGTCAGGGAACATTGTTTCACTTGGGGTAGCACCTTCGTAAACATTTTAGAATTCCCGATGTGTTTGAGCCGTCGAATTCTTTGACCGTAAAAAGAAAATCAACACTTCCCTCAAATGAAACAAAGTCACTAAGGTGGAAACACAGTTTCGTATTCAAATGTCCAGTCAAAGTTTATCACGTTTTGGTTATATGAAAATCGATCTCCACCAAATGCTAAAACCAGGTGATATAGCATAAATAAACATAAAATTGCATACCAGATATAAGATAGGTTCAGGACGCTTGGCTACACAAAGGACTGAACGAACAGTCTAAGGGAGATTCCTCTGCCACGAGGAGTCAGCCATCTGACATAACCTAACAGCTGGAGCCGTCTGTTGACAAACAGTGGAACCAGTATTTCAAATTCTCTTTATTAGTCTTAAGTACCAGTACTTCAGTTAAACAACTGCAGCATCTTAGCTAATATATCTCAACAACGTCTCAGGCATCGTTCAACCTCTTCATCCCTGCTCTCTGATCGTATTAAGTGATTATTAATTATCGCTAATTGAGTGCGCCAACTATGCGCTCTACCAAATATATACAGATACTTGCTGCCAAGTATTGCTCTCATCCAGGTATGACCGATTCGAGTGCTGCTACTTGAGACCGTCTTGTTACAGGAGCGCTAAACTCACAACTTTCACGCCTTTGTGAAAATCTTTATGCCCTGACAGGCTACACAACGACATTTTTTTTATTGTAAGTAGATGCGATTACCGTTAAAGAGCGGCATTTTTCAGCATCACTGAGTGACAAACAATTCTCGTCGATAACTTTGACGGCGAAGAAAGCGCACAAAATATTCACTGTTTGACATTTGTGTAGTGCAACAAGAGCGCAGGAGAGCAGGCGAGAGTGTGTTATATGAGCACACAAAAATGTAGCAGCAATGGCAACAACAACAGCAAATAGTAATAGTAGTAGTGGTAGTAGTACACTCACTTAGTTAAGCATATCTCGTAATTAATTTGCAAAGTTCGGGTAGCAAAAGTTTTCGATAACTAAACTCATTGGTGGACTCGTTGCTGCACTCAGAAATTAATTTAACTTTTCGAAAATGTCAATTGTGTGCCACTTGACCTCGCCGCGGGGGGTGAGCGTGTCGTAGGGAGGGCAACTGAGAGAGAGAAAAATGAGGGAGCGAGGGAGGCAGTGAGCGGTCGGGATTTGACTATGGAAATGCTATTTACAGCGCAAAGATGAGAAGCGCCACAACGCTGTGGCACTAAAGTGCACTTAAGCGCACACACACATACATACATACATACAGAGATGTAACTGCATTGTACCAGCGCACAGTGTGCTAATTTAAATGTCAATATTAGCAGCAATGCGAGTTCATAAATATTTCAATTGTGCTGCGCTGCCATGCACTTGCCGCACAGTGTTGCAACTGACCCAACGACCCATTAACTAACCTATTGACCGTCAACTAGGATTGCTGGCAATCGCTCGTGCAATTGCCATAGCTACCCATTGGTGCTGACTGTAATGCGCCGTTACCAGTTTATAAGCGAACCGAACACCCACCAAAAACCGCCAATATCTGCACCACCCCACACTCCCTGGACCGAAAAACACCGGCAGTGCCTTTAGCCGTTGCTGCATCGCCATCATCTTTTCAGTTTCCGCACACTTAGCGCCAAAGAATCGCTTCATTTCCATTTCGTTTCCGTTCGACGTGAAATTGTCATTCACAACGCGCACCCACCGTTGCCAAGCGACCGCCGGCTTTCGCGAGCCACCCGCGATTTTTGCATAGTCGTTCTTCTCGTTCTTCTGCACTTTGCTTGTTGCTTGCATATTTTATTCCGAGTGCATTCAAAACGACCAGAACTGAAGCGTTTAGTTCATTGTTTAAATACTTGAATGCTCGGAAATCGCATGACCGTTGGGTTCGCGCCAGCGCCAGCGCTACCGAAAAACCGTTAACTGCGCTTTTGCACACCACTTACCTGCTGTGCTTGCCTAATGTGCGACTTGAGTGAGGAGTGTGCGACCATGAGGTCAGGAACAAAAGCTTCATAATGTCGTACAAGTATCTATTCAATTGTGAAGCGTGAATAAAAATGCTGCTGGAAGACGTGACACATATAAAAAAGGTGCACGAATTTAACGGCACTTCTCTACTTTTCGACATGGATAGCTTTAAATTTGCATGCCACAAAGTATTCACTAAAGGTATCAAGTTTATGGGCGCTTAAAGTTAATATTTATAGCAAATGGTGAACCATCCGCAAACCTGAAATTGTAAGTGGAAATTAGAGAAGAAATATGAAAAGTTAGAGACTAAAAAAGAGAGGAGGGGATAATTGTGCAAGAACTGAATCCGCTCGATCTTCTCAAACGACATTGCTTCGCTCTATGAGCTCTTGAAAAGTTCCAAAAAGATCCGAAGTTTTTTAGCCAAACATTGTTCAGCAATGATGCTCCCATTTCTGGCTCAATGGATATGTACACAAGCAAAATTTACGCGTTAGGGACAAAGAGCAACCTGAAGAGATTCAAAAACTGCCATTTCATTCAGAAAAAACAACGGTTGGGATGGTTTTGCCAAGAGGGAAAAGCTGGAATGAGTCTTCGAAAAATTTACTCAACAGATAGACCATCTGAGACGTAGCCGTGACCAAAATTTGAAAGGGATAATCTTCAAAAAATTAAAAAAAATGCCAAAGAATATTCTTTCGAACGATAATAAATACTCGCCATTAGACTTGAAGTTTCTGTATTTTTTATTTAAAAGTGTAGAGAGCATCAAAATGGATTAACGTTTATTTAAATATTTACGACATGTATATAAAGTTTTTAAGTTCAGTTATGGATCCATCCCCAATAGTGTTAGGTCTACTTAATATTTCAAGCAGATGTCGTTACTGTTAAGAAACCCGCGCTCACCCGAGCAGCAATCAAAGCATTAGCCACGTTTCGTATATCAGTCAGATCTGTCTTGGGAGGCAGGGCAGCGGTAGATAGTGTCACCGGAAATAAGCGACTTCATTTGTACTGTGTGCCAGATCGCCAAAAAAATCTATAGCAATAATTTAGTGGATGAGATTGTCAAAAGTTGTGTACGGCTGTAATCCGATAACGTGATTGACACTAGAAAACCCATGCATTTTCTTCTCGATGATCTGGACAAAAGCATGACAAGGAAGGTTCAGGTCCGAAGGAATGATCTATCTGTAAGCAAAACTGCAAAGGTCGGGTGCAAAGCGGATTATCAAAAGTACACAAAGTTCCTGCTCCGTCTAGAAGAAGAGACTGTAAAACCCTCATTGGTATATTCACTGTCTGGCGGCTTCACAAACCTTCAGAATGGCGCAGACAGATCGAGATGACTGCAGGAAATGTCAATAGCTAAGGATTAGGGAAATATCTCTTGGACACTTCTGCTGCATTAGCAAGGCAACACTTCCCAACTTGGTATGAAAGCGTTGGCATCCGGAGGAATTACTACTGCTTATGAACATCGTAATGCCACTCCATCTGGCATGGCTAAGGGCCATAAATGGTCTATGCGTGGCTCATGAGCCTACCAGACTAACCTAACCTAACCTGGAACTGTCTTAGCATAGCTAAAATGGGTTGGGGTTTGTACCTGGTCCTCTCATGTGAGCAGCTTTGTTGAAAAATGGCGAAACTATGTAGTAATAAAATGATTATGCTGCTTTGATTAAGACGTTTAGGTGGGTGATTATCGTTTAGAGGCATTGAAGTCGAAGTGAAGTTTTAACTTAAAACTGAGAATTATGCGAAGCATTTTTTTTCAAACATCGAGTTTTGAATTCGTAAAAGTAAATTAGATAACAGATTGGTAGTTTGAAACTAATAGGAGACTGAAACATCTCCATCAGGTTGCATATAAATAGAGAAGGACCGAATATTAAACAAACTTTAGTATTGAAGAACTTTGATTTTTGAAGCGGCTAGTTTCCTTTAGATAAACTCATGTCTACAATGAAGCTTCTCTCACTGCTGTTTTCACCAAAGCCTTACAATCGATCTTATAAAAAATAATTGACCACTTAATAACCAAGTTCCACTTTATTTCTTAAAATTATTGTTTAATATTAATCTTCCTCTCTTTTTAATCGCTTACGTTGCAGTGACGCTTTGGACGGCTTTGGCATAACGGAGTGTGGCTCACTCGCCTGCCTGTCAAGTCCCTGTCGCAACGGCGCTGCTTGCATTAAAATCGAAACCAACGAAGTTGATGAGAATGGCGAAAAGGCGGAGAAGTGGAAATGCAAATGTCCAACCGGTTATATGGGACCAACTTGTGAAATCTCCGTTTGTGAGGATAATCCCTGCCAGTATGGCGGCACTTGCGTACAATTTCCAGGCAGCGGCTACCTCTGCTTATGCCCGTTGGGCAAGCACGGTCACTACTGCGAACACAGTAAGTAAAACTTTTTCCGAAAAATAACCATACACACGCACATGTTGACATCACACACACACACACAAATTCGAAGAATCCATCCTCATCCCTGCAAATCGTTAGACTTTTTTGAAGTATTCAGTGTTCGTGCATCCAACCATTGGTAATGTTGTACTCTCGTCCACATGTACTCGTATTCGTACTCGTACATAGGTACATTGCAGAAGTGCAACTTGAAAAACAGACAACTAATCTAAATTAAAACTACCCAAAACCGCTGTGCAACCCAATCCTTTGTCTTTTCCTACAAAAATATCCCAAACAAAAAAACAAGATTTTCCTGCCCATACGATTTCCCCAGCTACAATCAAGAATCTTACAGATCTCGAAGTCGCGCTACCGTCATTCTCAGGCAGCGTCAATGGACTGTCGTCATTTGTCGCCTACACTGTGCCCATACCGCTGGAATACTCGATCGAGTTAAGCTTCAAGATATTACCGCAAACCATGTCGCAAATATCACTGCTCGCTTTCTTGGGACAATCCGGTTATCACGATGAGAAGAGCGATCATTTGGCCATAAGCTTCATACAAGGCTACATTATGCTCACTTGGAATTTGGGTGGAGGACCGCGACGCATATTTACCCAAAAACCGATTGATTTCCGTTTGGATGCACCGCGTGTGCCGTATGAGATCAAAGTTGGACGCATTGGACGTCAGGCTTGGCTTTCGGTGGATGGTAAATTCAATATTACTGGTCGTTCGCCGGGCAGCGTTAGTCGCATGGATGTTATGCCCATACTCTATTTGGGCGGACATGAGATAGCGAATTTCAATACACTACCGCACGATCTGCCGCTACATTCGGGCTTCCAGGGTTGTATCTACGATGTAAACTTGAAGGCCGGACAAGTGACAGTGCCGCTGCAGGAGACGCGCGGTGTGCGTGGACGTGGTGTGGGACAATGTGGCACCAGAGAATGCCACCGGCATGCTTGTCAACACGACGGCGCCTGTTTGCAACATGGCGCTACTTTCACGTAAGTTTTCTCAAACTTTTGGCATAAATTAGGGTTTGAATTCAATCTGTGGCTCTTCATTTTAGCTGCATCTGCCAAGAAGGCTGGTACGGACCACTGTGCGCTCAGCCCATCAATCCATGTGACTCCTTCAACAACAAATGCGCGGAAGGCTCAACGTGTGTGCCGCTGGTGAATGGTTACGAATGCGATTGTCCGGTGGGCAGAACGGGCAAAAATTGTGATGAAGGTAGGTCCAGTCTTGAGCACTTAAACTTTGATCCCCTATCAAATAACAAACTTTCGGTCACGCAGATATACGCTCGCTAAGTGATGTCTCGCTAACCGGTCGTCGCTCTTACTTGGCTGTACGTTGGCCCTACCTCTATGATAGCTCCGACAAGCTTGGTTCGAAGCGTTCGCAAATTATCAGTTATCGCAACTTTACGAAGAAACTAATGCCACCGAAACAGATTGCTTCCTCAAATCAGCACTTTGTCATGAAGTTGCTCAACGAAGTCGAGAAACAACGTAATTTCTCGCCTGTGCCGCTTATGGGCTCAAAGACTTTCGAGGAACATCATCGTGTGCAATTCTTCTTCATCGAATTCCAATTGCGCCCGCTCTCTGAACGTGGTCTACTACTCTACTTTGGCACTTTGAATAATAATCAGGATAAGAAAGTCGGTTTCGTGTCACTCTCACTACAGGGCGGTGTTGTGGAATTCCGCATTTCTGGTCCCAGTAGCCATGTGACGGTCGTACGGAGCGTACGTATGCTCGCAATTGGCGAATGGCATAAGATCAAGATGGCACAACGTGGACGCTGGCTGACGCTTTGGGTTGAGGGTAGCGCATCGTCGGCGCTAGCACCCTCCGCCGAAGTACTTGTCGAACCCGATTCACTGCTATACATTGGAGGACTCAAAGATTTGTCCAAACTGCCACATAATGCCATTTCTGGCTTCCCCATACCATTCCGTGGCTGCGTGCGTGGTCTAGTGGTCAGCGGTACGCGCATTGTGCTCAACGAAACAAATATAATGGGTAAGTAGTGGAAGAGTGGAGTCCGGAAGTGTGGATTTGAGACTAACTAGTGACTTTTGCTTTTTTCAGATTCTCGCAATATCCGCGACTGTGATGGCACTGCATGTGGTGGCGATTCCTGCGAGGCGGGTGGCCATTGTTGGCTCGATGAGAAACTGCAGCCGCATTGTATTTGCCCCGAATATGCGAAAGGTGATCGTTGCGAATACTCGGAGAGTTGTAAACTGATACCATGCAAGAATAATGGTCGCTGTTTGCGCAGCGGACGTTGCTCATGTCCGAATGGCTGGGGTGGATTTTACTGTGAAATAGGTGAGCTAATATAAAGTGTGTGTTTTAAGAGCGGAAAATCATGGAATTATTTTTGCACTGCTTAGAGTTCGATGCATCGAATGTTACATCTCTCTGTTAGTTTCACGATTAAGGGACCGACATTTTTTTTTTGATTATGACGAGAACCGGTACTTCAAATACAACCTTATAGTCCACGTCAAAACACGGTTCACCACATGACCAATACCACTTAATTTCCGATTGATCTCATGACCTCGAAGTCAGTGGAAAACGATTTTGTGGAAACCCAAGGTAGATGTGGTTGGGAGTGATAGAGAAGTATTTTTGTATGGGAGAGTAAATAGTGAAAATAATTCCGGATATTTATAGAGTAGGCCATTAGAAACTAAAGTCCTTTCTCGCCGAATCCAACTCATACTTTGTCAGTCTTTCCGGTCCTTGTGGTTTATGTTCATATTAGAGCGACAGCATATGGCATTCGCGAGACTGTTTTGAAGAATACTGGTCTGAGCGGTCATTTCTTGGTCGGAGTCTATTGCTGGCTCGTAAGACAAATTGTCATGAGAATGGTGATTTTAATAGGCTATTGGAGTATTCTAAATAACTTATTCGAATGGTCGACGAACAATCGCCTAGCTGGACACAGTGGACTCGACAAAAAATACTAAGATAGCCATGGAACCAATCAAGAGGAAGAACGGTTGTAATTGACACCATAAAACAAGAGAAATATAGAGTATTATATATATAAAACTTTCCCAACCTCAAAGCTATTAATCAACATCAAAGGTCAACTTTTTAGTGTTAAAAAGTGTAGACAAGTGTAAATGAGATCACGTCATTTAAAATCAAACTCAGCGTGAATGATTGATTGCTGTAAATGCGGCAGTTACTATCTACAAAAACAAATCCATAAAAAACACGTAAATTAAAACAAATTAAAGAAGCATGACTTAGACTAGTGTGAAACAGCTGGAAGGCTTCGCTTTTGACATTGAGAGCCATTACATGACGCAAGTGGCTAATTGCGCGAGTTCGAATTCGAATTCGACTATGACTTTACTAACATTATATAGTCATATACAAGTATGCTACGTATCGATGAATCAGCCTGCCATGTAAGCAATTAAATGGAGGAAATAGCTTCTAATAGCAATAGAATGACCATAAAAATAGTGCGAATCAAATTAGTCATGCACTTTTCGAAACAATTAGTTAATTGCAGTTAAATTTATATTTAAATATAATATATGGATGTATGTGTATATATGTATTGATTCTTGAAGCACCAAATACACACATCACACGAAATGCTAATGAAACCTTTGGCAAATAGTAAACTCGCCCAAAAAAGCAATTTGACTTGAGTGAAGTGTCATGATTCGGTATAAATGTATGTACATATATACACATGTGTGTCGCTGAAAACGTATATGTGTATGCTCCAAGTTCTGTCTTTCAATTTCGCAGTCGTATGTTTATACCCCCTACAAGGAGTTTTAAGTTTGACATCAAGTTTTTAATACCCAGAAGGAAATTTCGACGAACTTGCCCTTCAGTTTTTGAGATATCGTTCTGAGATATTGCACACTTTCTTTTCTCACCAAGAGTCGAAAAATCGGACCACTAAAGCATAGTTATAATAGATTAATTGAAAAGTTCCCGGGCTTCAATAGCAATACAAATTTTTTTGGCAAAATTCGTTTTTTTATTCAACACAGTTCCATGAAGGGACACACTGATTATAGCGATCCTCCAAACTTTTCAATAATAAATTTGTTCTTTGCTTCAAAATAGGCCTCAGATTCAGCGATCAGCTTTTGATTCGCAGAAAATTTCTTCCCAGAGAGCATTCTTTTGAGTTCTGAAAACAGGAAATAGTCGCTAGTGCCAAGACCTGGAGAATACAGTGGATGCAGATGCAATTGGCAGACCAATTCATGGATTTTTGCCATCGTTTTCACGGACTTCTGACACGGTGAATTGGCTTACTAGAAAAATACTTTCTTTTTCTTCAAATGCGACCGTTTGTCGATGATTTCGTCCTTCAAACGATCTAATAAAAGAGAATCGCTATTAATGGACCTTCCTTTTTCAAGGTATTCGGGGCGCATCCCAAAATACAGACGACAAAACAGCGTCAGCTAACTGTTTCTTTTTTTCACGCGTTGGAACGGTGTGTATCGTGATAATACACCGATAAATGTCGATTGGGCTTCGAAGTGAAATAGTGGAGTCATAAATCATCCATTGTTAGACGAGGATGCAAACTGAACGATCAAAATTAATCTTTTGTATGGAAAACTTCTTTATTTGACAAGGTATCTTCACGAAAGATCGCATAACTATCATTAAAGACAATGCTACAATCTCTGAACATGTCCGGACATTCGGAAAACCTCGCATGCTTTGGCTTTATACCAGAACTTTTGGAACGTGGAGTCGCCAAACCAAACTCAGGAGCCATTTTCTCTATCCACATACCTGGGAGGGAGTTGTGGGTGGTTAGAAACTGTTGGAGTCAGAGAGCGTCTTTACAGATGGGTCAAAGTTTGGGCGAAGGTTGGTGAAGAGGTATATTGTCAGAAACTCTCTATTAACTTCAGTTAATTTAGGTCCGGAGTGCAGCCTCCTTCAGAGAAGTGACTATCCACTTACATAGCAGGGCGGTGATACTATGCTTGAGCTCACTAGCCGTGCATTCAGGGCTGATTAAGGTATGCCTAACCTGGCTATCAATGACATCGAGTAACTTTGTGATCAGACTAGTATAAATGCCAGGTAACAAGGTAACCGTGAAGTTGACAATCTAACAATTAAAAACACCTTTGCTCCGCTATTAATAGAAGTTGATCTGGTTGATGCTCCTCTCTCCTCGTGTGTTCTACAACTGGATAACTGGGTTTCACAGGGGCTTGGCCAGCACTGGGCTACCATCGGTTTTTCTTTCGGTAGGGTTAGATTCTTCGTAGTTATAGAGGTTCAAATAGGTCATTGTCCTATCGACGTTTTGAAAAGTTGAGTATGTTACCGAACACCAGCTAAAGAAGCTGTTTGGGAGAAGACGAGGTGGAAACATCTCAAAACTTTGATCTTGATTGTACCGCGTTTGCGAGATGAAGACTGAAACACTTGGGAGCTCGCACTTTCCGAATTTGAAGTGGCCACAAGACGCTTTGCTGACTTATAAAATCTCACACGGGATTTCTCCTTTTATGACTTCACAAAGGGTTGCATATAGTACTCCAAGTGTGATCGCTGGCTTAGCTTTCAAACCTGACCTAAGTCTTCGAACAGAATATTCAATTCGGACCACTATGGCATAAAGCTTTTATGTTTTAAAAATGCACACGTGATGGGTATTAACGATTCATTGCAGCCAAAATTAAGGTTTTTTTTTACTGTTAATGCTTTTTCACCTTCCAAAGTGTGAACGATTAATTTTCGTATGCAAATTTGCACACACTCTACATACATACACACATATGTACATATTTATACCAACAATATGTGCCCAGTAAGCGAAACCAACCAAACTAACGGCGATACGCGTCGAAAAGCAAACATTAATTGCAGAAATACAGTAAATGTCTAAAGTTGAAAGCAAAGCCAAAAACAAAGACAACAACAACACATAATAGTCAAACAAAAGCAGGCGAACGCATTTCAGGTCATGCGGATAGGTACTAGAACGGGTTTGAATTTCTACAAAATTATCTACAAAAATTAGAATTGAAAAAAGAACAACAACAAAAGTAAAACAAAAAACCGAAAAACACGAAAGATGAATTATAGCCGAAAATCAAGCGAACAACCACGAACAACGACAGCCGCAACTAAAGGGTGATTTTTTAAGAGCTTGATAACTTTTTAAAAAAAAAAAACGCATAAAATTTGCAAAATCTCATCGGTTCTTTATTTGAAACGTTAGATTGGTTCATGACATTTACTTTTTGAAGATAATTTCATTTAAATGTTGACCGCGGCTGCGTCTTAGGTGGTCCATTCGGAAAGTCCAATTTTGGGCAACTTTTTCGAGCATTTCGGCCGGAATAGCCCGAATTTCTTCGGAAATGTTGTCTTCCAAAGCTGGAATAGTTGCTGGCTTATTTCTGTAGACTTTAGACTTGACGTAGCCCCACAAAAAATAGTCTAAAGGCGTTAAATCGCATGATCTTGGTGGCCAACTTACGGGTCCATTTCTTGAGATGAATTGTTGTCCGAAGTTTTCCCTCAAAATGGCCATAGAATCGCGAGCTGTGTGGCATGTAGCGCCATCTTGTTGAAACCACATGTCAACCAAGTTCAGTTCTTCCATTTTTGGCAACAAAAAGTTTGTTAGCATCGAACGATAGCGATCGCCATTCACCGTAACGTTGCGTCCAACAGCATCTTTGAAAAAATACGGTCCAATGATTCCACCAGCGTACAAACCACACCAAACAGTGCATTTTTCGGGATGCATGGGCAGTTCTTGAACGGCTTCTGGTTGCTCTTCACCCCAAATGCGGCAATTTTGCTTATTTACGTAGCCATTCAACCAGAAATGAGCCTCATCGCTGAACAAAATTTGTCGATAAAAAACATTTCGAACCGAACACTGATTTTGGTAATAAAATTCAATGATTTGCAAGCGTTGCTCGTTAGTAAGTCTATTCATGATGAAATGTCAAAGCATACTGAGCATCTTTCTCTTTGACACCATGTCTGAAATCCCACGTGATCTGTCAAATACTAATGCATGAAAATCCTAACCTCAAAAAAATCACCCGTTAATTTACGTGTAGTAGTTGAACAACAACAAGCAGTAATAACGAAAACAAACACAAACAGTAATAGCAGCGAAAATAATAGTAACCATAACAAAAATAACAACAATAGTAACAATAATAACAACAACAATAACAGTAACAAAAACAACAATAATAATGATAACAAAAAATTACAACAATAATAGTAAGAAAAACAACAACAATAATGGTAACAAAAACAACAATAATAATGATAGTAGCAACTACAAGAAAGCAACCTTGACAGCAACAGCTGGTCCGAGTCACTGACTGGCGCTGATGAAATACGCGCAGCCGCTTTGTCAGCTGAACTAACTGTTCTCAGAGCGTTGAATTCGGTTATGCAGCCGACTTAACCACATTATAAAAGTATATTGTATATATGTGTATATGTGTATACCTATGTAAGCCGGGTTCTTGGGTAACCCTTTCTACTTTTCGGTAGAATTCTTTGTAATTAAAAGCGCCCAGCAAACCGAAAGATGCACACGTGAACCGTAACACAATAGCAACAACAACTGCATTCGTACTTAACACCAGTTGTATGATAAAAAAAAGCAACAACAATAAAAAATTATTTTACATTCAAACAATAGAAGACGCTGTTTGTTGAGCAATCGCCGCAGCAATTAGAGTCAGGCGAGAATGGAAATTGCAAATACACAACAGCAAAAACAATAATAAAACTAGTAAACAAAGTTCTTAGAAAACTTTGAAGATGTTGTCGATCCAACAAAGCGCCGAGTTAGATTACGCGCATTAGCAGAAGACGAGGCAGAAGCGTTGAAACGAGATCAGGGCTGCTGCGCAAAACTAAGCAAAAGACGCCACAGCTACAGAAATAACGGGTGATTTTTTTGAGGTTAGGATTTTCATGCATTAGTATTTGACAGATCACGTGGGATTTCAGACATGGTGTCAAAGAGAAAGATGCTCAGTATGCTTTGACATTTCATCATGAATAGACTTACTAACGAGCAACGCTTGCAAATCATTGAATTTTATTACCAAAATCAGTGTTCGGTTCGAAATGTGTTTATCGACAAATTTTGTTCAGCGATGAGGCTCATTTCTGGTTGAATGGCTACGTAAATAAGCAAAATTGCCGCATTTGGGGTGAAGAGCAACCAGAAGCCGTTCAAGAACTGCCCATGCATCCCGAAAAATGCACTGTTTGGTGTGGTTTGTACGCTGGTGGAATCATTGGACCGTATTTTTTCAAAGATGCTGTTGGACGCAACGTTACGGTGAATGGCGATCGCTATCGTTCGATGCTAACAAACTTTTTGTTGCCAAAAATGGAAGAACTGAACTTGGTTGACATGTGGTTTCAACTAGATGGCGCTACATGCCACACAGCTCGCGATTCTATGGCCATTTTGAGGGAAAACTTCGGACAACAATTCATCTCAAGAAATGGACCCGTAAGTTGGCCACCAAGATCATGCGATTTAACGCCTTTAGACTATTTTTTGTGGGGCTACGTCAAGTCTAAAGTCTACAGAAATAAGCCAGCAACTATTCCAGCTTTGGAAGACAACATTTCCGAAGAAATTCGGGCTATTCCGGCCGAAATGCTCGAAAAAGTTGCCCAAAATTGGACTTTCCGAATGGACCACCTAAGACGCAGCCGCGGTCAACATTTAAATGAAATTATCTTCAAAAAGTAAATGTCATGAACCAATCTAACGTTTCAAATAAAGAACCGATGAGATTTTGCAAATTTTATGCGTTTTTTTTTTTAAAAAAGTTATCAAGCTCTTAAAAAATCACCCTTTACATACATACAGAAGTTTTTACAGATATACATATATACGTAAACTTTTATAAAACTAATAGGCCGTGTAGGAAAATTTTACCCGACACCCAGAAATATAGTAGATACAGGGTTTGTCCGGAAAGTAATAGGACTGATTCTCTTCGGCCGCGACTGTACTTCGGAGTGGGCGCGCACCGACTGAATTCGGTTGAGGACGTTCCTAGCTAACGAACGAGCGGCTGATCGGTTATCTTCGAGCACCCGGTGAGTCAGGACAAACATTGTCGAGCGACACGTTTCTATGAGTGGTGCAAGCCGAAAATTGCTTCAGCAAGAAGTGATATGTTTCGGTGGCACCAGGCCTTTTTGGAGGGGTGGGAAGAGGTCGCTAATGAATAAGCAAATCCGAAGTGAAAACTCATTGTCTTTTTTGACATCAAAGGCATCGTCCACCAGGAATTTATTCCTCGTGGACAAACTGTTAATGCCAAGTTTTACGTGGAAGTCCTCAAGAGACTCCAACGGAAGGTCAATCGGGTCCGAAAAGACATCGCAGTCGATTGAAACTTGCACCACGCCCGGCATCCCAACGCTTCCGCAGTCGCCCTACAGCAAAAAAGTGGCCCCTTTTTAGTTTTCTTGCCTGAAAGGACAGATGGAAGGCAAAAATTTTGAGACGACAGAGGGAATCCAAGCAGCATACACCTCGGCTCTCAAGGCTATTCCGGAGAATGCCTTCTGTGACGCCTTCAATGCTTGGAAATCGCGCTCGCAGCGCTGCATCGACGCATAAGGATACGCCCCGGCTAATTCCGTCTTTCTTGTGAACAGCTACCTATCCAAGGCCGGCATCCCTACGCTTGCGCAGCCGCCCAGATGTGGTCCCCCTGACTTTTTTTTTTTGTTTCTTTGTCTGAAAAGGCAAACATTTTGAGACGACAGAGCGGTTACAAGCAACATACACCTCGGCTCTCAAGGCTATTCCGGAGAATGCCTTCTGTGACGCCTTCAATGCTTGGAAATCGCGCTCGCAGCGCTGCATCGACGCATAAGGATTGTTCAATACATTTTTTTTAATCGTCTCGGTCCTTGTACTTTTCGGACAAGCTCTGTACTTTATGTGGTCTCCGGCGCTTCCTTCTGAGTGTTACAAACTTCTTGGCAAACTCGATATTCCCTACCAGAGTACAATAAAGTTCAAGCACGCCATCTCCTACTGGGCGTATCGACAAGCATCAAGCTGCCCATATCGGCGACGGTACGCAAGACTTAAAGGAAATAAAAAAATAAATCTGTTTATAATTATACCCTCCTTCATATAAGACACACTTTGCTAACCACATAATTATTAGCAAACATATCTATACGTGAATTACTTGAAACATTTCATTAAAAAAATCTATGCTTTACATTAGCAATCATAACCGTTACAATGATTACTTTTACTTCTCGCTTTCTTTCATTTCACGCATTCGTTTACGCCACTTCCTGCTACGTGTCTTTGATTTTTCTGCCATATTCTACAACATATCTCCGGCCACCCATTTGCTGTGCCAGCCATGAGTAAGCCCACAACGCCAAGCTTCCGTGGAAACAGCTACTTGATCTTGCCGCCGCCCCGCATACCGATGAAAGACAAACGTCGCGGCCCATCCATGTATGTCCGACCGCGTGAAGCCATTCAAGTTTCGCTGAATTTCTCCAGCATCGAACCCGACGGCCTGCTGCTGTGGAGCGAGCACGATCGTAATAAATTTTTGGGCTTAGGCTTAGAGAATGGTCACCTAAAAATGGCTAGCAATTTGTTAGATTCCAATAATGATACCGTGGAGATGCCATCGACCGGCTTCATTGCGGATGGCAGTTGGCACTTGGCAAAGGTCTTAATGGATCGCAATCGTTTGGAGTTGCAATTGGATGGCGAAGTGATATTCTCAGAGAAGGTGCTGGACGCGGCAGCTGCTGCGTTAACAGCAACCACACAACGAACAGTGCTAACGACGCGACGCTCGTTTGCGGCACGACGTGGTAAGGAACCATCAATCACCTACGAGGATGTCTTCTATTTGGGTGAGTGGATATTTATTCAAATTATAATTACGTCTAATTTTACATCTACGTTCCGTAGCGGTTTGTCAAGCTCGTTTCTTTTTGGCTCAGTTGGTCAGTCTCAGTTACTAGAACAAAAATTATCAGAACGTCAAATCCTCCAAACTCTTTACAATGAAGAAGATTTTCTCCGACTTTCTAGAGGTTTTCAAAGTTGTATGTGCTAATAATATCACTCGTCACAGTCTAACATGGTTGGATGTTGGATTTCTTTCTTGTATAACATTTGCTTAGTAGTAAAGAAAGACCTTTGACTCTTTTAACCTCATCTCGGGAAGCTGTTACCACTATCTGGAGAACCTTTAGGAATATATTTTTGTATTAGGCTTGTAACAATTAGTTGAGATCCGCTGCTCCTCCGACTATAACAGAACTCAAATCTTTCACGACCAGTAAATAAGATAATTAAAGAATTCGGTCAGAGAACACAAGACCTTTACCAGGGTTCTTTCATCGGACTGGGTTAAACTAATAACAGGTCATTAACCTGGGAGCTTTACTAAGCCTAATGGGTTATACAAAGTATTGCATTAACAGACGAAGACACAGTAGACCACTAGTCGCAGCGGACTCTTCAAGTTTCAATACAATCTTGTCCTCTTTCATCGAGTTTTACTTCTTGTGGGAAAGTATTGCGGGAGTAGTTTGCATTATCATGGCTGATGATTTCAAGTGAAGTAACTAAGTTTACCTCTCCAAAGGATTCGCTTTTGTGATCGTTTATCGGTTTTCTCGTCCATTTGACTCCATTTTCAAACCCATATATTCTAGGAAAAACAAAGAATGTCTTTTCTTAGGTTCGGATGATAAGTGGAATATGGTTTTTGAGAGCCTAAATCCATCAACTCATGACCTTTCTATTCTATTTAAGTATAGTATGTATATTGTGCTACGGAGTGCCTGTAAGCCACTGAAAGTTATGTTAGGTTATACTGACCGGTTGTAACGGCATACATAGACCTCCTGGTTCTTAGTAAGGTCACATCTAAGTTCAGTTTAATTTGAGCTGAATTATTCGTCACACAAGACGTCAGCACTATTTGTGAACTTTAGGAGCGACTTTATATCTAATTGTAACACATTATCTAGTCCCTTGAACTGCCAAGCTCGTAAATATCTAAAATAAGTTCTAGTACAGAAGCATAGAGATCTTTCAACGTCTCTTTCATGCCTACTTCCCTTCACTTTCTAGAAGTTATTATGTCGCCTGATATCTTATGCCCATCCAGCACGCTTGTGATGCCAGTAGATCGTGACCTTCCGAGACCTTGTGTGTAGAAAGCATGCGCGAATCTTCGGCCTCTTACACATGATCTTGACGATCATTCTATATCAGTTTTAATGACTTCCATATTTCCCGCACTGATTCGGCGATCAGGCGGATGGCACTTTTGGCAATCTCATTAGATATTTCGATTCCTGAACCCAGCCTGGAACCCAGCACATATACAGCCGCTACATATGCTACATACAACCGCGCCGTTAGTTCTGCTTTCTTCAGTGAACGACGGCAAGACGAAATATCTTCTGCCATCAAACAAACAGTTGTCGCACTCGCGACTTGGCTCCCACATCACTTTGACAGTAATAACTTCGAATCCGAACGATGACCTGAATAAGATATATGACGACATTGACATAGTTCTGCAAAGTAAGAGTCAGCAGAAAGGCATGCCGCGGCAGGCCGTCCGAATGGATGAAAACACTCCAACTCTGAAACTATTCCAAGCAGTAATCCCCGGGGGGAAGCAGAGGAAAAGGTAGACCTCCACTCAGTTCTAAATACCAGGTGTACAGGCTACACTTGGAATCTTCAACGAAAAGGAAAAGATCAATAGGAACATTTTCATAAATTTTGAAAGTCAAGGAGTTATAAATAGAAGACGTAACGAATTTCGCGACCATAAAGCAGGCCATCATCTCAGCGAAGCCTATCACATTGACAGCGAGTGACATCAAGCGAGATTTAAGACTCGTCCGATTAATCAACAGCGCATTCGGCCAAAAGACCAGCATACTATATACTCACATACATAAACATATGTATGTATGTATATTTTCACAATGTCTGTTTGTATAAGATTTTATTAGAAATATCTTTCGCCAGCGAAATCAGAGTTTTATAGCCTTTCTACCTCGCCTGCTGCGCACTTTTCGCTGTCAACCGGCAAATCAAACATTTCACATTCAATAAAAAGAAATGTAAAAAACAAAAAAACAACAAAATCAAATCCATCAAATGCTAAGCATCAGCTAAGATTTATAGTAAGTGTGGGTATATGTGTTAGTGACAGTTACTTTATTGACAACTGTCGCGCTGCTTACCTCGTCTCCAGCGTACAGGTGACGAAAATTCCGACACGCGCACTGCAACTTTAACTTTACGAGCCAACAAAGTTCGAAAAGTTAGAAAGTTGTCATTAATATTCAAATCTCCTTTGTTTGGCTGTTCGTCTGCCGTTTTTTAAGTGTTTATTCACGCAAACTCTCAGCGTTATTGTTCGAAAGCTAAATGCTGAAAGCTAAAAGCCTTTCATTGCAGATTTTTATGCGTTTTTTGGCAACGTCTTCGACCGTCGCCGCTTGGCAATCCGTCCGTCGCACCGCTCGCCGCTCGACGCGCGTTTTTGTTATTGTTTCTTTAGTGCAATTTACGCGCTTGTCGCCGCCAGCGCCGTTTATCGACGATCGATCAGCGACTTCGCTAATGAAAACCGCAAACCACAGCAAAAAACCACAAAAAAAAAACAATAACAAAAGCAATAATCAATTGCTACTTGGCAAAAAGCGTAGTGGAAATAATCGTAAGCTGCGCGCTGCACTCGGCCGACTGGCGACGCAAGACGGCTGCGCGCACATTCACTTGTGTTGCACTTTTCTGCACTGCACTTCACTGCACCCCCCTTCACTGCACTTCCCTACCTTGGCTGCCACACCAGCGTACTTTTTTGTGTTTTTGTTGTTTTTGCTGTTGCGGCCACTCTTGCAATTCGCTTAAGCCACTTTTTTGTTAAGATTTTCGCTTGTTTGTGTTGTTGGTGTTATATTTCACGAAAGTCGCTGCGAAAAAGGGCCACACGCTTTTCATTCACTTGTTTTTACACTTCTCACCTACTTAATTTATTAACTTTTGGTGTCTTATATTTTTTAATTATTTTCTGTAGTCTTTCTTCTTCCCTCTTGCGTTACACACAAAGTCTTTGCACTTGCAACACGACCCAACTGAGCCCAAGCGACAGTAAACAATAATTTTTTGAACCGTGCCAACCGACGTACCACTGAACGCGCGTCACCGACCGCACTGCTGTACTAACCCGACCAACTTTGGCCAACTTGCTGATCTGCACTGTTTCTTGAACTTTTCATTCTACGTTTTCGTGTTTTCTTTGACGCTACACTCAACCAACTGCTCGGCATCGCAGCCAGACAGCCAGAGCGCTCACGATCACTTGCTCGCACTCGCGACTTTATTTGCTTTGCTGCGCGGCTTGTTGTTGTACTTCTTTTTCAGTGCGTTGTTGTTTTGTTAACTGTTATTTTTTAAGCGCTTTTTCAACATAAACGTATAATCGCCATGACGAATGTATCTTCTAGAATCTAGCTACAATTTAAGCTGCGTCTCTGCATTCGTTTGCCGTCCCTGTTTTCATGTGACGTTCTCAAACTGCGCTTATCCCTGTCACTGCACCGACAATTGCTTAGCCATCTGACTTCGTATTAGCTTGTCTCGCAATCTAAGTCTAACTTGCTTATATGGGTTTTGTATAACGCTTCGTCTTTGCGCTGTTAATGCGACTTCTTTGCGTTAGTCCCGTGTTTGCTAATTCATTTGCACGCTCTTCAACACACGCGCCGACACACAGAATTCGTGGCAAAAGGTGAGCGGCACAAAGCAAACTACATACAAACCTGCCTTAAAAGTCGTGCTGAGCTCGTCCGAAAAAAAGAACACTTTGTAAACGAGTTGTTGTTGTACGAGTATACATATACACCTTTACTTCGCGCTCTCTGCACTCTACCGGCTAGAGAGCGCTGACTAAGCAAACAGCTGTTCGACGTTCAGTTGCTTGAAACAGGTAACAGGTAACGAGCTGGTCGCAACTCAAATCCGGTTTGAGCTCTCATGTTGTTGAATTGTTGAAATGCACTGTTGATTATTGGTATTCTTGTTGTGGTTGATGTCTCTGATGAGTTTTAAAGCGTTTACCATTTGGGGCAGATCAAAGTAGTGTTTAGCAAGGGAAAGAACGTTTACCAAGAGGAAGGATATGAAGCGTGCTACTAGAGTAGGACCTTGCAAATTAATAATTTTAGACTACTTCTTACAAGCGCCACTCGTTGGGACCCATAATCATGCTATGACGATAAAAATAATCTTTGGAAAGTAATGGAAATCGGGTTACGGTAATATGTGCCAGTAAATGTAGCCACAATTTTCAATAAAAAGTATAATACTTTTTTTTAAGAAAATACTCGGAAACTTCAAATTTAATGCAGAATGTTTATTATCATTCAAAAGGCATTTTTTGGCATTTATTTTTTTAGGATAATCTCTTTCAAATCTTGACTGCGGCTACGTCTCAGATGGTCCATCCGTTGACTACATTTTTCGATGACTTGTTCGAGCATTTGGACTGATAACAGGCGAATGACACGCGTTTCGATCCAGGGTCTGAATCGAAGCGGGATTTTCCGCATTAACAACCCATAGAAAAAAGTCTAACGGTGTGTTATCACAAGATCTTGGTGGCCAATCGACCGGTCCAAATTGTGAATTTATCTGCTCACTGAAGTGTTATCTCAATAAATCCATTGATTGATGCGATGTGTGAGAAGTGCCGCTGTCTTATTGAAACCAAATATCGCCGAGATCACTCTCTTCAATTTCTGGTATCAAATAGTCGGTTATCATGGCGCGATAACGATCGCCATTGACGGTTACATCCTCACCGCCACCAAACCGTTATTATTTTTGGAAGAAATGGCAGCTCTTAGATATTTGTAGGTTGCTCTTCGTCACAAATGAGGAAATTTTGCTGTACCCATCGAACCAAAAATGGACCTCATCATTGAACTAAATTAGCTCGAAAACGTCGGATCTTCTTGGAACTTTTCAGGATCCCATGGAACGAGACGATGTTATATGTACATACATCCGGAACTTGTGATTGTGATTGTGTAGGGTGTGGAGCACATTCCATTCAAGCTGTAAAAGCTTTTGGTGAGTCATCAAACTTATATGAGATCTCGCATTATCTGGGCGGAACACTACACCGTTTCTATTAATCGGTTTTAAGAGTCGGTACATCCTTAAGAGGACATGGTTTGACACTGACATTTTCTCACATTTTCTCAGTACTTCTTCTTTACCGGCGTAGACTCCTCTTATGCGGTTATAACCGAATTTTCCGAGGCTGTTGTCTATTGTATTTTTTATGGGGGGTTTTTTTACGTGGCGGCTCCCAAACCCAGCGCATAATTCTGTGGAGGGGTGGTTTAGCTAGCCTTCAAACGTTCTTTGGCTACCCAGAAGATACTTGGGCTAAGACCGGAAGTCGTGAGTTACTTGAGTCATATGTAAAATAATCGTTTCTGGCCACTCAAATATGAATGGCAATCAGAGAACTTTCCTCACTGAGCTTAAAAAAATTACAAACAAGCCTTACTATATCAACTGTTCAAATATGAAGCGGTTAAGTGTGAAGTTGGCTGCGAAAAAGTTTCATAAGGTCAGCTGTTGTCATCAGACGAAATTACCTTATTTTTGATTAACCGACGACTACCAAATGTTGAAAGACTTGAATTTGTTTCTATGACATAAATCTCAAAACTTAAGATTAGGAAAAAAATATCGTTAATTGGACGACAAAACATGTTCTACAAGCAATCTATCAACCACCAAGAGACGGCATTTCAATTTAATTTTCCACTTATTTCTCTTGCTTGAGTTCGCCAGCATCGTTCAAGTAATTCTTCGTCCTGGTTCACACCATCAAATCATCTAAGTTCTGGCATTTAAACTTTTCAATAATATATTAGATACCCAAATAAAGTCGTTTATCAGTTCAGCAAAGCCTCACAAAACCAAATTCTTGTCTCACCCAGTTCCCACCAATAGTTTCGAAGAATTTTACGGAGTTTGATAGATCTTGGTTGAGAAAAAATACGGGTCCTTCAATGCTGTTTACCGAATTTTTTATAAATATTTTAAACTTTTTTATATATGAATACAATTTTTATGATTTATATTCTTTATTAAACATGTCTTTTAACCCTATTTTTCTGCTCTTCTCACCACAGGTGGCTTCCCGAACCAAGAACTCGTTAGTGTACGCACACTCGGTCGCTTCAACGAACCCTTCAAAGGCTGTCTGCAGGATATACAATTCGGTGCCGAACCAACTGCCGTTATAACCGATTTCTCGGCTTACAAAGGCGAGAATATTGGCTCGTGTGATCTACATGGAGATGAACCAATCATTGTATAGGAGTGGGAAGATGATGTGTAGCAACAACAAAAGAGAGATTATAAATCTTCGGTATAAAAAATGATTAAAACAACAACACAAACAAACATACATACATACATACATAAGAGAACTTTAAGAAAACTTGTGTTTATTTTATTAAAATGAACGGAGCAAAGAGAAAGAGAAAAAGAGAGATAGTAAAAGAACGTAAACTATTGTAGACAGTTATGTATGTATGCTTGTGGTTGTTTAAAGAGCAAAAATGCTCCGAACTTAAACTCAATAAAGTTAAACTAAAATAAAGTTAAACTAAAAGCAAAAAGGACGAAAATTAATACAAATAATTAATATGAAAGATAATAATAAAAAAATAAAGGAAAATAAATATTAAAAAATTAAAAAATAAAGATTTAAAAAATAAAAACAAAAATAAATATTTAAAAAATAAAAATATTTAATAAATAACAATAAATAAAAATGTTGCATGGAGTAAAATAAATAATACAAAAATGATAAGAAACTAAAAACAAAACCAAAAACTAATTTTGTAAATTTTATAAAAAAAAAAACAAAACAAACAAACCAAAAACATATTAAGGAACACAATAAAATTGAGAAATGAAATTTTAAAACTTTTAGATTGTAAAACAACAAAAAACACAATAAGAATCAGACATTTTTGAAATTAAATTTAGTAGTATATTGAAAAGAAAATGTATAAGTGAGCAAAGAGCAGACCGAAAAAACAAAAAAAAAATGCTAAAAACAAAACTGATTGAATTTTACAAAACGAGTTGCTATGGACTTTCCTCTCTCATATATTTAGTGATATACCTACATATAAACTTATATGGTACATAAATAGATACATATGTACACATGTTTAAGTCAATGGCGGAATATTGCTGCGTAAGAATGTTGAACGAACTAGTAAGGACACTAAGGACTAACACAGCATATACTATCTATTTACGAAAACGAACTACTCAATATTTATATATGGATAAACATTATTGCTAATTCGTTACATTTACAGTTAGTTATGCGCATTTCTCTCACGCTTTAATCTATTATTTAAAGAATTTTATTATATAGTTTTGTTGTTGTTGAATTTGCGTCTATTGAATATGTTTACAAAGAAATGTTGGTTATGCTGCCGCTTAGGTCACATCACCGATTTGCTTTAGAATTTATACAGAGGTGCCTCAAGTGATAAGAAACAATTTCGCATATGTCTTTTTGAAAAAAAAAAAAAAATTGTATACCCTCTACAGGGTATATTAAGTTTGTCACGAAGTTCGTACCATCATGGCTACAATCTCCGAAGCAATTGTTCAGGTCCGACCACTATAACATGTAGCTGCCATACAAACTGAACGATCAAATAATAAAAAAAAATGTGTTTTTTTTTAATTTTTTTTAGTTTAAAAATTTTATTTTATTTTTTTAATAAAAAAATTATATATTTTAAACTATTTCATTAAAATTTTTTTCTTTTTTTTTAATAAAAAAAAATAATAATATTTGAAACTACTTCAATACCGTTTTAATTTTTTCTTTAAATTAAAAAAAAAATTTATATTTTTAACTATTTAATAAAAAAATATTTGTTTATATTTTCCAAAAAAAATTCTATGTATTTAAAACTTTCATAATTTTTTTTTATTTTTTTCAAAAACAAAAATGATTCAAAATTTTTCAAAAATAAAATTTGAAATATTTTGAACTATTTCAAATTTTTTTTTTATTTTTAAATACATTCTTTACACTTAAAAGAATATTTATTTTTTTTTTGTAATTTTTTTTAAAGGTTTATTTTTTTAATTCTTTTCAAAGAAAAAATTTTATTTTCTTAAACTATTTCAAACAAAAATTGTTTTTCATACAAATTTAAAATTATATATTATTTTTTCATTTGTCAAACTAAAACACGTGGCTTCTTCAACACCATTGTATCCTTTGTTCTCTCACATACATATTAATTATTTATTTTTAATTATTGTTGTTAAAAAAAATAATTTTGATGGAAAAAGATGAAAAAAAAAAAACAAAAATTGAAAAAAAATATTAAAAACATATTTTTTAAATAAATAAAATTTGTTAAACTTTTTTGTAGATTTTTAAATTTTTTAATAAATTTTTAATTTTTTGGCTCTTTTATTTTAAAAATATTTTTTTAATTCAGAAAACAGAAAACTAAAAAAATTGGAGAAAATTAAAAAAATTTATTTAAAAACAATATTTTTCAAATTTCTTTTAATTTTTTAATATATTTTTACTTTTTTCCTTTTTTTATTTTTATTAATATTATTTTTAATAAATTTTTAATTTTTTTATCTTTTTTCTTTTAAAAATATTTTTTTAATAAAAAACAAAATATCGGAGAAAATTAATGTATTTAAAAAAATATTTTTCAAATTTTTCCAAAATATTTCAAATATTTTCAAAATTTTTTTTTTTATTTTTTTAATACTATTTTTAATAATTTTTTATCATTTTTCCCTTTTAAATTTTTTTTAATAAAAATATTTTTGTTTTGCATTTTTTTTGTTTTTCCTCAAAAAATCCATTCGACTCTCTTCTCTAATGGCCTAAAGCACTTCTGTATAAACTTTGCAGCTAATCGTTGTTGTGACCGAGTCGAAAGCATAACCGAAATGTTTCTAAAAGTTTTTGTTACTATTTTTGTTGTTCTTGTAAAATTAATTTTGTCGCCATTAATTACACTTGTTATTAATTAATTAGTAATTAAACATGTAGTGTATTTCGAAGCGCTCACCACACGTGAACCGAACAACTGCCCCCCTCTGGTCTGCCATTAAATTTATAAGTGTTATTATGTACTATTTACTATATGGATTCGCCATTATTCTGCTGCAACAACACTTGCATTTGTTTTTATTGAATTTTCTTATTATTAGAATATTTATGTAACTAGACGCCCCCCGCCTACTTTGTGTGCTGCCCACTTTTTGAGCTAAAGTTAGTTAATTACTCGCTATTTACATACATACTTACATGCATATGTACATATGTATATGCATACATGCATACATACATGTATTGATATCCACAAAATCTACATATATACTAATATGAAGCCATTTTGTTGCCTTGTAGTAGTTTTTATTAAATTTAAACAAGCATATACATACCTACATACAAAAACAAAAACAAAATCGAAATTAATCATATTTAGCGTAGTAAAGCAAGCGTCTTAATGCTGTAGAGACTTCAATTATTAATTAGCCTATTCTATTTCGCAAAATCTTTACTTAACAACTCTTATATACACACATACACACATACACGGACACACACACATGCATACACATACACACATATGAATAAAATACTGTTGCAGTTTGCGAGTATTTAGCGAAGGAATTAATTATGTAATTATATAAGAAAAAAATACAACAAAATTTTAGCGAGTACTGACATACATACATACTTATATGGTATATGAGCAAGTAGCGAGTTGTTGGAATTAAAATTTTTCTTTTTGAGGAGCGAAATTTGACTTTTCGTACTGCAAAAGGTTCAGAAATAATAACAACAACAAACATATATACATATGAACGTACTTACCATACATACATATGTACTACATCTATATGTATGCCATTTTGCCTAAAGCAGTACATATAACAGTAAATACCACACATATGAAATGAAATGGAAATTATACAAATTACAAAACCAAAAAAAAAACAACAAAAATGAAACTCGAATTGAAAATAATATTAGTAAGGCATTAAAATGATGATATACATACATATATACATACAATACTATATATATTATATATAATAAATGATAATAAACAGTAATGTTCGTAAAAAATAGTGAAGAAAACTGAAAGCGAAGCGTTGGCAACTCTAAAACATTTATTTGATTACAAAAATAAATAAAAATCAATAAAAAATTAATTTAAAAATAAAAATATAAAAAATAACAAATTAAAATAAAATTAAAAAATTATAATAAACAAACAACAACAAGTACAGTACTTCTATTAAAGCAAACATGAAACAAAAAATATATAAAGAATAAAAACACCTAACAATTACAAAAACAACTATTGAATTAAATAAAATTGTAATCACAAGAGTTTATTTCGAAAGGGAACTCCATAGAATTATTATTTAAATAAAACGGTTAATAAAAAATTTTCAAAAATATTTCACTATTTTTTATTTAAAAAATTCTATTGCTGTTATGGTAAGTATTTGCTCCCGAGTTACCAACAGCCCGTCAGTCGCTCTTACTTTTCGCTGTTTGGCGCCAATTGGAGGTTCAAAGCGTAGACAGGTCCTTTTCCGCCTAGTCTTTCCAACGGAGTGGAGATCGTCCTCTTTCTCTACTTCCCACAGTGCGTACTGCATCGAATACTCTCTGAGCTGGAGCAGTGGTCGCGAGTGACACGACGATTTGTTTGATGACAGGAGATATTTCGTCTTGTCCTTGTTCACTAAATGACCCATTTGCTTCGATTCTTTATCCAATCTGGAGAGAGCAAAACTAACGACGCGGCCAATAATATCAGTATCAACGGCCTACGCCAGCAGCTATACACTCTTATAGAAGATTGTACCCGCTCAACTAAGTTCTGCAGCTCGAATTATTTTCTTCAAAAGCAGAATGAAGAAATCGCATTAGAGAGAGTCGCCTGTCTGAAACCTCATTTGGTATCGAGCGGCTCGAAGAGGTCCTTCCTGACGGAGCTTTTGGTATTGCTCTATGTCAGTTTACACAGTCGCAGTAGTTTTGTGGGAAATTCAGACATCGCGGCATAAAGACAGCTCCTTTTCATGCTGTCAAATGCTGTCTTCGAAATCGACGAAGAGGTGGTGTGTGTCGATTCTCTTCTCACGAGTCTTTTCCAGGACTTGACGCATGGTTAATATCTGATCGATTGGTCAGTTTGTTGACGGTGGGCTTTAATCTTTCAGTCAATACGCTCGATAGAACCTTATATGCGATATTTAGTAGACTTACCATACGGTAATTGACGCAGATTGTGGGGTTCCCCTTTTTGTGAATTGGACAGAACACAATTAAATTCCAATCGTCGGGCAAGCTTTCGTTCGACCATATTCTACAAAGAAGCTGATGCATGCTCGTTATCAGTTATTCGCCGCCGTGTTTGAATAGCTCGGCCGGCAATCCATCGGGTCACTCCGCTTTGTTATTCTTCAGAAGGGTAATTGCTATTCGAACTTCTTCATAGTCGGGCAATGGAACGTCTGCTGTCATCGATTGGGACGTCGGGTTCGCCATCTCCTGGTGCTATGCTTTCACTGCCAATCAGCAGGCTGGAGAAGCGTTTCCTCCATAATTTTAGTATGCTCTGGGTATCAATCACTAGATCATCTCTGGGAGTTCTACAAGAGTATGCTCCGGTATTCAAACCATCTGTTATTCGCCGCATCTTGCCCCTGTCGGCCAGATTGTCAAGCTCTTTGTACTTACACCTTTCGGCCTCTCTTTTTACGGACGGTAATTCCTTTTCTTTTTACTATGATACGGTAATCGCTCAGCAGACATTAACAAATCCACAGGTAGTAGTCAATTCAGACTTTTTAGATGGTACCACAAGTGAAAGAAGTGCAACCCACTGAGGACTAAGCATAAATTTGAGGAGAAAAAGAGGCTTACTTAAAGATCCTCACTTATACCGGAATATGCTCTTCAAATCTCTAAACTTTCACAGCGAGTTATAGGAACACCTAAGAAATAATGATGAACCATTTTACGTTCGGAAATATCCCCAATAGGGTGATATACTCTCCCCGAAGAAATAGTCCAGCCAAAGTTCATTAGACAAAATTTTTTCGTATTTTTTCGGTGTCGTTTAGGACCGGCCACCCGATTGCCTTGTATGTTGCCAACAATGTAGATATCTCGATAAGTAGAAGCAACCTAAACTGCTACAGTATCCAGAACAAAGTTGTGCAGGGATCACTCTAGATTCGCGAGGCAACTGGAGCTCTTCGTCTGCACAGGGTGGTGTTGTAACTCCAAATATGCGATTCACTGAGCGGGAGTCAATGAGAATGTTAATAGCTCGACTGTGAATGACGTTCATTGCGCGTTTAACGTTTGTCGCGTCCTAAATAACGTCGGTATAGTGCTACCTCTCGTCGATTTATTGTAGGAAAGTTCTCCTGCTGTCCCTAGAAGGCGGTTACGCTCCAAGCAGATGATTCCGAGAAAACCGTTCTTGCGAAAACAGTCTTCAGAGCCATAAAATTACATTTTTTTGTCCCTGGCAGCCTTCCTCCTCAGAATACAAGCAGCTTGACTCTTCCTCTATTCTTTAGAGATGGTAGGACTGTAACCTCTTATATCTCATGTACTCGTAATACTTCATTGTAGTCAAGTGAGAGTTGTTGTTGTAGTGTAGCGGCAGAATTCTGCCGAGTTGACAGCTCTTGACCGGATAAAAAAAATACGGCTCCGTTCCGGTTACATAGACCCGACTGTCGTGGGAGCGGCTTTCATTGATGATTGCTTTCATTTTAAATGTTATTTTCATTAGAAATATTTAACTAAATATTTTTTTATGGATTTGCTTATACACCATAGGATTCATGATCGTTTATTTTCTCGCAATTGTTTTCTTTATTATTGTTTTTCATACATACAACATAATAGTAAATTGATTTATGTATAATTGGAAAATATTATTCGTAATTTTATTTTCGATTAAAAAATAATTTTTCTTTTGTAATCTTCATATGCATACACATACATATACAAATTTTTTTTAAACAATAATATTTAATATTATATAATAGTTGTTTTTATTTAATGAATAAGTGTGAAATAAGTATTACACAATTACTTTAAATATGTATATATATTTGTATATATATATATATATATAAACAGCATACTTTTCAACTTCATCACACCTTACAAATGTTGCATTCTAACAGTAAATTTCTGGCTTATTACATACTAACCCGAAAGTGAATTTCAATTTGGAATTGCTAATAAGAGATTTGCGAACCGCTTGACACATGCAAAATTGACTTGGCCAAAAGAAAAAAAATGCAAAAACAAAAGAAAAACACATCAAATAACGAGAATTAAAATAAAATGCTACCATCTTTACACCGACCGGCGACGAGCAACCATAAGTGTGGCTGTATGCTTGCAAATATTTACATGCAAATGCACATATGCAGCTGTATGTGTGTGTGTATATTTGTATGCGCTAATGCCGCCATAGGAACGTTACAACCAACAGTTCCAACGGTCAATCTTCCCATACTGCGTCATAACAATGTACACACCCGGTACACACACACACAGGCACATATGTACGTGTATATTAACAACAAGAACGCGAACTCAGTATGTTGACAGCTGTTAGCTGGTCGCCTGGAATTTGTAACGTTGCCATAAACGTGATCTCAGCAGAAACTCAACCGACCGACCAAGCGTACCGCTCGTTACTCATTAAGCTATGCTATGCCATGCATATGTATGTATGTATGTGTGTTCCTCGTTTAATTTAATTTATTTATTGTTTACATTTATTCTGGGATTTTCATTTATTGCTGAAAAAGTTGACGCTTTTAACTCGTATTTAGTATTGAACCTTAGTATATTTGCTGATTTTGTAGATATTTTGTGATTTGAATGTTTTTGCGGAGTAACTAAAAAACATATATGAAACGCTGTCGCTGTGGTTACGGAGTGGAGAGGTGTAGTGGACTATGCGCTGTTGACAGTTGCCACACAGGCGGCTGTAGTTAGTTATTAAACGCTGCTATTTGATGCGGGGATGAGGGAGCTGAAAAGGGGAGCGTTTGTTCCTGTTTGGTAAGGTTTTTCGTTAATATTTTCTTTTTTTTTCATTTTCTGGTTTTCTATTTTCGATTTTTAATGTGACTTTATTTTAATCTATTTTCATAGCATTACCATCATTATCATAATTTTTCATAATTTAAATTTTATATATTAATATTATTATTGGTTGCTTTCCCACACTCAACATCATCATCATCATCCTTACTTTTGTTTCTGCTTTCTAATTCTGGTTTGTTTTTGTTTCTTGTTTTTTATGTAATTTATATATTTATTTTTTTATTTATAATTATCAGCATAATTTTTTCAAATCTCTCATTGGAAATTTCATTTTCTGCAAGTAGATAACGGTAAATATCACAATTAGCGGTTGAAATAATGGAATAACGACAGATTTCAGGTGATTGAACTAACCTACAAAAGGACATCACTTGCAGCAATTGTTTGTTTGTCGGTTATTTTCATTATCATTCAGCCTTCTACCAGCAGGAGCGCCTTGATTGTGTGCTCCATCGTTTTTAGGTAATTTCTTAGCTGTAAAATAGTGAAACAAAGGGAAAGTGTGGTGTTAGAAGACAGGGTTTTAGGTGAAACAAGATTTTTCAAGAGATTTAATAAAAATTATATAAAAAAAATTTAAAAAAAGTATTGAAGTAAAAAAAAATTCAATAAAAAAATAATACAAAAATATATACATATATAAAAACATATATATAAAAAAAATAATAAATATATGCATATAAAAAAAATAAATAAGAAAATATTAAATTAAAATAAAAAATAAATAAAATGGAATTATGATAAAAAATAATATGGGATTAAAAAATAAATAAAACAAGCAATAAAACGTTAACTTCGGCTTCATAAAAAAATAATAAAATAACGTAACATTCTTCCGAAATGATATTAAAAAATTTTAAAATCTAAAATCAAAAAATTCATATCATAAACTCTATAAGAATCTAAAAATGTTCTGAAATTATTTTAAAGTACTTTGTATTCAAAAATACATAACCTACCTATAGCTAAGAATATATCATTCACATTCATTCCCGTTTTTGCCGAGGTTTCCATAAATAATAGACCGTTCTCTTCGGCATATTGCTTTGCTTCTTCGTATTCTACAACACGTATATTTGATAAATCCGCTTTATTGCCAGCCAGGGCAATAACAATGTTCGGCGATGCCTGGAAAGTAAAAAAAAACAAGACAAATATAGTTCAAAATTTTTTTAGAAAAATTTAAAAATACACTTATCATTAAAAGAAATAATAGATTTTATTAAAAAATTAAAATTTTATAAAAAAAAATTAATTAAAAAATATATAGAAAAACGAAAAAATAAAAATATATAAAAAAAAATGTGTAGTAAAAATAATTAAAAAAGATATAAAAACAATAAAAGAAAAACGTAAATAATAGAAAATTAAAAAAATTAAAAGAAAATTGTTTAAAAAAAATAAAAAAAAACCTAAAAGAAAATTTTATTAAAAAATTATTAAAAAAAAAATAAAAACAATTATTAAATAATAAATAAAAAAATATAGAAAAATAAGTAGAAATTTTTTGAAATAAAAAACAATGAAAGACAAACTTAAAGATATACTTTTAGTAAAAAGTATTAAAGAAAACTGTAAATAACAGAAAATTTTATAAAAACATAAAAACAAACAAAAGAAACTTTTATTAAAAAATAAATTTAAAAAAATATTAAAAAAAAAAATAGTAAAAAATAAATTTAAAAAAAATATCAAAAAATAAATTAAAAAAAAATATCAAAAAATAAATTAAAAATTATTAAAAAGAAATAAAAACAATTATTAAATAATAAATAAAAAAATATAGAAAAATAAGTAGAAATTTTTTGAAATAAAAAACAATGAAAGACAAACTTAAAGATATACTTTTAGTAAAAAGTATTAAAGAAAACTGTAAATAACAGAAAATTTTATAAAAACAAAAGAAAAATTTATTAAAAAATAAATATTAAAAAATAAGTATTAAAAATAAATTTAAAAAAATATAAATCAGAAAAAATTTATTGAAAAATAAAAAAAAAAATATAAAAAAATAAAAAAAGTTTATGAAAAAAATAAAAAAAAGTTTATGAAAAAAATAAAAAAAAGTGTATGAAAAAATAAAAAAACCAAAAAAAAATTAATTAAGAAGTTAAAAATACACTTTTAATAAAAAAATAATAGAAAATTTAATAAAAAAAAGAAAAACTTAAAATATTATTAAAAAATAAATAAAATAAAATTTTATTTAAAAAATACAAAAAAAAAATTTAAAAAAAAAGATTTTTGTTAAAAAAATTTAAATAAAAATATGTAATATTTATTGACTTATGCGAGCGCTTTTCAGGCCAAAAAGAGGTTGCATAATTCGGAGAATATTTTATACTAGCACAACAACAAAAGCATGCTTGCAATGGCACAAGGTCGCTGCTGCAGCAATTTTTATCAACATACGTTTGCTTATCAGCAAATAGTACAAAACGCCCACAATTAAAATAGGCGATATGAAAGGCTTAAAGAAATTTTTTACATTTTGTGTGTGTAAATATTTAAATATAACACATACAGAGGCGTATACAAATTTAATTTTAGTCAATGGGCAAGCTTGGCTCGATTTTGCGGTCAGTGACCACGCTCAATCAAATAAAAATCTGAATGTAAATTTTATACACAAGAGTGACATGATTGGCGCACGATCATTAACCGCAATGTAAAAATAAAAAAAATCACGTTAAATTTATAAATATATGAAAATGTCGCGTTAGCGTCAAACAGTTAATCGGTGTCATCATCAACAGGTTCACACAGTATTTTTTGTTGCTTTTGCGCAAACTCACTTGTTTATGCAGTTCCTTGACCCAGGTTTTTGCACGCTGAAAACTGTCTTGATTTTGTATGTCGTACACAACGATGGCGGCTTGGGCACCACGATAGTACATAGGAGCTAAGCTGTGATATCTGCAATGGACACGAATTAAACAAATATTAAAAAAAGTCAAAGCATGTAAATGTAGTTACACACCGCTCTTGACCGGCCGTATCCCAAATTTCAAATTTTACCACCGTATCCTCTATGCAGATGGTTTGTGTTAGAAATGCAGCGCCTATCGTACTCTCTTGGTATTCGTGGAATTGCCCTTTAACGAAACGTAGCACCAGCGATGATTTGCCCACCGCCGATTCGCCCAATAGCACCAATTTGAATTGGCAATTCTTATTTTGCTGTGTACCGTTGGGGCGCTGAGCTGTGCTGCCACTGGCATTGCCACCGCTACGTGCAGTTGTTGCCATCTTCTAGCTGTTGTTCTTGTTCTATTTGTATTGGTATGCTTTTGTGGTGTTGGTGTTGGTGCTGGTGCTGCTGTTGCTTCACTTGCCAACCGATTTCTATGAGCTTAGTGCCACTTCCCACGTTGCTGTAGTCACAAATGTTGGGTTATAACTTTATAACTTGCGCCTAAAATTGTATGTTGTTTTTGTTGTCGCTGTTGATTATTATATGTATATTTTTGTTTACTTTAATAGTATTTCTTTGTATTTGTTCGTTTCGGTGCGAATGTTTGGATTGTAACTAGATTTGCAGCTGCAGTTCGTTCAAACCTTTACCGAAAAGGGACGGCCGATGTTGTCAGGTGTTGTTCTGGGGTTTCGTTTCCTGTACTGCAAAGAAAAACAGAGAAATATTGATTGTTATTTATTATATATTGTTCGTTATTGTTTCTATCTTTATAATGTCCATGTTATTGTTTCTTATTATATCGCGACAGCTTTGTGCAGCGAACCCGTTCGAAAAGCGACACTTGAGCAATATTCAACCGGGATTCGCGCTTGAGTTTAACACAACCCCACAATGACGACGTCTGGCTCATTAAATCCTTCCCAAAATACAGAAAAATATATAATTTACAACACTTTAAACACTTTACACTGCTATTACCGCCTTATGGCTTCTAATAATTTTTGTTGTGCCGTAAAGAGCATAATATTCAATGTCATTTTGAAAATCGGCCTATGAATCACAAATGTGTATGTACTTTTGTATCAAAAATTAATGCTGATAACTTTTCACAGATTATTAAGCTCACTTTTTAAACATTTCTCAAATATATCGCAATTCGTTGTTAAACAAAAGAATTTGTTTCACTAATATGTCCGATTTACTCCACTGATAAGATATACAAAATAATGAATATACACATACTTAAAAACATATACGTATGTATGTAAAAATCAACAATACTAGAGTAAAAATAAAAAAAGCAATGATGAAGATGATAAAACAAAGGCAAAAATCGTTAAGCGACAAAAGCGTGTTGATATTCTTTCGTCATTTATGCAGTTACAGTACAGAGTATTAGCAACAAGTATGCGTAGCTAAATGGAAAGATAGCAAACCTATACTATGTGTATGTATGTATGTAGCTAATATTGTAGGAGTAAAATTATAATTAAAAACTCGCAACGCAATTGTTTTTCTTACTAATTGATAGTAAATTTAACGACACTTCCGCTGACAGTCGCACACTTTGCGCAATGCGACAGTGAGAAATATTCAAGTAATAATACATGCATACAGACAGACATACATATGAATATTCAATATGCATTTACTGTATGTACACTTGTAAGGAAACCACTACCAAGCCGCATTTAGTAAGTTCAATTGTCGTTTGTCAATCGCACGCCGGTCGCTTAGTGCTCCGCAACTCTCACCGAAAAATTAATATAATAATTTTCACGCTACATCCGCTTTGAATGCAGTAGAGCAAAGCTGTCAGCTAATAGGGTCTAACGGGCAAGTGCTCTAAACTGTTGCCGCAATCACTTTTCTTCAAATTTGCTTTCTACTGTCGTCGTCTTGTCTGTTTTCATTCATTTTTATTGAGCCCCTCGCTTGCTTGCCCGCTTACATAGTCGCTAATGATTAGTAGGGCTTCCAATGGCAATAGCGGCGACGACTGCCGAACGCTACGCTGTAACGCTCATTAGCTGTGCTATGATCTTGCGATTGTAACTTGTCAGTCGCTACTTCCACAGTTACTACGTTGCGTTTACGACTTTCGTATACTGTACCAAACTGATTTGCCAGTTTTACTCTCAACGACTGCGATTATAATATTAATAATCCCTCTGACATTGACATTTGTAGGCGATAACTGCAATTGTGGGTTGAGTTCCACTAAGTGAGAGGCAGTATTGAGTTTACCTCAATTATTGGGTGAATGATCTATAATGACGTGCAGACTATAATATATGTATGTTTATAACTCGTGCGTGAGATTTATATTCCGCATTATTCATACTGACAAGCGGCAATGATATCAATTTATTTTAAATAACACAGTTCAGTTCAGTTACTCCAACTGTTTTAATGACAAGCATATTTGGTAACACTAAACGGTGGTTATTAAGTTTTCCAAAAAATTTTGTAACACACAGAAGGGGACGTGGAAGGTGAAGTAGTTTCTATATGATAGCTTGGCGAGCTGAGTTGATTTAGCCATGTCAATTAGCCAGATGTCCTTTTCCGCCAAGAAGTTGCTATATGTCGGATCCGTCGATATTGAACCATTTACTTAAGACTACTTCTTTTTAGAACAGTAATTTCAAGTTTATGAATTGCTGCCGGCCAACATGCTCATTGCTTTGAGCGCATTTTGAACGCTCTACTTTGCCCAGAAGTCAGTCCCGACCACTTAAAACTATTGCATTAAGCGCAAACTTAATTAAACAATAACTCAATAACAATGTGAATGAGAATGCAAAGAGAATACTGCGAAAGGCAGAAAATAAAAGAATATGTATTTGCATACTGCAATAATACATAGAACAAATAAATCTATGTAATGTGTGGGTACTAATTATGCAGCAAAAGAAAAGAAAATAGCGGCAAGTCAACAAACGAATAAAAGAACTTTACTAACGCTAATAAACATTAAATCTATGGAATACCATTCATGTAGACGTATTGTAAAAAAATATATGTATACAAATTCCACATATTTTTATTTCTATATAATGTAAACAAACGCCTTGGCATTGAAGTAGAATAAAGGCAGAATTGTTTTGAGTTGATTGGAAAATTTTTGCACCAGAGTATAACTTTTTGGTTTTGAAATCTATGTTATTACGAAGTCGCAGAAATTTTTATAAATACCCTCCTGAATATTTATAACATTTTAATTTATTTAAAGTAACAATCGATTGTGTTTCGAACTATTAGATTTTTTTTTCAAACAAAGCCACTTTCCGCAACGTAACCAAAGGCAAAAATATTTTCCCTTACTTAACAGCTAACAACACAAATAGGCGCTACCAAGCAATATTAGCTGTATTTGAAGATCATGTGATGCGCGTTGTGAGAACTGAATTACTGAGATAGCAATAATATCGTCCAAAGCACCTTTAAGTATAAACAAATAAGCTGTTAGAATAAATGCGCAAAATTAAATGAAAAATATTAAAAAACGTAACTTAATACGTCATTGCAACTCCATCAAATTGAATGTATCGGAGCAATTATATGCTTGCACGCATTTGTATGGAAATTTATATGAGTGAATATGTAGTTGCATTTACTTCCAAGGACATAATACACATTGGACAGCTGGATTTCTGAAAAACTAAGTTAACATGTTTACAAACATAAACAGATTTGTTACGTGCATATTAAACATTTTAGTATTTAAGTGCGTTAGAAACAAGTAACGTTATGGAGAAAAATTATATTGAAATGCAATAATACTCCTGGAACTCATACCAACACACACGAACACCGACTGCTGCCTCACGCAATATTGGATACTTGACCACCACTATTGTAGAGCAACCTTGGAATACTTTTTGTGAAAATCTTTATATATTTATATACAACTCACAGAAAAATTTTCATCAATTAAATAAACTGATAAATTCAGTAAAATATACCACATAATTATACTTGTAGAAACGAATTGCACTTAGCACAGTGAAATTTAATAAAGGAAAACAGCTGACGCCGATACAAAACGACGTACGATGCGTCATCGTAGAACTGATATAGAGAAACATGAGAGAAAAGCAAAACGGTGGAGACGAATGAGAAACGTCAACAAGTGCAGGATTATTTGACATCTTTTTATGTTTCCCTACATCTCCTCACTAAGGAGCATATATTTTACTTGATGAAAAAATTAATAAAAATGTATTGTTTTGATAAATGGGAGACATGCAACTTATCACACATAAATTTACTAAATAAAACACATAGGCAACTGATTAAGAATTTACGGAAAGTTAGTGGGCGTTTCCAATAAGCGAGTGGCATTTTAAAAAATTTTGATGCCCTCAACAATTATTAAAATAATAATGGGAAATAGAGATCACATCATACAACTCCAACTATTATTATTTTAAGTTATCGACGCATTTTTGTAAATTTTTTCTCTACTTAACACACAATTGCAACATCCACGTTTTACTAGAACACTCTAAAAATTGAAGAGCTCTTATTATCCGCACTGTTATCACCGAACACTCCCCGCCTTATATCAATGGGGCGGATTTAGAGTACTCCGATAATATTCCAAATATATATGTAAAGCTGTTTGATAATAAATGGAAAAACAGGCAAAACACATTTGAGAAAAGGATAATGTAAGAGAAAAACATTAAGCGGAAGTCTACAAATCCTTCCTAGTAAATACAGAAGGTAATAATTGAGTAACTTTTAAGCCGCAGCACAATATATAATTTACAGCGAATTGCGACGTAAGCGCTTGTTCCAGCAATACAAAGAAGTCGTAAATTAAATTAAACAAAAGCAGACAAACACAGCAGCCCTACCGACTTCGTTTTCTGGAAGAGAAACTCGTCGCCACGGCACCGTATACAAAGAAATTCACAATATAAGCACAAATTCACTATTATTACGACAACGCAAATATTTAACGGCACTCGTACTTAATTTTGCTTTAAATTTTACACAAATTATTGCTTTAACTTTGCTTTTGCTGCGATTTTACGTTTTTACAGATTTCGCGAACAGCAAATTAAGAAATGCACTTTCTTTCGAACACTTGGATTTGGCAGCACTGGAATGCCCAGCAAAGCAAATGTCACCCACCCAACACAATATACCATCCCGCTTCAACACACATTAATACCTTTAGCACCCACATTGTTTTTATCACTTGTGGCGCAATATTTGTCCTACTCTTGCAAACGGTTGAATGCGTATGAACTGTCATTACAAAAAAATATTCATTCGCTGCACTGATAGTCCCCGTGGATTCCCCTGTTGCTTTTTACTACTCTAGCATCCACAAACACCACCATCATTGCGATGACTCGTTCATCGTTAACAATTTTCTATGGAAAAATCCAAAATTTCATCGCTTCTCCAATAATAATCGCTTATTTTACTTAATTAAGTACCCGAAAAGACAAATTGCACATTCACCTTAACAATTTTTATCCTTCACTTGAATTGTTTAAATGTGGGCCTACAAAGCCGCCTCTTTTCTCAAATAAATTTTTCCACGGAATGCAAAATATAATGGTTAGTCTTTAATGAAAACAGCACTTTCTCGCACAAATTGCAAACCGCACAATACGTGTTATATGGTGATGACAACAGCAATGACATCGAGTAAAACTTATTGCTGGTTAATAGTCGGTTATCGACTAGTAATGGGTTTATGCAATTATTTATTTATTTGCATGCAATTGTATTGACGGACTGAAAATCCACATGCTAATTAGCCATAATTGTGATAAAACAAAATTACTTAAAATATATAATAATAAAATGTTTGTACAAGCAATAACAATTTTACTGAATATCTGCTAATTTTAATGAACTTCTTCTAATGTTTACCTAGCGATGAAGACTCGAGAATTGCAGTAATGTATAGCGACATCTGTTGTATTATTTATCTATCGCTTTGTGAAAGAAGAGGAAACAGGCAATTGTAGCGGTTCGTGGCGCCACTAAAATTATTTTTGGCGGAAAATATTACGCTTCCTGTCAAAAGCATATGTGACAGTAAGAATTAAATAGCTCGGGTGAGTTTTTCTGATTTGCAGTTCTTTAAAAAGTATTAATTTTTGCAAAAAGTGCGTGTAATATGGTATAATATTCTGTTATAAAGCAAATCGAGTGCATGTAGTTAAGTGTATCGTAATGAAAAGCGAAATATGTTAGTGCAAATAAGTCTGACTTACTTTCGCCAATGCCCCAATTGCTGCAAGCAACGTTGAGTAGCCGTCATCCGGAGTACATACTGTTGAGCGAAAATATGTGAACTTTGGTAAGAAATAGTATTCAATATACATATTTACTGATAATACTGTAATTAAAAGCAAATCTTGAACAGGAATAATTAGCTTCGCGGCTTCTTGTTAAAATATTAAGATTATGTGATAACTCTGGTTTGTAAGTAGCGCTCGTTGAGTACTGCTCATCCGGAGAGCATATTGTTGAGCGGAAATGTTTGAATTTTGGTAACAAAGGGTATTCGATATTTACATACTTACTGAAGATATTGGAATTAGTGGCAGGTAAGCAAATATTCTTATTCTTGTGAGGTTATGCAATAACGCTGGGTTCTAACTGGCACTCTAAGGCACGAACTTTATTTTCAAAAAGCATGACAGTCAGTCAGCAGCAATGCTTTAAGCAACACCCGACTTTAAGAAACCCGTTTGCTACCGGTTATAAATATGTACTTACCAATAACATCAATGGAAATTAAAAAGCAAATATGTTCTGTTCCGCTGTCGAGAGCTTCACAGTTTTTCTTTATTCATTTTCAATATTCTCCTTCTTCTTCTGAACATTACGCTGGTCACGTAAAACTATTTTCTACAAATTACATTATATGAGTAATTAAGTAATTATATGACAGTATTAATTTGGTTGAGCTAGTGAATATTGTTCGATTTTTTACTTGTCATTAATTATCATAATTTTTTTTTATAATACGTAGGTTTATATGATTACTAGATGAATATTAAATTAAAAATAAATCTAAAATAAAAATATTGCGGACGATGAGCTGGACCAGTTGTTATTTTCCAAGCAACACCGTGACCGCCAGGTGACTACCAATAGGACATACAAGACGGGGCTAGAACTGTTATAAACTAATATTAAATTTTGATATTACGCTAATTACAATTGTTTACATATTATATACTATTTTATTATTTTATATACTATGTACTATTTACAAGCCTGACTTACGTTCATATATGCGTTCATTTTTATACCAATTAAAGAAATCGCTAATAAATCGCAACAAACATAACACACTTTTACAATAATATCATTCTGCAGAATCTTAATGTTTGCCTCAAGGTATTGACAGAAAACAGAGGCAGCGCCAAAAATTATTCTTGTTATCTTTGGCAAGTGTCCTTTGCCTTCCAGGCCATTAAAACAAATACAACACCTTCTCCGCTCACACACCTTCGCATTAATTTTACTTCACCGCAAGCAGCTAAGGATATTTGTACAAGTAAACGCTTACTTGCGCTCGGCACCTTTCTGATTGGCCAGTTGGGTAGCCGACGTCGCGAACCGTTACTTCCGCATCCTTTATGGTGCTTGCAGCCAATGAGCGAAATGCCAATTTGTCAGTTGTAGTTCGTTTAGGCGACGACGCTCTCATACTACTTGGCGCTCTCGCGCCTACTCACACGGGCACACCAATCTCAGCGTGTGGCTACCACTCCATCACCACCACCGCTACTCCGAACACGCCAAATTTCTGGATATATGCACGATTCAAGCGGCAAAGGCGCGAGCTATGTCCTGCCACCAGGCGTATGAGTGACACTTTACACACTAAGTACTACTTACAATCCTACTCTCTCTCTCTGCGACATGGCGCATCAGCACAAATCGCGTGATTGCAAGACATAGCTGAGGATACTCGTTTTTCCTTGCTTTTGCCGAGTGAAATGCATTTCCGGTGGTGCATTTTTTGGTTCGCGCTTTGGAGTGTGTGTTGGTGCGTCAGCCGGCGAAACCGCCGCACGCCATTGGTTGGTCACTAGCCAGTGACGTTGACGTTTGTATGTTTGCGCTTGACTGCAGCGTGGTAATTGCCAATCGGTGAGATTTATGTGTGTCGGTTTTGTGTGCATGAATTTGAGGTTAAGTGTTGCTAACTGCTGTTTGTATTGCTGTTACAATAGAGAGGAGTTGCACGCCTGTAATGAGAGAGAAAGCATTGCGTAATTAGTTACAAAGTTATGAGATATATTTAAATTAAATAAAAAAATGTGTGTTTGAGGTTATGTATTTTTTTGTTGAAAATATTAAAAATAATATATTTTTGTACGCTGTATTACATATATACTCTTCGTACAAAATATATTTCGGTTTAAAGTGGAGTTTATACGTTTATATATTGGAAAAATAATATTAATATGTGTTTTGTGAAAACTTCATTTTGAGGTTATGTACTTTTCGGTAAATTTTTTTGTGAGAAAGTATATTTTTTACATTTCTGATTAAAGTGAATTTCATACGTGTATATATTGTAAAAATGTTCATTAATATTATGAAAAAGTTTAAATTTGAGGTTATGTACTTTTCCAAAAATATTTTTATGAGAAAGAAATGCTTAATTTATATTTTTTGTTCAATTCGGATTTAAATAAAGTTTATAGGGATATATGTATATATGAAAAAAATATTAATATTCTGCAAAAGTTATAACTTTTTGAGATTATGTAAATTTGTTTGTGAGAAAATAAAAATTTCCATTCCGTTTCTTGTCCATCAGTAGTGCTCACGATTTCAATGCATCTAAATTGAGTAAAATATACATACATACATATATACATATGTACATATTTTTAATGAAATGGTGGCATCATAGTACTTTTTGTTTTCTAAATAGTAACACGTTTAGCAGACTAGAAAGTTACAGAAACTATTTTATAATCTCGAATGCCACTTTTAAGTTGTAAAAAAATAAAAAAAATAATAATATTATTAAATAATTAAGGTAATAAGTTTTTCTTGTACAGGAAACTTTTAATTATTTTTCGAATCAGTTTTTCTAAACATAATTGATTATTTAAAAAATATAAATTTATGAAAAAAGTTTAAGAGTTTATTTTATGTCTCGAATGTCATTTTTCATACGTAGCAAGATTAAAAAAAAACAATATTACAAAAATTTAACAAAAAAATTATAAATTTTTATCTAGAAATTTATTCTTACTACAAACATTATTATTTTAAGAAAATAGTTTTTCTTGTACTGGAAGGTTTTATTTTAATTAATAATTATAATAATAATTTTTCCAAAGAAAATTAAAAAAAAATATTTCTTTTGAGAATTTTTCTTGTATACTAAAGTTCCAATTTTTTAGTTAAGGAAACAGTTAAAGGATTTTTTTTATAATTTCGAATATCCCTTTTCAGTTACAGCAAAATTAGAAAAAAAAATACAAATTAATAATTTTTTACCTATAAATTGATTTTTCTAAAAAAAAAAACATTATTTTAAGAAAATAAATTTTTTCTGTATAAGAAGTTTTTAATTTTTTTCTAAATGTTCAAAAAAAAAATTATTATTTCAAGAAAAAAATTACCACAAAAAAATATTTTATAAAAATATTAAAAAATAAAAATTTTTTACTACCTAAAAATAATTTTTTTCTACTATTTTTTTGAAAAAAAAAAATTTTTTTTTAATATTTTTAGAATTTTTTTTTTAAATATTTTTTTATTTTTTATTATTTTTAGAAAAAAATTGTATTTCAAGAGAACAAGTTGATTGTGTACTAAACAGTTTTAAAAAAAATCTCGCTTTTTGGACAAGTTTTTTCTTTCTTTCAAAATTAAGTTTATTTTTATTTAAAAAATCGACTGATGTTTACACCCTATTTATAATACTTTTCTTTGAACTTTTCTTGGCACAGTTTTCTATTCTGATTGCAGCGCGCTCAAAATATTCGAACACAAAACTATTGACTTTTGCGTAGGGGAGTTGTAACTATTTATACCTGCAGCACATACATACACATGTACATGTTTTTTACAAAACAAGGAAAACACAAATTATCTGGCAACCTCACAAAACGCATTTAGACTGCTCACGCATAGAAACCGATAGATACGCCGCAGATGGACAGAACATAAAAACTTAGCCGTTGGCACACATCAAGCGTTTGCCAACAAGGCGCACATTAAGCGATTATATAAGACATTAACGGGCTCATTGCCTGAAACAGGTTGCCAGCAAGGGGAGCAGAAAATAGCACAATACTATATTTTTTGTTTTTGTTGCTTCTGCTTCTGCTCAGATATGTGTTTGTGGGGTCCTTGGCAAGGTTTCGCCAAGTCTCACTCCTCCAAGTTGGTGCTTGCCAATTTTTCGCTGTTGTTGTTGCGTGCTGTGAACGCGGTGTTCGCTAGTTGACCATCACTCGATTCGAATTAATTTTGGCAATGAAATTTGTTTTGTGCGTAAACAATTGGAAATTGGCAAGTGAAATATAAATAATAAATGCAGGAAGAATTGTGTGAATGAAAGCACTTACACACACATATGTGCGTGTGACTTAGTGTGTGTGTGGGATTTTTGTTTTGGTAATGCAAAAACGTGACTACAATGATTTGTTTTTATATTAATACCAGGCAATTATTTGGTATATTTTATTTGGCGCCAAAAAGTACTAAGAAAAAAAATTAGCTTAGCTCATTACTGTAGCCCATAAGAATAATTAGTAGAGTAAAAATAATTAAGTACAGATGTCTTCCTTTGACTTGATATATAGAAAATCGAGGCTTTGTACTGGGACCTATGGTCTATTGTGCCTTCTCCTATATCATATATGGTCTCAAAGGCCCAGCACTCTGCACAATTCCAAGAGCGCGACTGAGGTGATGTGATCCCGGTCCACGAAGATGAAACATAGAGTCTTAAGCCTGCTTCTATAGTACACATTGCAATAATCAGGCGTTCTGGAGTTTCCTTTTCCATATCAGCTTGTTTAAGATACTATGCCCAAGTTGGACAACTACTTCTTGAACCTGCGGCCTTGTATAGAGCGCGACAAAGAGGCAGAATTCGTCTCGGGGGAGGTTGGTCATATATTTAAACCTTGTAAGGTTGAACTCTCCCAGTAGTAGTTTGGCATGGCGCATTCCTGATACCTGCTGCTAGTGTTGTTTTCTCCCCATTCTCTACTCCGTGCGGAAGAACTCCTTTATAGTGTGGGACCCCACCGCAAAGTATCGTTCTGGCCTAATCATCCCGAACGATGCCGCAGAGCGAGCAAGTTCGACGGCCAGCTCATTGCCGGCTATCCTTTATGCCCCGGCACCCAGATCAGGGTACACGGTTGCAAACCGACAGTCGGTTCAATCTTCCTATATACTCCTCTACTAAAAGCGATTAGAACTCATAAGCTGAGGTCGCCGTTAGTGCCGCTTGACTATCGCTAAGTATAGCGATACGCTGGTTGCTATGGATATTGATTTCAGGACACTGACTTATAGCAAACACTTCGGAAAACGTCCCAATAGTATGAATAGTTTGGTATGCTGTCCCGCAAGCAACAGTTCTATAAGCGACAATAGGCTTTAAAATCATGGTATACAGCCATCTGATAATTCCTGACTTACCTAAGGCTCCGCCGGCTAGGAGTCTGCATATCATGAGTGCCTTGGCGGCTTTGGACACTGGTAGTTCCGCGTGCATATTCGACCGTAAGGTTGGTTCTAATATGAGGCCAAGAAATTTGACCTCTTTAGACATCTTTAACTCCCTGCCACCGAGTGTTAGGGGCCTTAAGCCCGGAAGAGATCTTCGCTTTGTGAAAGTTGCCTGGTGGTATTGAAAACCAATAACTTTCGGCATTTTTTAACTTTTCATGTAGTCTTGAACGAACGTAACCTCAAAAATGGCACAATATGTGCGATCCGTCATTCTTGAAGTCATGCCAATAATATTTCGAATATTTTTTTTTAAGAATACCATATATATCGGTAGGGTGGGTAAAAAACAAATACCTTTTTTTGGCTTGGCATTCTAAAAATGGGTTTTCAGACACCTCTAAAAAGTTTTTCCAAGTATGGGCTTTTTATAGTAACGGGAAGACCCTCCATCTTAAGGTTTTCTATGTTTTTATTAAAATCAGATAAAAAATCATATCTGGATGCCTGATAATTAGATACAAATAGAAAACTTTAAGACTGAGGACCTGTTCGTTACATTCAGGAGCTCATATTTGGAGAGACTTTCGTAGAGGTGTCTAAAAACCTAATTTTCAGAGTACCAAGTTAGAAATAATTATTTTTTTTTGGACTCACCCTAATGTATATATCTTAAGAGAAGAAGCAAATGAATTTCCTACCTTAAGCCACAAGATTTTGCAAAAACATTCACGCCAGTGATACTCATTAATTTACACTCCCACTCTGCTGTAAGTGCATTATTTAAGTATCGGCAGTTAATAATCAAACCTCGAACTCACAAACGCACTTCGAAACCATTAAAGTCATATCAGGAGACAACGTGTGGTCCCATGAAAATGAACAATTATTCACATCCGTGCGCAATAAATTCCACCGCAACATGAACACATACGATTTATCCGCATTTCTACTTTCCCGCTCACTCTCTTCCTTGCCCACAACTAATTTTCGTTCAATTTACAAGCAGTTAACACATGAGTTATGCGTTTCTACGGCAACAACAACATCTACTTACTTACTTATGCGCTCATAAGCACAACAAACCCTGACCTAAGGCAATCCAAAACTCTTACACGGGTTCCCCCCACACACTCACCAAACATAACCTAAAAAAAACATACAACTTTGAAATACAGCTTCTCAAAGTACCACCGCTGCTCTTGTGAATGTCAATCCGTAATAAAAACGAAACTGTTGCGTATGCGTAAAATACGTAATAAATGCAAATGAATTGTTTTTGTTGTGGCGGGGGCCACATGGAGGGGGCCGGGAGCAAGTGGTGATTCGGCGACAAGCCAAAATCGGCTGATTTCTTGGCAAGCGGCAACGAAGCTGGCGCTAGTGGCAACCACTGACAGACGCCGTGGCGTGTGCCTGAATGGGAAGATGTCCAGAAAACTTATTGGCAAAACTCCATGCTTTTAATTTATGATGCGGACGCATCAACGGCGTGTGTTTGAACGCCATGTTGGTAGGAGGGGGGACGATGTGGCGCGGTACCGATCGTCATTTAGGGGTTGCTAATGGCGTGCAAGAGCACTTAGGCGATTTGCGGAGAAATAAAATCAAACATTTTATGGTTTGTCTTGCGATTTTTGACATAAACTGAGCATGACAGCAATTCACGTTTAATTAGACGCCGATTAATAGGTGATTATTTAATAAGTTGTTGCTAGTTAATTGAGTGCACAACTCATTTGGCGGGCCAATATGTACATATATATAATATTTATTTATTTTTTGGGGGTTTTCAATTGGCTTGTAGTGCATAAGGGGGGATTTGAAGCAACATCACTTTTCATAAGTTTAGAAGCGCAGGAAAAACGATGTAATCTAAACCACTCATAATGAAACAAAATTTGAGTTTTGGTTATAAAGTGGTTATATATTGGTTATTAGTTGGTTATGTATTGGTTATATATTGGTTATGTCCGATAGCGGAAGCTGAAAAAACACTATAATTGAAACCATTCATATTGAAATAAAATTTAAGTTTCGGTTATAAAGTGGTTATATATTAGTTATATATTGGCTATATATAATTTTACAGGCGAAGAATAAACGACTAATAGAAACCACTCATATTGAAACAAAATTTGAGTTTTGGTTATAAAGTGGTTATATATTGGTTATTAATTAGTTATGTATTGGTTATATATTGGTTATGTGTAACAGCGGAAGCTGAAAAAACGATATAATTGAAACCATTCATATTGAAATAAAATTTACGTTTCGGTTATAAAGTGGTTATATACTAGTTATACATACATATATAATTTTGCAGGCGAAGAAAAAACGTCCAATAAAAAAACTAAAAAACTAAAAACGACTAATAATATTGAAACAAAATTTGAGTTTTGGTTATAATATGGTTATATATTGGTTATGTATTAGTTATATATTAGTTATATCTGACAGCGGAAGCTGAAATTATACTGCTACATATATGTAATGTGGTTTAGAGGATCGTAAGTAATGAAAAACTCAATTTCGATCATTTTGAAGATGCGTTGTTTTGCATTTTAGGTGACGATCTATTAATAATATATTTATTTCTTATATTTTTTTATTTCAGTTAATTAAAAGCACATTTCTAGTTAAATGTTGCTCGAAATTATATTTTTTAATCAAAAATTCTAACAACTTGTTATACAATAAGCAAATATCTAGCAAATTTTATTTTAATTTTCTCTAATATATGTATGTTTACCTGATTTCCCCTTTTAGTGCCACATTTCAGCGGACATTTTCGCTATTATGCAATTAAAAATGTTTCAAAATATGTTTTTAGACTAATTCATGTCAGTTTTCAACGCGCACAAATGCCTGCGAATATTTATTTACTCTTTAGTTAGACACGCATACACATACATACAAACATACAAACGTATTTTAAAGTCGAAAATATATAACTATGTACATATATACTATAAGAGCACAATTGTATGTATGTATGTCCGCTGATCTATTTCAAGACGCACATGGATGCGTCTCTTTTGCTGTTTTAACCTTAATTAAAATTGTTCTGAGCAAATAAATGCGCCTTCGTGGCAACAAAAAAATATAATGTATTTATATACACGCTTATGTATGTATGTATAGCTTGAAGAATACAAAAATACATGCATATTTACAAGCGCTTTGTAGAACACAATAAATGGCACATGTAAAGGCAAAAAAATAACAACAATACTAATTAGCTAGAGCTAAAAGTATTGAAAACTTGAGATCACAGTCTTCTGATAAAGCGGATCACTGACAATTGCTTACCAGGCAAAAAGTAATGCATGTTGAAAACATTGCATTCGTTAAGCGCTTTGTATAAAAATTTATTTTTATTTATTTTAGGGTGGGTCGTTAAATTTGTGAGGAGCTTATATAATTTAATATACTATATAATATCTTAAAACAATACAAACCATAAAACTGTGCATAAAACAAAGAAAAATGTTAGTTTCGACTGTATCGAAGCTTTAATACCCTTCACAGCTGCATTTCTTATAGTATAAAATGGTATAAAAATATTCTTATTTCGATTTTGAACGTACAATTTGTATGGCAGCTATATGTTATAGTGGTCCAATCCTAACAATTTGCTGGGTAATCGTAGCTTTGCATTGGACTAAAAGGTGTGCCAAGTTTCATTAAGATATCTCGTCAAATAAAACCGTTTTCCATTCAAAGACATGAATGTAAATGGTCAGTTTGTATGGGAACTATATGCTACAGTGATCTAATTTGAACAATTTTTTCTTCATTTGCGGCGACGTCTTAGATATTAATATTCGCCGAATTTCGTCAAGATATCTTGTCATATAAAAATATTTTCCGTACAAGAACTTGCTTCCTATCGTCCAGTTTGTATGACAGCTATATGCTATAGTGATCTGATATTGATGGTTCCGACATATAAACATTTTCTTGGGGAGAAAGGGATGTGTACAAAATTTCAGGTCGATATCTTCAAAACTGAGGGATTTGTTCGCGTACATAAGTCGTAAGGGACCGTGGGCAAAAATAGTAACTTTTTAATTTAAATTTCGCGTGAAAATCCATTCGTCGAAATATTTTTTTTTTCTTCATTGGTGTGACTGTATCTGTATCAAATGGCACATCAAAATAATCATGTGTTTAGTATACACTTGTCTTTTTGAAGTAAAGTAAAGTGTATTCCGCGATTTTTACGATGAATGAAATTATTCCACAAAGCAGTTCCATTAAATTTACTGGCGACATTGGAATTTTGCTATAAAAAATAAAAAAAAATTAAAAAAAATGTATTAGCCACTAAAGCAGTCCTCCCTAATGTCAGACGTTGCTTTGAACAGTGCAATGCTATTTCTAAAACTTTTTTCATTTAATTGTTATCTTTTTGCTTAATTACTCGTGCAACAAACGCTTGTAAAACAATGCAAATATATTTTTAACTGAATCAGCTTTGCATTAGATGGACATAAGCTGATGAGCTCATGGTTTAACAAAGTGTTAAATAAATTCAGAAAATAAAAATTGAGAGGAAATACAGACAAGTAATTAAATTATATTTTTTTTTAGCTTCTTAACCGATACAAGCGCGACAAATCACAAGTGACGGCAATAAAGTGAAATTAATAACACAAGACACGACGAAAATATTTGTAGGTATGTAGATTTGTATGAATGTGTGACCGAGTGTGAAGAAAAGTGTGACCACCGCGCTGGTGTGGGTCGCTTGCTGATTACCCAACATTCAGACGTGTGTAAGCTGCACAAAACCTGTAAAATCACATTAGAAAATATTTGTTTTTAAGAACTAAATCAATGCCATACTACATGCCTTCTTCCGATCCGAGGTCTGAGTAGCACAATTTTCAGTATGAGATCGGTAATTTCGTGCATTGTCCGGCAAAAGTGGCCGGCTTGCTGGTATATACATAATACTTGTATGCTAGTATAATCTACTGCCCAATCTTCGCCCAACTTATGATCAAAATAAGCGGCCTACAGAGCGTACTATTCGCAACACCATCACCCATCTTGAGACCCAGCAATCCTTATCGGATAATATTCGGCGGAATAGACCACGTCCAGCAAGCAGGGAAGAAAATATAGCAGCCGTAGCTAAGAGTGTACACGAAGACCGTGTAGAGTCGATTCGGCGCCGTTCGCAGTAACTCAGACTGACGTATGGAACGACTTTCTGTATTTTACATCGCGATCTTAAATTGAAAGCGTACAAAATACAGCTTGTGCCAGAACAGAAGCCGCTCGAACTTTCCAAGTGACACCGCTTCGCTCTATGGGCTTTTGAAAAGTTCCAACAAGATTCGACATTGCCTAGTAAATTTTGTTCAGCGATGAAGACCATTTCTGGCTCAATGTAAACCAGAAAAACTGCCGCGGACAAAGAGAAAACTGAAGAGATTTAAAAGCTGCCATTTCATCCAGAAAAAACAGTGGTTTGGTGTGGTTTGTGGGGCGATGGAATTATCGGTCCATATTTCTTCAAAAATACTGCCGATGAGAATGTAATTGTCAAGGCGACCGTTATAGGACTCAATGATTGAACCTACGTCTCGCGACCATCTCAGCCAACATTTGAAAGAGTCTTGTCAAGTTGGAAAACATTTTTGTAACTATTTTCTGAAAATTTAAGCAACAAATTTAAAAATCTCAAATCTCTGAATACTTGAAACGAAGACCAAAAATATTTAAAATACGGCGGAGAGATTTCAGTGTGCTAATGGGATATTTACAGTCAAAACTGAAAAATTTACGCGCAGAGCATTTCAACACATATTGATTTTGACAGCTGTTAGACGAAATATTTTTAAATTAAAGCAAAATGACCGCAAACTCGCTCAATACGATCCAAACTTTCAAAAGTAGGAGTATAAAGCTTAAATAGTTAAAAAATTACTAATAAATTAAATAAATTAACATAAAAATTAAATTAATTAGTGTCTTAATTGCTCCCTTACTACCTGTTTTAGTCACGCTCAAGGCCTCTCTTTGACTCGTCTGTCTATACCTGTCAGCAGCGAATGTCAGCACCACGTCAAGGCAATGAACAGAAAAAACGCTAGAGTCTGAGTAAACTAAAGTCGAAGGGTGTCGATATACATATGTAAAAATATATATACATACATATGTATACATATATACACATATATTCATATATGTATATACATATTCAAGTACATAAATTCTTCACTTTATACGTCCCGCAGTTGATCTCATCTATTCGAAAACAAGCAACTTGCTTAACCGCGCCACCAGCTGTCTGTCCGTTCGTGCGTCCATTAGTGCTTAGCGCTCGTTGCTTCAGCCATTTCAGTATTTCAGCATTTGAAAGTGACATTTCTGCGCATTTTCGCTTTGACGTTTTTCGAAATCTGTGCGCGGATCACCCAGAGAAAGGCAAAACAACAATAACAAAATTCGGCAGACGTATAAAAATAGCTGGGAAAATAAAGAACGAGCAGCGCGCAGATACAATAAATAAAGTCAGCTTTGCCGGAGGTGATCAACGCGCGCACACACACACTCAAGTCGAAATATATTAAAAGTCAAGTGAAATGTACGAATACTTGTATGCGCTGGTGTTTGTTTGCGACACTGACTGCGGGCGAAAATAAGAAGAAAAATCGTTGAAAAAAGCAAAAAATGTGTACAAAGAAAGCACACACACACACACATACACGCTGACGCGGTTTAATGAGCAAAGAAAGCAATCTGACAGAACCCATTAAAGAACGCAAACATGCGCCGCCTGCCTCGTGCCGCCGTGGCCGCCAGTCACTTCACCTTCGCCTTCTGCTTTTTTTACTTTTTTGAAATTTTTTCCTATTCATTTGTGCGCAATTTTCTCGTATTTTCCACGGCTTAATTCAGTTGATCGCTTGCCTTTTGCTTGTTTGTATTGATTGCATGCGGCGACAGTGTAATGAAAACAAAAACAATTACAAGCAACGGTGGCAAATACATTGGTATAGTATGTATGTAAGAGAATGGCAACAACAACAATGGCAACAGCACATCTTAACAAATACAGTAGACATTCACTCGCCCATCATTTGGCGGAGGACTGACACGAATGTACTGCTATGAGCAAAAACAGAAGTAATACCACTTGGCCCAACACCTTGCAAAAACCCAAAAGTTCTCGGCCCATGGAGTATTGACTGATCTTTCCGATATTCCAATGACGCCAGTAAGATCTCTGACTGTTAGTCGTCGTTTCTCAAGCATCAATTCCTTTATTTTATTGACGTGTTGATCATCAGTAGATGTTGATGAACGACCTGGACGTGCTTCATCGTCAACGCGTTCTCTACCCTCTTTGAATAATTTGTACAAATCAAAAACATTTGCTTGCTACAAACAATTATCACCGAAGGACTTTTCCAAGATTCTGAACATTTCGGTTTCAGATATTTGATTCCGCAAACAAAATTGAATGGAACTTCTTTGTGAAAACTTGTTGTTGTACCCACGCCATACACTTTCTCTATATACTACGAAGTAGAAAAATCTTATCAAACGACTTGAGGTCTGCTGAAAGGACCACTTTGTATTTAAAAAGCGCTTTATTTTATCGAAGAACATTCTTATTATAAAATGAAAATGGTGACCGCATACATTTCTGCTGACCACTTTAAATATTTATTATTATTATGCAGGTTGCGACTTTTTAATTGTTTCCACTTTTAAGAGCAAATTGCTCATTTTCAATTTTATGTGCGAAAAATCACAAAAAAAATTTAAAATTTTATTTCCAAATTCCACCTCTCTGAAAAGATATTTTTGTGATTCATATTTGCTTGAGTTCGTATGCCTACACATATATTATATGTACCATATATGTATATGCATACATATTATGTTTACTATATACATGTGTACTATATACATATATACATATTTAGCTGTGCAGTTATGGAAAATATTTTAAAACTGAATTTTCAAAAACACATGCGTCTTTAAAAATTACACAACCTGCAAAAAGGCAGCCGATTTTCTCTGGAATTGCTGCTTCAATTTGATCAACTTCTATTTTTCTGAAATAACAAATGTTTATAGATTACATTTGAAATTTTTAATCATTTTGCCGTCAAATACAAAAATAGGCAAACTTCCGTTACACCGAAGCTATAATACCAAAGGTTCCAAGGGACAAGAACTTGATTTTGAACGGTTAGGTTGTATGGAAGCTGACATGTCTATTCAAAAGCCCCCGGCCTGACATATACATAGATGGTGCTAGAATTCAGTTCGAATGACTTTTAATTAGTAATATAATTTTAACCTTATAAAGGCGCGCCTATAAATTTTACGGCTGCCGGATCATTGTTTAGGAATTATATCATCTTGGGTGAAGCAACATTTGTCATAAAATATTGACTTGATGATAAGTTTTCGGACACTGCCCCAGTAAAATCCACCATCAAGTATTGATGTGCTAAGACGTGGTGAAATGTGAACTGAAGACGATGAACTCCAAAAAAGGCTATTACCAACTAAAACATCAAAAAAGTTCACAAATTAATTTGGGATGTGAAGTTAATCAAGATAGCAGGCAGTCTAAAGATATCAACTGAACGTGTACTTCATATCATTGACAAGTATTTGAGTATGAGAAAGCTCTGTGCAAAGTAGGTGCCGCTCACTTTTGTCCAAAAACAACGAGTAGTTGATTACAAATTTTGATGATCCCTTCTCACGACAGTCGGTTCTACGTACTCGGAACGGACCCGGATTTCTATCCGGCCAAGAACTGTCAACTCTGTAGTATTCTGCCTAATTGATGATTCCGAGCAGTGTTTGGAGAAGTTCAACCGTAATAAACACAAGTTTTTGCGTCGATTTGTCACAATGGACGAAATATAACTGCATCATTTCACTCCGAGGCCTAATTGACAGTCATGCGAGGGCCCCACTCATGATGAACCCGCTCCAAAGCATGAAAAAACGCAACAGTCGGCTGACAAGGTCATGCCGTCTGCATTTTGAGATGCGCATGGAGTAATTTATAATTTTATTGACTACTTCGGAAATAAAATGACCGTTAACAGTGACTATTACATAGCATTATTGAAAAGAGTTTAAGGAGGGGCGTGAAAGCGTGGAAGACGAGGCGCGGAGTGGGAAACCAGTCGAGGTGCGGACTGACGCGAATGCGCAGCGTGTTCGCGCATTAATCCGTGAAGAAGACAACTGTCAAGACAAGTCTACTATTGCCAAGTACTTGAAAGATTGCGAAAACGAGTCAACAGGGTGCGCCCAGACATCGCTCGTAACTGGATCCTTCATCACGACAACGCGCCGTGTCACACCGCCCTCAGCGTGTCCCAGTATTTGGCCTCTAAAGGGATCGCCGTGTTGCAACACTCGCCTTATTCGCCCGACATGTCACCCTGTGACATTTTTTGTTTCCTAAAACAAAGTCAGTGGTCAAAGGAACCCATTTTGAGTCGATTACGGACATCCAGGCGGCCGTGACGAGGGTACTCACGGACATCCCAGTCGAAGCGTTACAGAAATGTTACGAAGCATGGAAAACGCGCTGGAATCGCTGTATAGCTGCCCAAGGGGACTACTTTGAAGGGGATGGCATAGTTGTAGAATAATTTTTCACATATACGGTTTTTATGGAATCAGTCTCATTACTTAATTGTCATACCTCGTATGGTGCAGTGGCATGGACAACATGAGTCGACGTTACGAGTTTTCGCGATAAAGGTTCTGCGGAAGATTTATGGTCCTTTGCGCGTTTGCAACAGCGAATATCGCTTTCGATGGAAAGATGAGCTGTACGAGATATACCACGATATTGACAAAGTTCAGCGAATTAAGAGACACCGACTCTGCTGGCTAGGTTATGTCATCCGAATGGATCAAAGCACTCCAGCTCTGAAAGTACTCGACGCAGTACCCTCCGCGGGAAGCAGAGGAAGAGGAAGGCTTCCACTTCGTTGGAAAGACCCTGACTACACTCGAAATCTTCAATTGGAGCCAAACATATACTTTCTTTTTAAAAATCGTGCCACAGCGACCTCATGACATTGTTCGCGTAATTACTTCCAGGAGATTCACCTTACGTTATTCACCAAAATGATATACCACACGTTTGAAAAACCTAAGTATAAGCCAGCAAAAATTTACTTAGTATGAGTATTCATAACATTATTTGTCAAAAACATTTGATAAACTTTCACTACGCTTGTCAGCAACGTCAACACAGGACGCGCGCACGGACTTTGACACCAACGCAAATGCAAAGGTGTGCCAATCAAACAAGTGATTCCACCAATAAATCCAACAAAAGCGCAAAATTGGCAACATCAAATATTAACTGGCTGCCAAGACGACGTCATCACTTTATTGGCGGTCATAATAGCAAATGAAGAAGCTGCCAAATACAAATCAAATCGAATGAAATGAAATCAGCAGCAACAATGAGGCGCGCAACAATAACAACACAGGACGCAACTCAAAAGCGTTGAAATATTTGTATGATAGCCAATAAATGCGCGAGCCCACTTGAAGCTAGCCAAGCACACACGCGACACATACGCAACTGCTCATTGTGGCCAACTAATGCTGCCAACGCGCCGTTATGTTCAGGGTGAACGAACAGCAGACAGCAGCCTTACTGCACACCCAACGCTCCACCGCAGCCCAGCGCCAACTTAAACAGTGGTTCATGCACCAATCAAACAACTCAAATTCTCAAATTCGCGATTTTCGCACTACCAATAATATTGAGCTTGCCGCGTGACACCTGTTCGACCGCCAGCGCAGCGGCTAGCTTGCCAGGAGCAAAGTGGTGACAAGCGCTAAGTTGCGGTGGACGCGGTGACTGCTTGCCGCACACGTGTGATCTTACAACTGTCGGTTTGTATACTTTCTGACGCGTAGCATAGGAAATGCTGACCGAGAGCTGAGCGCTGCCAATATACAATCAGCGCCAATGCAGCGGCAGCAGCATTCGCTGAGACGCGTGTCCAACTGGGCAAGTCGTCAAAAATGTGCGTCCACAATTAAAACAACTTAAAGCGCAAATTAAAAAACACTAAAAATCTACTCAACACAAATGCTTGTATGTATGTGTGGCGGCACGCGAATGCGGCTTCCACGGAATGACGGCGCAGTGTTTGGATTATGAAGGCGGTGCTGTGGCGTCTAGCGCTTGCCAAAAGGACTTGCCAAGAAAAATGAATGTACAAGCCAACGGCGGCGCGTAGCCAAAAGCAACCAGGCGACCAGCAATCGGCGGTCGAAGATGCTGTCATCATTGGCTAAATGCCTGCCGCAGGCGCGCAATGAATGAATTTTATGAGCGACGCACGCAGTTTCAGCGCGTGCACTTAGTGCTGCTTGCCAAAAAAGATGAGGCGCGAAGAAACGCCACAGAAGCCGCTACTCACTGCCGTTCTTGGCAGTGTGTATTGTGCCGTTGCTGGCGCGCTGAGGTTGCGGCTGCGGCTGGTGGTGGTGCGAACGCCATTTGGCCAAGGCGGCGGTGGCAGGAGCCAAGAATTTCGTATTTGTGACTAAGCACGTGTACACACACACATACATTGACGCGTTTCTCCGCGAAATGTTTATTGTTTTCTTCGCAACACTCCGCACTCACGCTTCCCCCGCTGGCGCACTTTTTCCGGCATTTTATTGTTTTCTCGCTGCGATGACGTCTACAGCTGCCTGCATGTTGCCTGCTCCAGCTGCCAAAAGATGTGTGCGTGTGCGGCATGTGTGTGTGCGCTGCGTTGTAACATAAATCTCGGCGTTGCACTCTGACATTTCTTGGCGTATAATGTTTACATTTTACTGGCCAGCAACCAAATAAGCAGCAGCAAATAAAAAAATATGTGTGTGGCGGTGCTTTTCTGACGCGGCATTTGTTTTAGCCGCTAAGTCATTGCTTGCCAGCAAATCATATAGGAAAATTGTGTGTATGTGTTTGTTGGGATTTTTAAAATTCGTTATTTACGCGTGATGCTTGTGGCAGGCAGCACAGTTGCCACGCACACACATATATAATGCAAAGGCGAATTGCCAGCGCCTTTCTTGGCAGCCGCAGCGCGTACTAGCAATGGCAGTTATGAAGAATACCGAGCAAGTGTTTAGTGGATGCGGCACACTTGTGCGTTGTTTGCTTACTTCATTGTTGTTGCCATTGTGTTTTGTTGTCGCCTGTGTCTTGTCAGCCAAGTGAAATGCTGCAGTAGACTAGTAGGCGCTGCAAATTGCAGACCTTTCAAAGCAGCACTGCAGTGATTATGGTGAATCTATGCACAGACAAACAGACTTACATGTATACATATGTAGATATATACATACATACATACATGTGTATAAGTAAAACACATATTTACTTACAAACATAGTCCTCTGCAGTGCATTCCCTTAATTTTTTGTAAGCATGAGCACCAATGCACACACGCGCTCTTTCCATAATACATATTGTTACTCATACGCACTGACACACATACATTTTTTTATGGCCTAAGGTTAGCATTTACTCATATCAAAACCACTAAACCATGGCATTTCGATTTCCATAAGCAATGACAGATAAATTCGGTTCTTGTTGTTGCCTTTTTGTGCTACAGTGTGTTGTTTAAGAAATTATTTACTTCCTTGTTCAGGATATAAATATTTTTTTGGATTATCACCGCAACAATAATTATTTTGGGTATCACCTTGTTTGTTGTTCACACTTGATAGCAAAGAACTACTTAACCCCCTAAATTAAGTTTCGACGTAGTTTTTTTTTATTTGTCCTTAACGGGTTTTTAATAAAATGTAAGCCGAGAGACGACTGCTAAAGGTAGTATTTGCAATTTCTACATTATACAAATATTGTATGTACGCTGTACAATAAATACTTCTATTACCAGATCCCCGAGCCTGGCCCAGCCTGACGTTTCTCCGCTCATTTACGTTCGAGTGAGGTATGGGTGGGAAGGACTCGCTGAAGAATAACGTGTTGAGCTTTTTTAAGGATGAATCAAAGCTTGCGGGGAGGTTCGGGAGCTTTCCATCATCTCCATTTTTAGGCTTCCTGACCGCTGCAGAGTCTTTCAAGCACCAGTGGCTGCTATTCAGGTAGCGTTAAATTTACTGCTCCGTATAGCAGCTTCCTTCAGCATGGTGACTATCCACGCAGATAGTAGGGCAGAGAATCGCCTTATGTTCACTAACTGTGCGCTCAAGACTAGTGAAGGGGTACGTAAACTCCTTATCTGTAACATCGAACTATTGTACGATTAGTATTGCAGGAAACTATAAGGCTGATAAGCTTGCTAGGACAGGTACCTCAGTCTCAATAACGGGAACTGCTAGGAGCTTCATTAGCTTCTTGTGGCTTCTACTGAACTATTGTGGCTTAGGCCAGGTCAGCAAGTATTGGTCAACTACCAGCAGCTATGCAGCCGCAAGGTCCTTTTGCCACAGTGAAGATAGATAGATACAAAATAAGTGAATTTTTGCACTGCGACCTATGGTCGATCCAGGTGCTTGCTGAGGGTGATGGAGGTGATGTGATTCCTGCCTACGTAAATGGATCCTAGGGCCATGAGCCAGCTTCTCTCTATTTCTGTCTACCGAAAACTACGTTGCCTTAGATGCCCAAGCAACCGCTCATAAGTGACAAAAGGGCTTACGGTCATGGTACACAGTCACTTGATAATGTCTGGCTTGAAACCCCAGGATCAACCGTCTAGGCGTCTGCATATCGTGTGTGCTTTGGTGGCTCTGAACAGTGTTAATTCCAATACCTATTCCACCGTAAGGTTTAGTCTATCAAATTGGAAGAGGTCTAGGGAGCTCTTCGCTCTCAGCCCTTTCGACCTTTCAATGGTTGTAGGAGTTCGAAGGAATACTGGGTACTATGCGCTAGGGATTCATGCAGTAAGATTTAACAACTTACCGCAGGCTAGCTCCATTTGGTGTTTTGAAAAAGACGAGATAGAATAATTTCAACAATTTCTGCTCAAATGTGCCGCTTTTTCAGGTCAAGGCGATAGCACCTTGGATCTCATACTTTTAGACATCTAGGTGAAATAACGCAAATAGATAAAAGACCTAATCAGATGTGTGACAGATTCAGGCAGCTTTGCCGATGTAGGAGTGTTTCGTCTGGTCAACATAGCAGACTAAGTGTGATCCCTCCATCATGCTGAAAGATCAGCTATTAAACTTAACCGTAACAGCATATGTACGGAATTAACAACATCCGATCAGAAAAGATGGTGAAGTTTATAGTAAGATGGTCCATGAACTTTCGAGATATCGATATGAAATTTTAGCACATATTATTGTCAAAGGCTACAATTTTCGAACACATTATTTGGATCGGACTACTATATCATAAAAATCTAAGAAATAAATTTTGTTTTTAAACCCTTTTATGCCATAAGAAATGCACCCTTTAACGGGTATTGAGGGTTGTGGTGTAACCGATGCCAATCAAGAAATAAATGAAATTAATATTTTTATGAGATATGTGAGGTTAGAACATTTCGCTAACCACTAATAAAAAACTAAAATGGCAGCTTGTGGTTTTAAAATTATTTTTCATGGCATTAATCAACGAAAATCAAACACTGTCACGCGCTGACCAGACAAACTGACCCACACATTAAATCAGAAACCAAAACTTCGGCGGTCAACAATAAAAGAAGAGGAAAACAAAATATTAAAAAAATATAATATAGATAAACCCAAAAGCACAAACAAAGTCATAATTCTTATTTTCTTTACAACATTTTTTTCAGAGATTTTTTTAAAACAGCAACAACAACAACAGTGCAGCAGTTTGTTTTTAACACTCGGCAATAATTTTTAAGAAAATGAAAAATCGTTTGTGAAAGCAATAATGATGCGCATGAAGGCGAGCCGGGTGAGGGGTGCGACAAAAGCAAAGTGCAAAAATATGCAAATCACTTAAAAGGCCGAAGGCGGAGCATGAGAAATTAGTAAAGCGAAGTGCTGCAAACGAAGATAGACGGTAGGCGGGTGGTCAATGCAGTGGCGCTGCAAAAGTTTTTAGGCGTCAGGCGGCGACGGCCGAAGGACATTAAATCGTGCGCCAAGCACTGTCCACACACAAAGCAATGAAATTATCGAAAATAATAACTTCGCATCTTCGCCTACACAATTTCGGCAAAAGAGCGTGAAAGAGGGGTGAAGAGGGGTGAAGGGGGTCAAACGGTCAAAGGCGAGCGTATGCGAGAATTGTCTGCATTTGCGTTTTGTGGCAGCGCAAGCGACTTTGTGATGGTAATAAATTGCGACACAAACAGACGGCCGTGGACAGACACAACTGCAGTGCAAATTAAAGCATGAATTTGATTTGTAATTTGCGAATTTTTCATTTTAATGACCGCAGCGCGGCCTAGAGCTTTGTGGCTACATGGCAATGGCTATTAAAATAAATGCATCAAAGCAAACGCTGCGCCATAATTATGCAAATGCACATTATTTATATATGTGTGTGTGTGACTATATGGAAATTGCTGCTTAGAATTATTTATTTTGTTTATTTCAAGAAGTTGCCGAATTTTTTTTATTTTTAATTGCCATATTTGCGAAATCTCAGCTGTTAAAAAGTGATAAATCGCGTGTGGCAACTCATTCAACTGTAAGCCATAGCCATTTGGTCTATCAATAAAACCGACACCGATTGCAGGCCATAAATCTGCGAATAGCCAGCAGTTTTCTCCAACGAGCGAAAACGTGTCGAAGAAAATGAGGCGGAAATGATAAAGAAAAAATGCGAAAAAAACGAAAAATGTGCAACTGTAACATTGTGTGTGTATGTGTGTCTGTGACTGTGACAGCAAGCGCTGAGCGCAGCTTCGCACTGACCAGCATTTTTCGGCGCTGCGAGAAAAAAATTCCAAAAAATCGCTGAAGGCAAACATATGCAGCAGCCCAAAGAATGGCCAGTGAACAGGAAAACAAGACTAAGTTGCCAATTTCCGGCGCAAAAAATGCAAAGAATTAAAATTGTTTGCTAAAAAAATGCATGGCAGCGAAGAATGTGTAAAGCTGCTGAGGAGTTATTTCAGCAGGATGTCCGACACATTGTTTGTGTCACCAGTGTATATGCGAAAATTGGCAAGAAAAAATGCGCTGCCAACAAAGTGTGGCATGCTAAAAAATATTCCAGAGCCAGCACAATATTTGGCTATTGTAAAAATAATAACTAAAGTAAGAAAGAATCGGCACTTCCTTTGTTGAGCGGCCAACACCATCCTTTTACTATTTTTTTTATTTTTTGGTTTTTTTGGTCACAATCAATTATTTTATTTTTTGCTTTTGCCATCGCTGAACCCATTCAATCTAGTACGTATTTGAATAACAGCATTTTTCTCTCAATTTCATGTCAGCAATAATTCACAGAGCCACACATAGACAGCAGGAGGCACATTCCGGCACAGCCTTTGCATACAACGCGCAATGCATTTCAACAAAAGCAGAAAAGCGCTCTTGGAAAATATTATGTTCTACGCTGCATTGCTCAAATTCCTCAGCAATTAAACTTGTGCCGCCAATGAATTCACTTAATTTACTTAAATGTGAATTTGTCATTGTGAGCGTCGCAGGGGACATCGGGCTAGTAGAGGACGAAGGATGCTAATTAACTTGAGCAATGCCTTCGCGCTTCAAGCTGCGAAGCTAGTAGTAAGGGACATGCAGACTCTGTTTGTTTGTTTTTGTATGCATTTATAACTGTTTGTGTAATTTAAGTAACGGAGGTGTGCGGCAGGCTCTCCTGCCTGGCTGGCGCTGCTCTTCAGGCTTTCTTTCAAATTGTTAATTGTTTTAATGGCGTATAAATTCTGGCTGCCAACAGAATTTTCCTTGTAAGACATTAGTTACGCTGCATTTAATAATAAGCAGTTTGAGTAATTACTTATTTGGTGGACAGATTGAGGGGAAATAAAAATAAATGAAAGCATTTTGTAGGTTCATGTAATAAAATATTTTTTAATGAAGCTTCAGGAGCAATAATTATTTGCACCTAAATTTAAAATAATTAAAAATTAATAATAAGCAAGCAAAAATATTAATTTCGGCTGGAATGAAGCTTCCATAGCTATCACAGTTGCATTTATTATTGCATAAAAATATATAAAAAGATCTTCATCTTGATGTTGATCTTTAAATTTATATGGCAGCTATATGTTAAAGTGGTCCGTTCGGAACAATTTCTTCGAAGATTGTGGCAATGGCTTGGAAAATTATCCATGCCAAATTTTGTGAAGAAATCAAGTCCAATAAAAAAGATTTTCAAACAAGCATATCATTTTGATCGAGCAATTTGTATGGCAGCTATACGCTATAGTGGTTCAATCTAAATAATTTCTTAACATTTAGTAGTGTTGCCTTCAATAATAATTCGAGTCAAATTTCATGAAGATATCATGTCAGATAAAAAAGTTTTCCAAAGAAGAACCTAATTTTGACCGAACAACTCGTATGGCAGCTATTTGCTATAATGATCCAATCTAAGCAATTTCTTGGCATTTAGTAGTGGTGCCTTTAATAATAATTCGACCCAAATTTCGTGAAGATATCTTGTCAAATAAAAAAGTTTCCCAAACAGGAACCTGATATTGGTCGATCAGTTTGTATGACAGCTATATGCTATAGTAGTTCAATCTGAACAATTTCTGCGCATTTATCAGTGTTCCTTTTAGTAATAGTCCGAGCCAAATTTCGTGGAGATATCATGTCAAATAAAAAAGTTTTCCATACAAGCACTTAATTTCAATCGTTCAGTTTCTAAGACAACTATGTGCTATAGTGACCCGATATCGGCAGTTCCGGCAAATGAGTGATTTCTTGAAAAGAAAAGGACGTGTGCAAAGTTTCAGATCGATATCTCAAAAACTGAGAGGCTACATCATGTATAACAGACAGAAGGGCAGATGGATAGGTAGACGGATATGGCAACATCAACCAAAATATAGTTGTTAACTGATCAATATTGTCATTTTCGAAATTTTTTATTTTTTTTTTTATATAAATAATGTAAATATTTCTAAACCTATTCAATGTATTATATACAACTTACCACGGCGTATGAGTAATATTTCTTATTTAATATCACTCATACGCCCCGTTTAGTGCGCACATTAAAAAAATTTTAAAGCTAAACCAACAAAAACACAAGTTGTAATAATACATTTCGGTTTAATGTAATTTTCCGCTTTCCATACGACAACAACAAAACGTACGTACATGTTCGCGTTCACAATCGCATGAAAACATGACTCCCACGCATATTTTTGCTTTCAAAAAGAATATTTATGATTGTATATACATATATACACGTGGATATATAGTATATGAATACATATTTGTTGTCAATCTGTTAATTTTACTTTGTATATCTATCTACAAAATATCAACAGGCATAAATTGAGTTTACGTTTGATTTTCAAAGTTTTTAAAGTCACCAATTGCTGTTATAATATTTGAAGTCTTGAATATAGCATTTAACTTAAGAAAGATCTCAAGCCTGCAGCCTGAAGTAGAAATGCAGAAATACTCTCAGCTCAGCCACGCTACGCTCGATGCGTTTTCAAATTTATTACAGCGGCAAATGCATAACATTTGTCGAGGCGTCATATGGCGAAATAAATATTTATGACGGCGCCAAGTGGTCGCGCTCTTCTGCTTAGTTATACTTGTACATATGAGCGTTACACCAACACATAAGTAGTAATGTGTTTTGGTGACTTCTATGCTTTTGAAAGCAATATAACTGCATCACTTTTTTGATAATTTTTGGTAAATGAAAAACATATTCTTAATACCAATAATACCAAACGCTTTGACCATCTGTAACAAATTATTTCTCATATTTTAAATCACAATATATGTATAGGAAAGTAGTTGAAATAATATTGAAATGATTTTTAATTTTTAAGTTAAGTTAAGTTAGACTGCCGATCCCCACAAGATGACAGAAGATCACACTTAGTCTGATATATGTACAGCCCTTATTGAAGGTAGCTGAAACTCCTATAGTTGAATATTAACTTTCAGCATATTGACTTGAAGCTACCACACTATCACAGACTAAAATAAAGCTGTTACTCTCAGAAATCTCGACTGGGTCCCAGGTAAGCATAATTATTTCTGACCGTCAAAAATTGAAACTTATATAGTCATCCATAAGGTCGACACTAATAGAGATCTCATTTAGACAGCTTAGAACGCCAGTTCGATGTGGTACCTAAGACTATAGATCATGAAACCCTTACGAAACGACAAAGCGTCTTATGCCTATCACACTTTTTTGACACGGTCAATGTCAGTTTCAACCATGTCTCGGATTTGCAGTTGCCAGTGATTTCGTTATAACCCGGCACCTCTAACGAGTCTGATGATTAAGCAGCCTGATGGTAGTTTCAGTGAGGATAGACACTCCTTAACTAACTTTGAGCGCACAGTTAGAGACTTCAACGCTGACATTGCGGCTCTGCTGTCGGAGAGAATGCTGCCACTTTCGCCTGGAAAATACTGCAAGTAGTCCGGTAGCCTAAAGTTAAGACTGATTCAGAACTTCTTATAGAAAACTGCCCCCTTTAACTTCGACCCATGCGTGAAAATACACTCAATTTCTAAATTATTTACAAATATATCTATTATTGGAGCTTGTATCACTGTTAGATCCTTCTAGTTTTAGTTTGCACCACGTTGTAATACGACAAATGAAAAATAATAAATTTTAAGTCAAGAACGGCAGATATTTATAAATAGTATTTGACTTGAAAATTGAATTTTGAGTTTTAAAAAACAGAAATTTTATCAGAGATTTGCTACTAAGAAGGAGCAACTACTTTTAGAAAACATTTTTTAATGGTTGGGTATGAACCCAAGACCTTTCAAACTGTATAATTGGCTAATGGAAAGACCCACTAAGAACTTTAATTCTCGAAATCTGTCAATCTTATTTATTTATGCCTTGAGCCTTACCGTTCAACTAAAACAAAACTTTTCTCAAAGTTTTTCAAGGGACCATTCTAGTCTAGAAATTTGAAGAAATTTAAAGAAATTTAAAAATTTAGTTGTTAATAATTCGATATTCGTAAAGGATTTTACAAAATTCAAATTACATAGTTCCGAAGCTAAAGCCAATATACCAAAAATTATTTTGATTCTTTGGCCATCCGGAAATTTATATTTTAATTCTACCAGGATTTAAGATAATTTTCATATTATTAGTCAAGAATCAGGTAAAAAGGAAATTTTCAGGTGCTTAGCAATACTTTTTTTGGAAACTATATAAAAATATGGACTATTTGATGCCTGAGATTGAAGCTCGTGATCTCAGCGATATTTAGTTTTAACAAGACAGTGTCACTTCCCACACATTGCATCAATAAATGGATCTATTGAGAGAGCACATCGGTGAACAGATAATTTCACGTTTTGGGGCGGTCGATTGGCCACCAAAATCGAGTGATATTACAGCGTTGGACTTTTTTCTGTGGGAATATGTAAAGTCTAAAGTTTATGCGGACAATCCGGCTTCGATTCAGGCCTTGGAGCAAAACATCACGCATATCATTCGCTAGTTACCAGTCGAAATACTCGAACGAGTAATCGAAAATTGGACTCAACGGATGGACCATCTGAGACGTAGCCACGGCGAACGTTTGAAAGAGATAAATGCCAAAAAATATTCTTTCGAATGTTAATTAAAATTTCCCATTAAATTTGAAGTTCCTATTTTTTTTCTATAAAAAAGTAGGTAACCTCGAAATGAATGACCCTTTATAGCATAGCATATTTATAATGTTTCTATACTATGTATTCGGTTAATTTTTATTATTAAATTTTAATATTTATATATTTAACTCACCAGAATTCTGATATTTTTGTTGTTTCAGGAAATTCCATCCGATTGCTGTCAGCGAATTGCGGTACTATTTTTATCAGCGTGTACATTTCGGCTTTGACACCGACACTAATAACTGGTTTCGCGACAATTCACCGAGGTTGCACTATGCTCGTTGCGATTATGTAAGTAAATCTATGCTTTGCAGCTGATTATATATAGTTTATAGTTCATATACGTTTATATATATTGATTAATGATTTAATTTATTATTGTTCAATATTTTATATTTTTTAACAATTTTTCGTTTCGAAAATTGTTGCTTTTTTCTTGCTTACATACGAAACTAATATTGCACATATGTATATATGATTTAAGTTTATTTACCGTTATGTGCCTGTTCTAGTTTCACTACACTTACAGTATTATGTAATTGTCTTTTTTAGTTGTTGAATTATAATTACATGTCGATTATTATTACATAATTTCGGGTGAGTGTAGACTAAGCGACTACGTTTTGTTGTTGTTTAAGCACTTTGTTCGAAACTACGTTAATGCGATGAAAGTCCACTACTGCTATTAACGGTTATTTATTTTTTAACTATTTTAGGTTTTATTACTACGCGTATGTTTTTGAATATTTTTGAAGGTTTTTGAATATTTTTGAATATTTTCGAAAACGTTTATGCTCTCGATTTCCCGCTTTGTCGCGCACAGTTCACTTGTGAGCCGCGCGTGTGCAGCCTTCAGCGCGTACGCGAGCGTTATGCGTGCTTGCAACGCTCTAAAGTCCAGCTAGCTTTGATTTTCCAGCCAATTGGCCACTGCTGGATTGTATTGGAGCTGTGGCCGTCTGGTTTGGCTCGACTTGGCTTGATGCGGTGTTGACATTTCGCAAGCACAACGCTGCGACTTCATAATTTGGCGTTGACAGTTGCCAAAAAAAAGTGAAACAATGGCTTGATTTGGGATATAGCCAGCAGCTGTCTGCTGCTAGACTGTTTTTTGCCAGTCAGGTGTGTGTTGGGGTGTTCGTTATAGCCAGCATTCCACCGGAACTTGAACTTCACCCGCACCATTTTATTGAAAACTTAATTGAACCATCACTATCGACAGCGTACCGTTATGGCAGTGAGGTGGGCTGGTGCGTGCGTTCGACCAACGTGTGCATCTGTTGACGTGCGATGCGCACTGTTGATAGCTGCATGATTGAGACGGACGTATTTTTGATTGCTACTTTCCCGGTTGTTGTTGGTAGTTGGTTGTACGTAGGCACCAGCACAACGTCCTTGCTGATTGGCAACTGACAAAGTCGGTCAAGAAGATTTCCGTTAGTTTCCGGTCGGCATTTAGCAAACACTTCACTGACGTGTGGTACTTAAACTCGACCGGCTTTTTTTTTTCGCCGCGATCACCTCCAGCGTCAATGTTGTCTGCGATTTGCTGTTGTTATTGCTTTCTTATCGCCTGTTGGCCAACACTGGATTCGGATTTGGCTAATCGTCTGCACGTTCCACCAGCATGTGTGTGTACGTGTGTGTTGGCTGGCCGTTGGCATCATATTCTTTGCCATTTCATGACATTTCTTGATGACTTTTTGAGTTGTTGGCCAAGTGCTGCAATTGTCATCGCCAATAAGCAACACAAACACACAAGATATACCGTTATGTCTTGCACATTGCTTAACCCGACACTGTGTGTTTGTCTTAATTCTTGGACTTGGATCACAACATCATCACATCACTTGAACAGCTGCTCTCTTGGCCAGAGGTTGTGGAAAAATAAAACTGAATCGCCAAACAATGAAGATGAAATATATATATATATGTATATATATTATTTTTTTGATGATTTTTTCCCCCTGTGTTTAGTGATTTGCTGCAGTTTGTTGTTGTTGCTGCCCGTATTTTTCTGGCTGCCGTGTTGGCGATTTTCTTGGATGCGTTGCGATCCAAGAAAATCGCCCGAAGGGCACACCGCCACTTTCGGTGCCAAGCAGGCACACCACACGTTGTTGGCTGCTGCTACTTTGTTGGCCAACTGACTGACGACTGCCGTGCCATGGCTCGGTTTGTTTCGGTTTGGCCTGCCAAACGGCAAACAGCAAACGGCCGGCCGCTGTCGCAGTCGCAATCACAATCGCCTTGCGTAGTCGGCCAAATCGTAGTCGGTCGTCGTTGTTGGCGCGTCATCATCGCGCGTTGCGGCATCGTCTTATTGTTTCTGTTGTTGTTGTTCTAGCAGTGCATCGTCGTATGTGGCCAAAAAATAGTCGCAAATTGGTTTGTACTTAACCTAACGTGTCTCTTTTTGTCTCATTCTCCTCAAAGTTCTCATACAGTCGCATGTTAGTTGCCGCTCTATCTCTCTCTTTATATTGCTATGCGACTCTCACTACGGCATACATTCCCGGCAAGAATGTCTAAACGTGTACTCGGTAAAGTTAAATTTTCTGCTTACGATACAATAATGATGTTTTCAAAAGTAAATGGATTGAAAATATTAAGAAGTCACAATGAAATTATGTGAAAATATTTTTAGTTAAGTTCGTGGTCTAGTTATTTATATTTTTCATCTAAGAAGTGTATATAGTAAATGATAAGCGTTACGACCTAAGTCGATTTAGCCACGTCCGTTCGTATGTCTTTCTGTATATCAGTCTGTCTGTATGTGGGTCCTTCTGTCCATTCGTATACTCCAGCGGGCAGCATGTAGAACTTCCCACTGTATGGTATGCCTGTCGTATGAGGCGACTAAAATCCATATGCACTATGTCCGTATTTTTTGGCTTCGGCATTTCAGTATGGTCTTTGTCAGAAATAGTGCTTTCTTACTCAGTTTGAACTGGTATTAAATACTTTGAATGAGATTCCTTCTAATGAAAAGACATTTGCATTTGATGCTTAACTGATAGTAGCAAAAGCTAAAAGGTCTGACCGGAGACTGCAATCTGGTACCACAGGGAGCATTTAGCCCTTGGAGTTCGCTCCAATCTAGTCTTCGGGGCGATTCCTGGTGGCTGTGGTTTAAAACTAGAGTCAGGTAGGATTGAAAAATTCAATTCAGTGTGGAGTCACACTGCGGCCGGGTGCATTTTAAAGGTTTTAGATAGATAGATCGAACCCGACCAAGGTGGAAAAGGTGTCCCTTAAAAAAGCACCGTGAGGTTAGTAGGCCGACTTCGGCAGATACTCACGTAAATCACAACGATTGTATACGATCTTATATCCCTCAGTTTCTGAGATATCAATCTGCAAATTTTCTCACCAATAAGCTGCTCATTTGTCGGGACACATATCGGACCACTATAGCATACAGCTGATATACATACAAACAGAAGGATGGAAATGAAGTGCTTGTAGGGTAAACTTTTTCATTAGCCGAGATAACTTCAAGAATTTTGGAAAGGGTTATTGGGTTATGATGCAATTAATAATTATGTATATAATAATATCGATTCACTATAGCATATATGTAGCTGCCATACAAACAGACCAAACAATGTATTGTATGTGAGAAGCGTGTTATTACTTCGGTGCAATCAAAGTCAACGTTTTTTCTTGTTTTATACTGCTAAAAGAATGGGAAATCTAAAATAGCATATGACAGCCGATATACATGAAAAGAAGTAGATATTGTTTTTAAAATATATAGTTTTTAATGAAGTATAATGACAAACTTTTTCCTGTTGGCCTACTTTGCTACATTATGAAAAATTACACTGAGAAAAAATGTGTCCAAATTCTAACGTGTATAACTTCATTTAACATCTTTGCAGTTGTTATTGTTGTAAAACTATACTATTCTATAATCTACCTTAACGACTGTCCCTCGACTCGACTTGTATTTCTGATTGTCAAAATATCGAAGAAGACTTGTAACATGCGATTTGTTCATTTTCATCACCGAAAAACTCTTGTCCTAAAACTGATTGAAAATATTTGTAGAACAGGTGTTAAAAAAATGTACAAAATATATATAAGCCGATCGCCTAATTTCAGCTGAAACTTTTTTCTGTGCCCGGAACTCAAACTTGCGCTTCTGAGAAAATTGCATGAGTCGATCAGGGCTAACTGTTCCCACGTCATTCGGGTTTACGTAACCGAAACGGACACGAATTTTTTATCCGGCCAAGAACTGTAAACTCGACAGAATTCTGCCGCTACAACAACAGTCTCAGGACTATAAATGGAAAATCGTTATAGAAACTATACGCCGACGTCTATAATCAAGATTTTCAAAATTGTTTTAAACGTTGTTGTTTTTGAATTGACTCAGAAAAGACCTATCTTGAAGGTAGTAGATAATAAAGCTAAAATTTTAATTAACTTGGTTCCCGAAATAATTTCGAACTTTTACTACATCTTATTTTGAATCTGTATCTATATATTGGACCTAATGTTTCTATATAAAATATATATTATTTTTTATGATTTTGATTTTCAGTTAGTTTGTTAAATCCTCGCATTAGATTTTCAAGTTTGAACTATTTATTCGTATAGTTATTTTACCCTTTGCATACTTTCTATTAGATATGTCTTTTCTTGTACAACACTAACCTCGCGCTCATACTTTCTTCAAGTCAAAACTGCACGTGATCCGTTTGCCAAATTTCCTTAAACAAATACATTTACGGGAATGCCATAAAACAAAGCAGAATATATATAAACTTATATATGACGCAAACATATCTATGCTCATATCGCTGATGCCTACGCATTGACAAAGTCTCCCCGGCTTTTTGCCATGCTTTCATCGGCGCGCCACTCAAACTTTCATCAACATTTTACTTGCAAGTGCCATTCTGCCGTTCTGGCATCTTGCGGATGTTTCGCAACTTGTATTTATCTTTCTTACTTCAGATCCAGAGAAAGAGTCGAGTGTTACACATTTTTTCGCCAAGTGGACTTGGACGCCGCCGTCATTGCATGCCGACGATGGAGTGGCCTGTCTCTCCGCTGCGCTGCGGCTGATTCAGGCGCTCAGCTGGCACTGCACAGTGTGAGATTTAGTCAATCTAGCATCTCGAAATTCAAAAAAAAAAATGTTTTCGTAACTCGCTCATATTTTTTTTTACGTGAGAAGAGTCCTCAATTGTTACGCAAACAAACACAAAAGAGAATAAAAAAATGTTATTGCTGTGATAACAGCTATCAAACAAAGTTTGAGTGATCAGGTCGAAGTTGTGAGTGGTTTTTTTGGCCTAAAATATTTTTTGTATTGAAGGTTATTACTTAAACTTAAAGTTTTTGTTTTATACAAAATTATTTTTGCACTCAAGTATTTTGAAAAAATTGTTTTATAACCACCTGAAAGGTAAGACTAATTTTAAAGTTTTCAAATATTTGATAGACTAGAACTTCCAAGTCCCACGGAGTTCCGCGATGGGAATGCCAGCAGAACCTTTGTTAATGTACCCAAAACAAATTTAAAAAATAAAATCCTGCCCATTTTTTGCCTTTTTTTAGTATGAGTGAAATATCGCGAGAGGAGCTATTTTGGATTTGGTTGAGCAAGGTGAAAAGCAAAAAAACAGAAGCGGTCGAAAAGCGCGTTATATCAATTTTTGGATCAGATGTTGACGATACCAAAGTTAAAGATCGTATAAAAAAGCTTTGCTTCTAATTTCAATCGCGATGGACCAAATCTCACCGTCATAAAGCAAGATTTATGCATGACAACGCTATTTGGCTAAGTTCAAAAATTTCTGCTGTTGATTTTGCTCTTGATCACGCACCATCAGCTTCAAACAAATACCTCAACGCGGAACTATGAATGAGATGAATGCCTTATCACAGCGCGAAATCGATGAAAATATGCTTGCTGTTGGTCTTTCACCTCTACATGTCTACATAAGGTTTATGGAGTGCTTGTTGCACATTTCTTACCGATTGGAAATAGAAAAATGGTACGTATCAGGCGATGAAAATAAGGAGAGCGTTGCAAGAAGGAAGAAAAAAATAGAAGACAGGTTTAGGAACGAAATGGGTCTTCTTGTGGATATGCCGAAACAGAAAACAGGAAACACAAATGATGGCAATACGGCCAGAAGATTTTTCAAAGAAGCAGAAAAAACATCGGATATTACAGGCATAAATCAAGCGGTATCGAGTAATACTTATTTGCATAAACAGCGGCTATTTTATTAATATAGATGCGTTCCAAAATTTTACGTCAAAAACAAGAGAGCTTTATTTGAGTTTATATCCTTGGTACTATATGCCAGTAACTCTCCACAAAATATTGTTTCATGGAGGAGCTATCATTTCTTCATGCATTCTTCCCATAGGAAACTTTTCTGAAGAAGCGCAAAAAGCACGCAATAAAGAGTCGAGATAGTATCGCGAACTGTTCACAAGAAAAACGTCCCGAGTTGACACCAACATAGATTTATTGCAGAGGTTGCTTATCACGTCAGACCCTTTGATTGCAAGTTTACGTTTGCACCCAAAAACCAAGCGTTCTACTTTACCTTCTGAGGTCATTGCACTTCTGTCTGACACCCAACTAAATGATGAATTTGATTATGATTATGATTTAGCATAAAAAACTTTGCTTGCAGCTCTCTGGAATTTTTATTTTTGTACAAATTCCTTATTTTTTTTATTTCTACTTTTCGCTTTTTACTTTTGTATAATTTGTATATATAATTTTAAATATATAATTTGTTCTTTATTTTGGTTTTTGATTAATATCTTATTTTGAATATTTTCCATTCTTTTAAGAACTTTCGTTGAATGTTTTAGTTTTTTTTATTTTTCTCATTTGCAAAGAATCATCGAAAACTAAAGTTCGAAACTTGAAGAATTTTATAGAAATGGTTGTATGTGGGTGCTTATATCAATATATCGACAAGTTTTAGTTAGAAGAGAAAAAAAGAAGAAATTTTGAATATAAATGTGTAAAAAAAATTGTCCCCAACTAGTGTTTTTGAGGATAGTTCGGAACTAGTCCCCTTTGACACTAGTTGGAACTAGTTGTCTAACACCATATTGAAGCTTATAATCTCCTTAACGATCGTGCCAAATTTCAAGTTCATATCTCTACAACTTCATATAAAAATTAATTTTGAGATGCTAGATTGACTAAATCTCACACTGTGCACTGGTGGCTGTGTGTGGTGTGTCCTTTGGCCTGGTCGTTTGGGTAGGTAATAAATAAAAATTGAATTTGCACAGGGAGGGGTGAGGAGGTACTCTGAATGCAGAGGATAAACAAAGCAAGCAGAGAGACTGCAATGCATCCACAGCTTTGCGGGAGCGCGTGAGTGTGGGCGGTCAAAGCTTTGGGGGAGGAGATGTGAGTGAGTGTGTGTGTGGGTATGCGCGCGAGTAATTGGCGAGAGCATTTAGCATTGTAGCGCGCATGTTTACAGGATGTGTCGAGGCAAGCACGTGCTATACGCTTGTTTACTTGTTTGGCTGCTGTGTTTAGTTTGTGGGCACACGTGGTCGTTGTGTTGACTGGCGATTTGCAGCACACACACGCGCTCATTTGAGTAACTTCATTGTGGTCAAAGGGTGTTTAGTGAGAGTTTGAGGGAATTTGGACGAATTTGTTATATTTTTTATTTGTAGAAAATAAACATATAAGCTTCAGTGCATGGTATTTGAGTTCATTTTGTTTAAAGAAAAACTGTAAAAAGTTTCGAGATTCGTTAAAAACTCCTATTATGTCACCCTTTGTATAATATTTGTTTTGCGTTTCATTAACCTCTAATCGCGCCACTCAAGTATAGTAATTACAAAAACAAAGCTACTGTAAGTGTGTTAATTGTTGTAAAATTAACACTAACCATTTCGACATGTGTGCTGCATGCAACACTTACCACAAAAATGGCGAATTTTCGCATTTGAGTTATGACATTTTAGGCCATGTTTAGCGACCACCGCTAACCACTTGCCATATTTTTTTTATGCATAAGCTAGGCACGGATATAGCACATTAAAGCATGCTGCTTAGAGGACAACTAAAAATTTTTTCATAAAAAAAAATAAAAATTTAATTTAACAAAAATTAAAATTTTTTCAAAAATTAAAAAAAAAGTTAGCAAAGAGTTTAAAAAAAAACACCAAAAAAAAAAAAATTTTTTGAAAATTAACCGTAAAAAAATATTTAGCAAAAAGGTTGCAAAGAAAATTTTGTAAAAAATTTTTAAGGGAGATTATTTTTTTCAAAAGTTTAAACCATAAAACTATCAAAAAAAAATTATTTTTAAATTTTTTGCGAAAAAAATATTTTTTATCAAAAATTTAAACAATACTAAATTTATTTATCAATACAATTTTATTGATTTTTTTTGCAAAAAAAAATTACAAAAATTCATTTTTTTCCAAAGATGAACTGTGGCGCCACTTCCTCTCATACCACTTACACACACGCACACAAATAAAATTTTGCACACTTTTGGTAACTGCATTTTATGGCATTCGTAATGAAACCATAAAGATTTCAGTAAGCACTTTTATGCATAAAAAAATTTGCAATTGCAACTACGTAGATATATTTACATGCCCATGCCTGTACTGTGTGTCCATGCCTTGGTCCGAAATGGCTCTGTCACCACTATTGACCATTTGCATTCATTAGAATGCATTTGCAGATCGTTCTTGGGGTGTCTTACTTTTAATTTTCTTTGCTCTCTCTTTATGCATTTTTATGCATCTTTGTTGATTGAGATCTTTGCCCCGCACACATACGCACATGTACATATATGCGTGCGTCCTCAATTTAGCAAAAGTGGTTTATATCCGTGTACGAAGTTTAGGCTAAAGGGCCGTAGCTATAAACATAAATGAATATTGTATGCGCATATGCATTTATGCGTATTTTAGCTAAATATGGAATTGTAGAGTTGCCATGTTATTTGTCAAGTGTTACTACTTTTGTCACAGTAGTAAATATGCTGGCAACGTAATTGTATTGAGCGATGAATACTTATTACAGTACTTACAGAAGAATTTTGTACTTTTTGAGGAGTGTTGCCACCTGTTTCACTTGGTATTTTATTTTATGAAAGCGACTAGAAAAAAATATTCATATTTTATAAAATTTATTAAGAAAAGAAGAATTTTTACAGAAAAATTTTGTATTTTTGGAGGAGGGTTGCTAACTGTTTCACTTTTTATTATTTAATTATATAAAAGAGAATAGATAAAAGTGTTCGTTAACATGTTGATCTATGTAGTTTTATATTTTTTGAAGAAGGCTGCCACCTGTTACGCCTTTTATTTATTTTTATTTTATAAAATGTATTAAATAGAGATGTTGGTATAACCTGTTCAACAAGTTAGAAAGATTTTAAAAGCCATATGAAAAAAAATTTTAAAATGGTTGCCACCATTATTTGAAAAATTTAAAACTTTCAAATAAATTTATAGAGCTATTAAAATTTAAAAGAGCATAAAACTGAATCGGTTTAGTAAAATTATCCTGTTCATCCAATTTTATATTTTTGAAAGAGGGTTGCCATCTGGTTCAATTTTTATTTTATTTTATGAAAGTGATTAGATAAAAATATTCGTGTACCACCTTCACCAAATTTAATATTTTTTTGAAAAAGGTTGCCACCTGTTCCGTTTTTTATTTAATTGTATTTTATAAAGTTTAGTAAAAAAAGATTTTCGTATAACATGTTCAAGTTGTTAAAAAGATTATAAAACCTATATGAGAAAATTTTTTTTAAAAAGTTGCCACTGTTATTTAGAAAACTTGTAATTTTCAAATAAATTTAAAAAACTATGAAAATAAATGATGCTCCTAGCTGATTCAGTTTAGTAAAGTTATTTGTCAGAGAAATTTTAGCCAGAGTTGCCACCTTCATAAGAATTTTACGCCAATGAAATGTATTTTAGAGTTCCTTGATTTGCAATGAAAATTCACAAAATCCTTGTAAAATATGTTACTTTAGTATAAAAAAAATTTCGGAATAAAATATTTAGTTTTTTAATGGAAAAAAAAAATATTATTGAAAATAGGCGGTTTTTTATTAGAGGAAAGCCCTTAAAAATGAAATTGCCAACAAAAATTAAAATTTAAAGTCGATTGCTCCAGCTATTTCCGAGAAATTTTTCTCACTGACTCTGAAAACAGCTTTTCGAGAAAAAACAAAATTTTTAATTTTTTATATGAAAAAGATATTACTGTATATAGGCAGTTTTTTTATTCAAGAAAAACCCTTAAAAACCAAAATTGTGATAAAAAAAATTGAAGTCGTATTTTGAAAAGGTGAGAAATAATCTTTCAGAGTCGGCAGTTTACAGCTTTGGTAGTCGATTGAAAATATTAAAATATTCTTTGAAAAGCACTCATATGCATACATGAAACTATTTACCACGTTCAGCTGCAATATTCTCAAATATATGTTCACTCGATGTCTATGCAAAAAAAAAGTCGATTTCTTGAAATTCGCAGGTCGATATAAACATAATATACTCTAAGCGCTATGGTCTTTCAGTACTGAGTATCAAAATACTTATCTCTTATTTTCTTTAGATAAACCGCCCATGTGGGAGCTCGGTATTTATACAAAAAATCGTCCAAATTATTCGCATCGCTCCTTGTCTTATCCTCCTTATTTGGCGAAACCTTTCTACTCCTGCCTGCCTAAAGTTTAAAAATCAAATTGATACCATACATACAAACAAATATACACACATACAACTATACCTACATACATGCCTTCAACTGCACGCTGCCCAAAAAAAATTTGAAAAAAAGAAAGCTCCGGAATAATTTTGCACTCATTTGCTTATCTTAAAGCAGTCTTAATGGATTAAAATAACTACAAGTGAGAGCATTAGAACGCAACATATTTATAAACAGCAAACAAATAGAAATTTGCATTTAGTATCTACAACTTGCAGTAATATTGGCTGGCATAAAGGCAACAAAGATGGTAGATTGCAGATAGCAAATTGCAAATAGTGGATGCTGTCAACATATTGGGGATTATGCCTGATATACTTGCAAATAGAGAAGACAATGGCAGGAATGGACGAAAAGATAACAATAAGAAATTGAAGCAGAAAAAAAGGAGACAGAGTCAAATATATATTTACATATGAATGTACATATGTAGAAGTATGTGTGCCTGAAAGCGAATATACAATACAGTGTTTTTGAGAATGAGATATGAGAAGGTATGAGGAAAGTGCTGAAAGGACTCAGCGCAGGTGAGACTACAAATCAATGGGTTGAAGAGGCAGTAATTAGAAGATATCCTTATAAATATATATACATATACAATAGTCCTCTAAATGAAAGGGTTTCAATAAATGTTTGTACGTTTGCCTTCTGCTGACGTTCATGTAAGTTTGTGACTGTCTCTGAGTGTTTGATTGCTCAATTCTCACTAAGCCCTCTAAATAATGAGCTGTGATTAACGCGGCGCTGTGATAAAGTGTAGTTGAGCGGGTTTCCACATACAATCAAAGCTACACACACACATGCAAACTGCCGCACCAACGGTTTTCTACGCCATTTGCTGGCTAATCTTTGTCTAAGGTCGAACATGGTTTGCAGTTGACTTCCATTTTTTTTAATTTCTATAGTTTTTGTGCGCTGCTGGCGGTTGCCTGCTGGCAGGCAAGTCAACGAGCTTGCTATCGAAAAGTTTTCGCATCATTAAGTCAACATTAAGTGGCGTTAACACATGGAAAAAGTCAAAAATTGCAGCTGTGGTGAGAGTTTAAAGTTTTTATATAGCGCTGAGTAGGTGACAAACGTGTTGTGGCTGGCCTGAACGCCTTAATGTATGCTATTGAATTTTTATTAAATTTTGTGCAATTATTACTTAACGAAATAGTCCCTTTATTTTTGTGATATCGATTTGAAATTTTGCAGAGGTTTTTCTCTAGCCAAGAAACTGCTAATTTGTCGGCGCGGTCAATATCGGACTAGTATAGCTTATAGCTGTCATATAAACTAGTCGTTCAAAAGCAAGTTCTTGTATGGAAAACTTTTTTATTTGGTGAGATATCTTCACAAAATTCGGCAGAGATTCTTGATTAAGGCAGCGGTATAATATCTGAAAAAATTATTCAGATCGGCCAATTATAGCTTATAGCTGCCATACAAACTGGTCGGTCAAAATATAAGTCTTGTATGGAAAACTTTTTTATTTGACGAGATATTTTCACAAAATTTGGCAGATATTGTTTTCTAAAGCATTAGTACAATCTCTGGAAAAATAATAAGATTGGATAACTGAAGCATATAGCTGCCATACAAACTGATCGATCAAAATCAAGTGCTTGTTTGGAAACTTTTTCATTTCATGAGGTTTCATCACGAAATTTGGCAGACATTGTTATCTAAGGCCATCCTATAATCTCCGAAAAAATTATTCAGGTTGGACTATTATAGCATATAGTTGCCATACAAACTGTTCGAACAATATCAATTAAGTATCTTTTTTTACCCTCTTATGCTTTAAGAAATGCTTCGGTTTTGCTGAAGCTAACATTTTTTTCTAGTCTAATTTAATTTTTGCTAAATTTAATTCTTAGATTTATACTTTTCCTTATTCATTTCCAATCAAACTTAGCTCTAAATGTGAAATTCCGTCACGATTTCAATATTTATGCAATCGAAATTAAAATATATATGCCTGCATAGTGAAATATCCTCAAATTCCACATTCCACAGCGCATCCGAAGGCAAGATTTATGTATTTTGATACAATTTCGGCAACTATAGTAGCGAAAAAAGTATATTCACAAATAAAAACCAAAGCATTTTCCTCTTTTCTTGTAATTGCTAGACATTCATATTGAACTCAAAGCCCCAACCCAAGCTGCCACGGCTCTAACGGCGACTATAAAAATATTTATACAAAAAATATATAAAAATGGCAACAAACATGCAGAGTTAGCAGCGTTTAAGCGGAATGCACATTCATGTAAATAATGTCATTTGAAATTTTGGCAAAGGCGGACATGGACGTACAATTGTTTTTAGCATACGAGCATGCAAGTCAAACGTCGCACACGCACACACATGCACATACACATCCCTGCTGACGGCATGGTAGTCCTTGCGAGTCCTTCACTGTGGCACTATGATTTTGCGCCGCCTTGTGCAGACGAGCGTTTAAATATTTTTACATGCACAATTGCTGGTGACGCTACACAGCAACAACAACAAAGAAGTGGGTATAAACGCAGCTATGACAATAGCAACAAAGTTTGCCATAAGAACAACAACAAAAATATGCATTTCTTATGAGATTTCTAATCCTTTGCTATGTGTTGCTTTTTACTCATTTTCTTTATTTCGTTGGAGCTCGATTGCTTCAGCATTTTCGTGTGCGCTTATAGTTGGAGAGAAGCTGTATACAGGGTGTTGTTTATGAGAGTTTATTTTAAAGATGTAAATTTCATTATTGCTGTAAATGAAAGAGTAATAACGATTTCATCAAGCAATCTGTCTCACCTCAAGCTAAGGCACTCTAGTCAATCTCTTAAACTTCTTGATATTTTTTGACTGATCGCGAGCATTCTGATATTTTCGAGATATTCTTCTCGAGATTCTGAATGCATTTCAAGCATTCTGACCTAAGCCTAAAATAATATCAAACTTAGCACCCATAAAACATCTGAAACGTGAACGTTACTGCGTTTTTGGCACAATGACGTCATTGAATTCTTATAAGAAGCCTTCTAAGAATTATAAAATTTCCAAGCGTTATTCAAAAGTCCTTCCGCAACCATAGTATCACTTAAATGTTAAGATTTATGTAACTAAGCATCAAAATAATATTTTTTAAAACAAAAATACATAAATCCCTGCCTGGACAACCCTTTATGCAGTCACCATTCGCTATGCATTGACATGTGGGCACTTCCTTCATGGCATCCTTGCTGCCAATGCCAGTGTCATTTCCACATCCACTTCCTTTCCGGTTGCCTGCTGCGTTTTCTACAACTACAACAACCACTGTGGCGTTGCCTTTTTGTGTCGCCGTCTTGAGGACCTTTGGCGTCACTCTAAGTTCAATTGCTTGTACTCCTAGTGCCGCACTCAAACGTGCACTTCACTCTCGCTCCACGCTCTTAGTCTCACTCTTTGCTGTGGGACTTTTATTTCGTTTCAATATCTACCGTTATACCGTTGAGCAGAGTGTAAGGATAATGAATAAGCCACTGCTGTTGTTAGTTTGGTTCAATGAATGAGTAAACGTTAGTTATGCAAATTAAATTGATGGACAATTGGAAAGCGGGTTAGCTTGCAGAGAGTACGTTAAGTGGAAAGTACAGGGTGGTGAAATTACATTTTTGCCAATATTTGGTTATTTTTCAATTCTTAGTATATATAGTCGTTTAGAAGAAAAATATAAAGCTATTGCAGGGCCCTTAAATGTACCTCTGAAAGAATTAAATTATTAAGAGAGGACTTCACTTCTCAATTACTTACTCAGTCCAAAGTACCACATGTTGGCAAGATTTATTCTGCGATAGGTTTTAAGGCTGACGTTGTTCTTGCTGTTAATACTGGTTCCAAGATACACGAAATTACCGACTTCAAAGTTATTACCACCAACTGTGACGCGAAAGCCAAGTGGCTAGTGCGACGACTGCTTATTTAATGACAGGAGATATTTCGTCTTGCCTTCGCTCACTACCAGATCCATTTGCTTCGCTTTCTTATTCAGTCTGGAGAAAGCAAAACTAGCGGCGAATATGTTGAGACCAATGATATAAATATCATCGGCGAATACCAGCAACTGTCCACTCTTATAGAAGATGGTACCTTCTCCATTCAGCTCTGAGGTCGAATTATTTTCTCAAGCAGTATATTAAAGAAGTTGCACGATAAAGAGTCTCCTTGTTTGAAACCTCGTTTGATATTCAACGGCTCGAAGAGGTCCTTTCCGATCCTGACGGAGCTTTTAGTGTTACTCAACGTCCATTTACATAGCCGTATTAATTTTGCGAGGATACCAAATTCAGGCATGGCGACATGTAGGCAGCTCCTTTTCATGCTAACAAAAGCAGCTTTGAAATCGACGAATAGGTGGTGAGTGTCGATTCTCCTTTCACGGGTCTTTTCCAAGATTTGGCGCATGCTGAATTGCTATATACTACATACAGGTATATAATAATAATGAGCGCGACAAGCTTAGTCGATTTAGTCACTCGAACTGGTCCTTCAGTTTTTGAGATATCGATCAAAAATTTTGTATCCGTACTTTTCTCAGCAACAAGTTGTTCATTCGTCGGAACGGCCGATATCAGACCACTATAGCATGTAGCTGTCATACCAGCTAAACAACCTGAATAAAGCGCTTGTATGGAAAGCTTTTTAATTTGACGAGATATCTTCAAGAAATTTAGCATGAACTATTTTCTAAAGCCATTATACAATCTCCGAAATTGCTCAGATCGGGCCACTATAAGATATAGCTGCCATACAAACTGAATGATCGAAATGAAGTGCTTGTACGGGAAGATCTTTCATTTGACGAGATGTCTTCACCAAATTTAGCGTATATTATTTTCCAAAGCAAAAATGCAATTTCAGAAGAAATTGTTCAGATCGAGTCAATAAGGATATAGCTGTCATATAAAAAAATCAAAATCAAAGTAAAGATTATTATACCCATTTATACGAGGTGTGTTCAAAAAGTATCGTCAATTTTATGTTTTTTTCAAAAATTTTTTATTTATTCATGAATATCTATTTTGTCCCCTTCAAAGTAATCCCCATGAGATATTATACACTTGTGCCAATGGTTTTTCCAATCTTCGAAGCACTTCAAAAAATATTTTTTTTTATCTTCTTCAGCTCCTCCTTCGATGCCGTCTTTATCTCGTCAAGAGAAGCGTAACGTCGTCCTTTCATGGGCCTCTTCAGTTTAGGGAACAAGAAAAAGTCACAGGGGGCCAGATCTGGGGAATACGGTGGCTGCGGCATCATTAGTGTGTTGTTTTTTGCCAAAAAGTCGCGCACAAGCAACGATGTGTGAGCAGGGGCGTTATGGTGGTGCAAAAACCAATTTTTGTTCTTCCACAAATCCGGCCGTTTCTGGCGGATTGCTTCGCGCAAATTGTGCATAACTTGCAGGTAATATTCCTTATTGATCGTTCTTCCCTGTGGCAAGAACTCATGATGCACTACGCCCCTGCAATCGAAGAAAACTGCCAGTTACGATTCGCGATACTTTTTGAACGCACCACGTACTATAAACAATGCCCTGAAAAGTTTTATAGTTTCGGTGCCGCCGAAATTAACGGTTTTTCTTGCAATTTTTTAAATTCAAATTTTTTGAAAAATATTTTAATTACTTCAACTGAAAGTTTAATACCAACATCTAACGTATTTAGAAGACACACAAAACAAAGAATGCAGTCGAATATCGGCCACTGCGTCAAATACCGCTTTTACCACAAAAACAACAACTAAATACACGTAGCAGTACAAGAACAACAGTAAAATTAAATAGTTAATGCGCGGCGTGATGCATACAAATCACTGGCCTATCATGGGCACATCAGCAGCAGCAAAAACAACAACCGTCGACAAACGCATTGCGAAATGGCGAGTGAGCGTGTGAGTGACGGTGCAGCGCTTGCAAATTTGTCATAGACGCTGCCGCTTGGCGGTGACAAGCATACGTTTTCATGGCTATTAGACGCGTTAGCGCACACAGAACACAGTACACATAGTACATACATAAGTATATTTGCACATATAAATAAAAGTATACAGAAATATGCTTTTTAGTTGCTTTTGTAGTTGAATGTGTGTTGGCATTAGCATGCTGACGTCGTCTTAAATGCATGTTGTTTGCGCCGAAAAACCTTAGAAAATGCGCACATTTAAATGCAATCAAGCAAATGCGTCGGCGTATATTCGGACGCTTCATAAAATTTGCACGGTCAATAAATACCAAAGTATGATTCAAGACAAAAAGAAACTGCAATGCATTGCTGCAACTAGTGGACAAATAGACAACTAGCAATTAAATCAGGGCAAGCGGCAACTAATGTGGACATTCACACGTACATCCAAACATCTATATGTACTTATACACACATACATTCGCACCTACAGTTAAATGTGTGCGTGTCTCGAGGCGAAGTGTTGTGAAAGTTCAGGCTAATACAACTACTGCTGCTGATCGCTGATGTTTGCTGTTGTTGCTGCTGCTGCTCAGTATGCACGCCGTCGCTCTAATCTAATTTGCAGCGCAAACAGGTACCGAAACGCAATCGAAACGCACCGCAACGCAATGCAAATGCAATAAACTCAATTCAAGTGGCCAACGCAATGGCGAGCCGAAGGAAAAGTGTGTGGAAATTTCGCGATATCTGCAAGTAAATTATAATTTTTCCACACAAAGTGCAATAGAAATGCAGATGTTAATCACTCGCACACACGCGCACACATAAATAAAAAATACATGCGTCATAAATATTAGATCTCTATATATAAATTCATTCCACTTCATATTTATAGATGAATGGGTACTTCTTCGTTGTCCTCTTTTATACTTTTGGAAAAAAGAAAAAATAAATAAATTTTCTTCATTATACATCTATAAAGCTAAGACAGTTGCCTGATCTTCTGCTGAACTGTCAGCGTTTAGCCTATCGATGTCTATGGCTCACTTCAAGACCGTCCAACCTCCTCAAGTTCCATGACACTACATCGCTTCTATTCCATTTGTACCACTTCTAGTCAGTGTCTGTCGCTTGCAACGCAATATGCTGCTCGCCGGTGGCTGTGCAATGCTGGCGGCCTCGCATGTCAACGACACTTCCAGCAGCTCGCACAGCATACGCGTGAACAGGTGGAGACGATCAGCCGACAGACTATTTTTGTGGCAAAAGCAGCGTATCTATATTAAGTGTGCGACGCATACTGACAGCTAGACTCATAAATATATGTATGAATAGACATGTACAAACATAGATATACATACATACATATATGTATGTGGTACACTCGCAGGCTGTTGTCTGCGAAGCAGTTGAGTGCTTAATTGCAGATCCATCCAGAATAGTTCTCATTTAAATAAAAGTTTGAGTGTTTGGACTATAATTGCTGTGTCTTCCGGTGGAAGTAATATTATACATATAACTGTAGGAATATGCTCATAGTGAACTGTTCGTCCAGCATCCAATATAAATCGTATTTTTTGTTTGTTTTAACCAACGTTCTACTCTTTTTCTTTAAGAGTAAAGTTCTGAATTTATGAATTTCGCTTATTCAGAAAATCAGCTTTAACCTATTTTTTACGGCTTTAGAAAATAGATACAATCTTAAATATTTTTTTCACTTTTCAAAAAATGTTTACATATTTCTACTTACGAAAAATAAATTTAATTTTTCATTACTTTCTCCAACTAAAGGCCCTTCTTTAACTATTCCCTGTAAAGCTTGCTCTCAATGGCCCTCAGACATTCAGTTGCATCTTCTTCAACTCCAATACCCAATGAACGATGAAATCAGCACATCTCTGTGGTGATTATGAAAAACTATCAACAAATGAGCTCGACTTTACTTCAGCCATTATTCTTTCAGCTTGGTTTCATACCTTTGTAGACGTTTCGGAACCTCTTGTTATTCAACAAAGTATCATATTATGGTTCTTAGTATGGCTATTATCTTCCTAGTTTTGGGGCTTTTAACTGTCAATTGGCCTATTGATATGCATGCTGTAAGGAATATTACCAGACGCCACTGCAGAAGCTGTATGGAAGAAGATGAGGTGGAAACAACTCAACACTTCCTTCTTGATTGTCCTTCGTTTGGGAGGTCTAGACTTAGACAATTGGGGGTGCATATCTTGAAACATCCCATCGAACTAGCGGTAGTGGAAATTAAATAAATAAATTTCATTATTTTATAAAAAATCAAAATCAAAGTTTTGGAAATCCTTGAATAATGCATCTGTCCAACCATGATACAAGCGAAGCTATCGCACTGAAAACCTAACCATATACAAAAGTAAATTTCTTCGAAACTCTGTTTGTGTAAGCAACAACTGCAGCTAAAGATAAATAGCGCTCAATCGCCTAAACTAATTTTGTATTGAGCTTTTCAAAGATCGTAGGTTCAGTAAGGTTAGGCCGGTCTAAAACTGAAATATAATAAATCGCAAGATCTTAACAAACTGACAAAGCGCTTTGAACCTTTACATCCAACTTTGGCGACTACCGTCCGACGAGATTTTTAGCATTAACTCTTGAATGCCTATTAGCCGGTGCCCGGTAAGAACGATTGGGCGTCAAATAGCGTCTGCTAAGCGGTCGTCAATGGATATCTAATCGATCATATTCCGATGTGAGAGGGCTCTTATGACTAACTTATCGATATTGAAGTTAACAGCGATTCCGCTACGACCCGGGACGAGTTTGACTCTGATTATGAAGTAACTTATTATAATTTCTAGTGAGGACAGACTCTTCTTGACTAGCCTTGAGCATACGTCTAGTTAGCTCAGCGTTAGTATTGCCGCTCTGTTGTTGTAATGAATACTCGCTGAAAGTGGGTGCTCTTAAAACTCCTAAAGTTTGTAAATTATTGTGGCTTTTAGCATTTATTCAACTTATTATAATTACCAGTGAGGGCAGACTCTTCTTGACTAGCCTTGAGCACACGGTTAGTTAGCTCAGCGTTAGTATTGCCACTCTGTTGCTGTAGTGAATACTCGCTGAAAGTGGGTGCTCTTGAAACTCCTAAAGCTTTTCAATTATTGTGGCTTTCAGCATTTATTCAGCTCAACAAATAAACCCGGAAAAAAACAAAAAAAATTGGTGTGGAATTAGACTATTATAACTTTAATAAAAAGTTCTTTCAGAGTTTTCAAGTATAATGATCATGATTTCATGATGAGTAAACATTTCACGAAAGTATACAGTTTTTTATGGTAACTGTTTAGAATAACTTGTTCAGATCCACTAAGCTTCCTTAAACAATATGTAGATCACCCTAGCACAAAATTTTATGGGGCTATCACAACTTCTGCCATTAATAACACACATCGGACCAAAGAAATAAAATCAGAAGTTATCAAAAAAAATCATCAGCACATCCTGGGCTCAAGCAGTTTTGAGGCTTTCATAACATTAAAATAGATGAAGGTAGTATATTAACCTCATTTTTCTCATCATTGCCTCAAATTCGCAAAAAAAATTAAATAAATGACTTTTGTCACAACTAAAGCAGTCATATTTCAGTGTAAAATAATTCAACTAACATTTTTGCGTCGACTTTTTTGAACTTCAACTTTTTGTTCGCACAGTTTTTTTGAACTCTGCTCCCGCTCTACGCCATTTGCTGGTTTTTGTGCGAGTCTGCAATGTAAACAGTAGCAAAAAGCTGCTGCAGCATACGATACTTGCCATAATTTGCTATTTTATGGCTTTGATTTGACTTTTATTGTCGCCGAGATTTGATTTTGATTTTTCCCCGCCCTTCTTTGTTTGCGCTCTTTTTATGAGTTTCGTATTTGATTTTATGATGTCGATATGAGAGCTAGCAGCTAACTTTCGGATAGGAAGCAACATATGTAGGTGGGTAGCTTGTTGCAGTTTTTTTTTGGTTGTTGTTGTTGTTGTTATGGTGTGTTCTGCAGATGATTGTATTTTTGTTGTTGTTTTGGTGTGCTCTGCAGGTGTAATCGCACTAAGTCATTTTTTATGTCCTTTGGCCTGCGGTTGCCGGCTACCGGTTGCTCCTCCGCTACTCTTGTTTGTTGCTGTAGTTTTTTGTTGTTGTTTAGTTGATAGCATGCGCAAACAGGTGTCTATATTGCCAGCAAGTCACTATTTAGTACAGTTTTTTAATATTTTTTTTTTCCATTTTTCTGCAGAAACCATTTAGTGCGCCAAATTGTGGCACATAATTCACGAGCGATTGCAGTTTTATTGCTGAAGTTTGGCAGTTGCTTCAAGGCTGTTGGAAATTCACACTACTTCCCTTCCTTCTATAAATAGCTTACTTTTTATTATTCCTCTTAGCTTATAGATATGCATCCTTTTTGCATTTTCATTTACTAAATCCTTTTATATTTGCAAAAAATATGCAAAACTCGTGCAAATTTCGCTCATTTGCTTCTAATTACCTTCACGCTAATGATTGCCTCATATAACTGAATTACTTTGAATTACTTGCCGCGATTACTTTAGCTATTTAACGCCAACATACAAATGTCAGTCGACTACAAGCATTTAATGCGGTCGCAAATTCCGCCAATGATGCTCATTTTCGCTTGAAAATCGCTTCTCGGCTAATCGCATGAACATTATTTGGCAACACGGCTTTGTTAACCGTCAAAAAAGTATGCGGCATCAACAATCATTATAAGGATAAAAAAAAAGTATGAGAAGAAAAAAAAAGAGAATGAGACTAAAAAAGAGTATGAGATTAAAAAGTAGTATGAAAACAAACATATAAAAAAAGCTGCTGCAACCGCGAGCGTCAACTAGGCATCAAAGCCAAAATGGGGGACGACAAGTTGCTAATATTCATGCATCATTAAAACGTACGCCCGTAAAGCGGCATTGCTCCCCCAAATATTTTGCCATTCAACTACAATAAAAAATTGCATTTTTTGCTTTCCGCTTACATTTTTTCTTTGCGCATATTCCGCTAATATTGGCGCTGCCCACCCTTCTGACATTTCAGCGTGGCATTTTTTAGTGCTTTAATCCTTGCAGGCCGCATTTGGCACGCGTGTATTACGATTTTATTTTTTTGGTTTTTGTATTGTACTCTATTGGCTTTTTGTTGCCACTTTGAGTCGCAAATATTGCGGATTTTGTCAAAATCACTGATGCAGTCAATTTGACGCTTTTCTCTCTACGCCACTTGCTGGTTTTTGTGCGAGTTATGTAAATTCTGCAGTTGTTTTTGTTTGTTCGGTGAATTTCACAGTACTTTAAGTTCTTTGCTACAATACAATAAGAATATTTACAAATTTACTAAATAAGTGCGCAAAATTGACTACTTGAGTATGTGATATACATATACATTAGGGTGATTCAAAAAAATTTTTTTTTGTTTTTTTTAATTGGTACTCGGAAAAATGGGTTCCTAGACACCTCTAAGAAAGCCTCTCCAAATATGAGTTTTTAATTGTAACGGGAAGGCCCTCCGCCTAACGGTTTTCAATTTTTTCTTATTATCAGATAGAAAAATTTATATCTCGCTTCCAACTACTTGAAAAAATATATTGTTAATTAGGTTTTAAAGGAAATTGAATGCTCTAAAATATGGTCTCTTATGATTTTTTCGTAAACCTAACCGTTTAAAAGATATTAACGGTTGAAATTTGACTATTTTTGGAAAAATTCTTTATTTCTTATTAATTTTATAACTCAATGAAAAAAAATTATTATGAATGATGAAACACATGGTTTTGTAGGAAATTTACTGCTCTATAAAAATGGTCTACCATGATTTTTCGATTAAGTTAAGCGTTTACGAGATATTCATCGTCAAACATCAATGCATATTAGGGTGGATCAAAAAAAAAAAAAAAATTTCGGTTTCGGTTTTTCGGTTGGTACTCTTAAAAATAGGTTCCTAGACACCTCTAAGAAAGTCTCTCCAAAAACCTATTCATAACAATTTTTTTTCATTGAGTTATAAAATTAATAAGAAATAAAAAATTGTACCAAAAATAATCAAACTTTAACTGTTAATATCTTTTAAACGGTTGGGTTTACGAAAAAATCATGAGAGACCATATTTTAGAGCATTCAATTTCCTACAAAACCTAATTAACAATATATTTTTTCAAGTAGTTGGAAGCGAGATATAAATTTTTCTATCTGATAATAAGAAAAAATAGAAACCCGTTAGGCGGAGGACCTTCCCGGTACAATTAAAAACTCATATTTGGAGAGGCTTTCTCAGAGGTCTCTAGGAACCCATTTTTCCGAGTACCAATCAAAAAAAACAAAAAATTTTTTTTTTGAATCACCCTAATATACATATATAAATTATATCGTTGTTTTTGTTTTTGTTAACAAGAAAAGTCCTCAGAATTGTTACTTACTTGCAACTTATCGATCCCAACAGGGTGAAATCGCCGAAATGACAGCCTTCGGCCGGATTAACTTCGAGTAAATTTCCGCAGAACCGGCTGTCATGAAGAGTATCCTTGATACCTTATATCTCCGAGGGTGTTACTATCTTCGGATCACCTACATAGACCGATTTAATAAAAAATTAGAAAATTTTAGAGGTCCTTGAAGAAGTGATCATAAATTACCAAGGTATTTTGAAAAAAATCTCTAGAAAGGGGATTCCTAAATCTGTTTGCGAGTATATAATTGATAATGCATACTTTACTTAGAAATATTAAAGAAGCTCTATAGAAGCCTAAACTTACTAAGAAAATAGATCATAAGTATCCTGGAAAGTTATTTTTCTTCTAGAAGCTGCTTCATTTATCTAATGTCAGTGTACAGGGTACACGGAGCCTACTAATACAAATGCACTTTCAAAAATATTTTCATCTTGTGACTAATCTTGGAAAAGAACCATTTGAGTAGGTTCATAGATAGAAGAAAGATAGAAAAATAATTTACACTGTGACCTATAGTCTATTGTGTCCTCTCCTATATTTCATATGGTCACAAAGATCTATCAATAATTTCAGAAGCTTGCTGAGCGCCATTGAGGTGATGTGATCTATGTCTACGTAGATGGATCCTAAAGCCTTCAGCCTGCTTCTATAACTTTCTGGGTAATTTAGGAACAGGTGTTCTGGAGCTTCCTGCTCCATATTGCAAAACCGGCAGTCTGACTATGCCCATGTAGGACAAGTACTTCCGGAGTTCACAATGCTCAGCTTACAAATACTGTTGCTTCTTTTCTTACTACTTATACTTTTTAAATATGTATATATATTCCTTTCCACTAGAGTTGCTCGCAAGAACAATGACCTTCGAAGTAAAATCTGATTCAGTTCGGGTACAGGCCTGAAAATTCATACTTCTTATATAATTTAAAATCACAAAATGCGATCCATGCCATTCTATAACACTTTCCTGAACACACAAACATACGTTTGTATATGCGAAGTCAAAAAATTGCGTCAATATTTGTGCTGCAGCATGTGTCATCATTATATTTCCGCCTATAAAGCCGTCTCCACAGCAATTATGACAGCAATAAAAGCGCGCTCTAATTTGTGCTGGCAAATTTGCTGCGACAAAGTACATTATAATAAAAATGCAATAACCAAATAAATAGGAAAACAAAAGCAACTAAGTAGATAATCAGAAAACAACATTTAACAACAAGACAATACACAAAATGAGAGCAAAAAGCAGCAGTGGCAACAGCGGCAAGTGCAGTTGGCAGCGAAAGTTTGCGGCCGGAAAGGGGTTGGAGTGGTGAATTGCTGTTAACTGTGCTAAAATTGCAAAACATAATTCAAAATGCTTGACTTGACTTCACTGGCAGTTCAAAGGCAGGCGCGCTACATATGAGCGCTGCGCAAATAAAGCGAAATATTATAAAAAGCAATACAGTTATTTTGCTATGCGTATGTGTGTAGAAATATACAATAGACAAAGACTAGTGCTTTGGTAGTGTGTTTACTTTGCTTGCTGCGGCGCAGACAGACACTCACTTACTCGCATGCGGCTAAGTGACTTTTATTTCGTTTCTCAAGAGCATTTTTATATTTAATGTATTTTCACTTGTTCAAACGGCTCAATTTAGTGCACAGTTTGTCGACTTCTACCAGCAGTTATCATATGCCACATAAATTAGGGATATGTCACTTTGAAAGCACATAATGTTTAAACGCGCTTTGGAGCACTTTTCGATTTTTGCGTTTTTTCTTGCGCTCTTTGTTTTGTCGAGTGTTTAACTTCTTTGCTGGTTGGTGAATGAGTTGAATGACTCTTTAGCGCAAAAATTGCTTTATATAAATGTGATAATAATTTATTTTCACTACATTTCTCCACCTGCTAAGTGATTCAGTTGCAACATGCACATGGCGTATGAGTAACATTTACTTTGTCAGAGCCATATGCAATCCACATGAGCAGCGCGCGCCTAAAACTGCGCTTAAAAAGCAATTAAATAAGCTTAGCAAAAGTTCAGCTACAGATTTGCGCGCAATAAATCGCAATTCATTGCATACTTTACGGCGACACACAATGCTGCACGCGTACGCATAACTGGAAGTGACACCAGCTGGTGTCTTAGGTATACACACCCACTGTCAGATACCCACAGCAAGTAATGCAAGTACCTAACCAACCTTTCCAACCGATTTTCGCACGATAAACCTCAAGCATATATGTATGCGTATCCCACTAGTCATTTAACTTAATTAGTTAGGTTGTTGGCATAAATTCTCTTTTGCTTACGAAACGAAAAATTCGTCGCTGTGAATTTATTTGACGCTCGTATAATGCGGTTTAACGCTTTTAGACAATTTTTAACGCTGCACATTTTTGGCTTTTGGCATTTCCAATGCTACCCACCGGCGTGCGCGCATCTAAAATATTTCTAACCGCGCACACAACTGCACATACACACTTGCACTCTAAAAGAAATATTCGAATTTTTCAACAGCAGATTCCACCGCAGCCAAAAGCCAGCAACCGAATTGGCGCTGTCGGACCAGCCTCAATGTGGTCGACTTGTGGTGTTCTATGATGTTGTTGTTGTTGTTGTAGCGTCAGAATTCTGTGCTCTTACTGTTGTTATGCTGGTTATTGCTGTAGTTGTTGTTGCATGTGCTACTAGTGCTGTTTTTGGCAAGTGATTTGGGGTGACGGTCGTGTAAAGTTCAATTCACAGCGCCACGCCATATTTCCGTTTCCTGATTTTCTTAAGCGCATCGCCAACACACACGCCATTCAATCTCTATCTCACACACACACACATTCTCTTCCTACATACATACTATATATTCTAAGTGCTTGCTCTTTACTAAAAATATATTTAAGTTTTGCTAGGTCTGAGTGCCACTTTGTCGCCTAATTTATGAATTCCGCTTCAAATGCTAACAAATGTGCGTTAAAATGCTAAAAATGAAGAGTTAATGGTGATGAGGCTCACAGATCGGCTTATAACTAAGCATATGTGGATATGGTTTAGTCATAAGCACCCTTGGCAAACCTTTTTTGAGATTAATTGTTTTACTCTAATAAATTATTTTAGTCAAAATTGCGTATTTGAGTATTAGAAATTATACTTTCAGTGAAACCACACAATTATGTAATGCTAATAACTGATGTAATACCGAAAATGGGAACCGAATTTAGGCATTTTATGTATATAGAAAATTTTTGGGGAACTTAGAGTTTTTGTTTGACCCTCGATTGGTTCTAGGCGACTGTTAATATGATTTGAAAATATTTTTGTGTCACATTTCATACAATAATTCATATGCATAATCCAAGGAGAGCGAAAATATTTTATAATTTGTGATATTTCTGTGAGATTTATTTTGATGACAGCGTCAGTAATTGAAGGCACCACAATTATATGCCGTTAACTTTTGGGCAAAACATGCTCAAATTTTTATTTAAATGATTATATTAACCCTGTCATAATATTTCAAAAACATTGGAAAACTTTTTCGAGAAGTATTCGATTATTTATTTTTAATTTTTCTCCTTCTTTATTATTATCGTAGCCGAGTTTATAGCAGCGCGCCAGTCCTTTTCGCTGTCTGGTGCCTAGAACGAACGGAGTGGAAGTCTTCCTCTTCTTCTGCGTCGAATACAGTGAGGGCTGGAGTGTTTTCGTTCACTCGGTGTTTTTTTACGTGGCGGGCTCCGAACTCAGCGCACCTACCCTGGGGAAATATGATTCACCTTCTCACTATAGCTCGCCTTCAGATGTGTCTTGGCTACCCAGAGAATATTTGGTCTAAGACCGGAAGCCGTTAGCTGCTTGAGCCATATGTAAAATAATCGTTTTTGACCAGTCCCAAGTGAACCGCGCTCAGAGAACTTTCTTAACTTGCGCGAACTTCTACATATGGATTCATCCTTATTATAAATTTTTACCGGGTCATATATTACGCTTTTATAAGCTCGTCGAAGCAAACTTTCATGTGCGAGGATTTACAAATCAATGAAAGCTTGCGAGTATCTTATGCCAAAATTCAATTTCCAACAAAGCCAACATGCACAAATCAGGTTTTCAATATTTGTACTTTCTTTCTTAAATGCTGTCTAATGATGCTTTTATTGACCAAAGTTGGCAGTTGCAAACTCAACTCAAAACACAACGCCTCAGTTATCGTAGTCTTTCCATGGAATGGATATAGTATTATGTTGCAGAATATGTCATACTTTTAAATTGAATTGTTTATAAATTTTCAGAAAATGTTAAAAATATTATTTTTTGTGGAACTAAAATCCACATAAAGTTAGTAGAAGAAGCATTGACTGTTATTTTCATACTATAAATTGTGTAAAAAATGTGTAATACTTTGTTCCTACACTTGTGTGTGCATTTATAGTATATATATATATATGTAAAATATTTGCGAACTTTGTACAAAAATGCTTTTCAAAGTTTATTATCAAAAGCTTTAGTCAACTTTTCCGTTGTCTTCACTTCCATAAACTTGAAAGCTTTTTCTATGAATACCCAGCAGAAGTTTCAGCTGATTTTACACTCAACTAGAATAGTTACATATACAGCACTATATTTACAATATATGTATATAAATGTTTACATTTACGATGGTTTATTTTTACGTTGGTCGAAAAAGCTCGAAGAAAAATGTGTTATGTTTAAGAACAATCTATCTATATGGCCTACCAACAAGAAAACAAATGGCTTCTGTTTTTTATATATATAGTATGTATTTTATATTTTAACCATTTATGATTTGAGCAAAATGTCGGCAAAATTGCCACCACGTCCGCTTTTGCACTCGTTTACGCCAATTATCGATGGCCCGGTGCAGCATTTCGACTGGAATTTCGATTCGATCAATTTCATCAAACCCCGGGAAAAAGAAACGGCCAGCATGGCATTATAACGCTCGCAATGGATAGTAACGGCATTCGCTGGCTTCTTTCCGTACCAAAAGGTCAACCCTTAGGCGTGTAATTGCGTTTTCTGAATTGCACGATTGTTTAACCCACCACAAAATGACAATATTGTTTGTTAACGAAGCCATTAAGTCAGAAATGGACCTAGTCTGAACATATGGATTTTCAATGAAAGTCGCCGTTGCTTTCCATCATTTGCTGTACTCAATCGAAAGGGTTTCGTCGCTTCAGTTTTTGTGCCAGCAAAATATTATACGAATCTAACTGCAAAAATTGACCTCAACACTGAACGGTGGCTTTCACTTTACAGTACACAAATCAAGAAGTAATTAATATAACGGGATAAAATTTTTCCCTATTAATTCTTATAAAGTATGTCACTATATGATCAAAAAACGTCAAAATCCAAAGAGACTCCTTTCCTGACAATAGTAATTCTGTACATCAAAAATGGGTTGAATCAGGTCAATACTACTCTGAGCCCCCATATACCCAACATAAAGATTTTCGAAATTCCGGATGTCTTTACTCCATATGAGTTTTAATTGTATGTTATGTATCTTAATGAAACTCAAGGAATGTTTTTTTTAGTATGTGACATGATAATAGTTAATGCATAAAATCGGGTCGATACTACCCAACTGCCATATAATACATATAATGATTTTAACTAATCTTATGCCAAATTTGCCGGCCAGTGTATGAGTTATATAGAGTATATGTATATAGTATATAAAATTGCTTGGATATCGATCTTCAGATTGACGTTTTACACCTTAAAGTATTTCCCAGGCTTTGATTCCTGCATGTTGCAAGAGTATAAAATGTTCGATTGCACCCAAACTTAACCCTTCCTTACTTGTTATATAGTTTTTTAAGTATTAAGTTTATTAACAATGTAGTAAATGTCAAATTATAAATTATGCAAAAATGCAAGATGATAAAATGTATATCTAGGAACTTATATGTACACACATGTACATACATACATACTACATAATTATTTTTATTAAAGCACGCAGAGATCAAGATATGTAAACCAGTTGCTTATTAAAAGTCAAAAGTGTTTTTTCAGCAAAATGGCCACTTGTGGCACAAACGCATGTCAGTCTTAGACAGTTGTCAACATGCAAGCACGAATTATCAAAAAAAAAAAAACATCAGAAAAGATAGCAGCAAAAAAATTTCGCGCTTGCCGACAGCGGAACACAGGTGTTTAAAAGCGATTGTCATAAAATGGATTTAATTGAATAAGGATATTATACAATTCGCACATGCGATGGCAATTAAATGCCAGTTTACTTCCAAGAAGTAGAAAATCGCAATTTTCACAATTAATTTGAATAAATACATACATACATACGTATACATATGTGTTTCTAAGACCACGTATTTGTAACTGTATAATCAAACACGCTGCAAAACGTACGTGTCTATATTTTTTTCTTTTACCTCCCCCTCTTCCACATAAGAGTAATCACAATTAAACTTCCCTGTGCTTGCATTGACAGTACCCGGGCATGCGCTATAAAGCCGAAAATAGTAGCCTTGTGTTATCGACTACGGCGTAAACAACCAAAAGAAGTCAGCTGCAATCATCATAGCACAGGAATAGAACAACAACTATTTTATTTATTAACAGTAAAGTAATAAAAATAATTGCAGAGTCATGAAGAGTCATGAAAAGTCCCTAAGCCGCTTGGGCTTGGACCCTATAAAGGTGCTGCTGAACGACATTTTCACAGTCATTCGGCATATTGTGGCAAACAAATAACTAATTACTTCATTTTGTGTACCTCCATTACAGCTGCAACAACAGTGCGCGTAACCGTTACAGAAAAGGTAATGAACAATAAAACCATTTTTTTTTTCAAAATTTATTTATTTTTTTTTTTAATTTTTTTGTTAACTTACAAACCTTAGTAGTGAACAATAAATAAATAATTTTTTTTTTTTCAAAATTTATTATTTTTTTTTTTTTTTTTTGTTAACTTACGAACCTTAGTAGTGAACAATAAATACATTTTTTTTTGGAATTTTTCTGTTAACTTACGAACCTTAGTGCTTGCAATACGAGTACATTAATAGATGCGCACATCATAATGACTTTGCGTTTTTTTACGGCGTTCACTTGTTTGTCATATGACCTCGGTCGTTGCGGATGTGTGTATGTATGTGTGACCGATAGAGCGGTTTATTACTTCTTGTACATTTTTGAGTTAGATCTAATTCTGTTATATATATTTCGGCGCTCATATGGCTTTAATTAAATTTAATTTTTTAATTAGTGTAAACGTTTAATTATTTCATAATTCTAAAAACTTTTATTGAAGCATAAAGCAATTGCGCGCCATTTGAGGTTAGAAAAATCTGCATAAACACTTGTAAGCATGACTACGAAATTTTTATGGTGACGAAATTGCGAGTAATGCAGATAATGTCTGCATGTTAGTTGCTTAATTTCTATAAGTTACTATGTCCGTCATTAACTTGAAAAGTTAGCCGTATACTTCGTGCAGGTTATTGTTGTTAGCTATTGACACAAAAATATCTTTTTTATTAGTTTTTAGCAAAGAAGTTGAAGCACTAAGCATTTATCAAGTGTTTTTCGCCGTAAAAATTCGTTTTTATGTCAATTGCTTAATATAATGTCTAACTGGCTAGTGCAATACCTTCGTTGGCATTCATTAATTATATTTTATTTTTATTAAAAATTTTCTTGAGTTTTATACATGATTTTATGCACTCAAATAACATCTACTGTCCAGAGTTAGGCATCAGGCAGCCTTTTAAGTTAGCGGATCACTGCAGTATATTTCAAGCTAAGGTCTTTGCTATTGCGAAAGCCGCGAAGCTGGCCTCTAATGCATCTGCAGACAATTCTAGAGTCAACATCTATGTAAGCAGCCAAGCAGTACTCATGGCATTAACTTCGTATCGCATATCAGCCAAAAGTGTCTTGAGAAGCAGGGCAACAACGGAAAGTGTTGCCAAAAACAAGAAACTTCACTTCCACTGTATGCCAAGCCACAAAGGCATCGAAGCAATGAAATAGTGGATGAGATCGCCAAGAATGGTGTACGGCTAACACCTGAAAACGTGATCTACATTGGGCAAATCATATATTGTCTATACGACGATCTGAACAGAAACATGGTAAAGAAAATCAAAACCCAATGGAACGAGTTACTTGGGTAAAAAACTGCAAGAGCCATGTGCAAAACGGTAGATCCAAAGCACACAAAATTCCTTTAGACAATCAATAGAAGAGACTGTAGAAACATGATCGAAATAACAACTGGTCAATGTCTGGTGGGGACAACTCTCGCATAATGGGGTTGACAGATCGAGAAGACTGCCGGAAATGTCTAGAACAAGGCACCAGGGAAACAATGAAGTATCTCTTATGCACTTGTCCCTCATTGGCAAGCATCTAAGGTACCCACGATATGATACACTGGAGAATATGAAGATAGTGAGACCACAGAGTCTGTTAAAATACGGGTCAATTAGAAAAAAATTCATAGCATGTTGTAACCCACGAAAGATAAAAGGCGCGCGGTGAATATTTGAGGGTTAAGAACGGTTTAACTCGATTTCCGACAAAACTACGAATTCTATAGAAAAAAGTTATGTGGCAAAGTTGTAGTTAATAAAAAGATCCAAAACTTTTGTTTATTGACTTTTCTCATATAACCTCAAAATTTATGTGAATAATTCAAAGAAAGTCTTTATTTTTATCTTGTACAAAACTCGATTTTCTTTCACAAGATTCGCTGTGAGCTTACTTTCTTATGACCAACATACAAAGTTAGCGTTGAGAATTATAATTACGTAAACTCATTATACTCTCGCAACAAAGTTGCTAAAGAGAGTATTATAGTTTTGTTCACATAACGGTTTTTTGTAAGTCCTAAAACTAAAAGAGTCAGATATAGGGTTATATATACCAAAGTGATCAGGGTGACGAGTAGAGTTGAAATCCGGATGTCTGTCTGTCCGTCCGTCCGTCCGTGCAAGCTGTAACTTGAGTAAAAATTGAGATATCATGATGAAACTTGGTGCACGTATTTCTTGGCTCCATAAGAACGTTAAGTTAGAAGATGGGCAAATTCGGCCCACTGCAACGCCCACAAAATGGCGGAAATCGAAAACCTATAAAGTGTCATAACTAAGCCATAAATAAAGATATCAAAGTGAAATTTGGCACAAAGGATCGCATTAGGGAGGGGCATATTTGGACGTAATTTTTTTGGAAAAATGGCCGTGGCCTCGCCCCCTACTAAGTGTACATATCTCGGAAATCTTATAGCTATGTCAACCAAACTCTATAGAGGCGTTTCCTTCAGGCATTTCCATATACAGTTCAAAAACGGAAGAAATCAGATAATAACCACGCCCACCTCCCATACAAAGGTTATGTTGAAAATCACTAAAAGTGCGTTAACGGACTAACAAAAAACGTCAGAAACATTAAATTTTACGGAAGAAATGGCAGAAGCTGCACCCAGGCTTTTTTTAAAAATTGAAAATGGGCGTGGCGTCTCCCACTTATGGACCAAAAACCATATCTCAGGAACTACTCTACCGACCTTAATGAAATTCGGTGTATAATATTTTCTTAACACCCTGCTGACATGTACAAAATATGAGTGAAATCGGTTCACAACCATGCCTTCTTCCAATATAACGCCATTTTGAATTCCATCTGATGCCTTCTCTGTATAATATATACATTAGGAACCAATGATGATAGCGGAATAAAACTTTACACAAATACGGTATTTGAGGTATCCCTTGTGGAAAAATTTTCGTGATCGGACTATAACTTTTCAAGGTCCCTGATATCGAACACGAAGAACTCAGTGCCTAACCTAACCTAACCTAATTTTTTACCGAAAATATCGCTAAATCTCTCAGAATTTAATTCTAATTAATTTTACAGCAAAATAAAAAAATATGTAAATGACGGATAATGAAATCTCGATTATCACTTTATCATGCGAGAGTATAAAATGTTCGGTGACACCTGAATTTACCCCTTCTTACTTGTTTTTGTATGTAATCCAACAAAAATTTTTGTAAACAAGTGTAAAAATTTATGATTTTATATTTTTACTATGCGTCATGACAAGTTGAAAACCTCATTTCGATATAAAATGGAAAAAATACCATAATTTTCAATTATACAATTTTACGTCAAAATATCGTTTTTTAACAAGTCAGTAGGCTTTATGTTTCTGGAAATCTCTTTTTCCTGATGATACAAAAGTTTGCAAAAAATATATGGTAAACTATGTTTTCAAAAATTATCCACCCTAGTCTCCTTGTGATAAATATTTTTTTTTAAATAAAAGTCTGATCGATTTAACAATATATCATGTAGTTTCACATAGCGTCTAAAATTGTTTAAATTCGATTTAAAAAAATAGAAAAATTAACCTTCAAGCACAAATATATTCGAAATTTTTTGCAAATGCTTCTTATATTCCATACACATATGGTTAAATAAACTAAACGCCCACACTTTATTATGTTTTTAAAGACTTGTCTTGCTAAACTAATATATGCGTCAAATAGTAGAAGATATATGACAACAATGTAGTAAACGACAACAAATACAGTCTAATATTTGCACATTTCCGTAATACCCAAATGGAGCGTCGTTCGTCAATCAATAATCCGAAACATTATACCAAAAAAACATGCAAATTCGGTATAAAAAAAATGATTGGCGAATTAATCATAAACTATGTAAATAACACTTTTTTTAAGTTTTTCACAAATACTTTTAAGGAATATTTGGAATTTCGGTAAAAACAATTGTTTATAGGAATCCAGAACCAAACCATCACTTTAGATACGTTTAGATTTAGATTTTCAAAGAAAAATATTCAAAACTCGTCCATTGCGACATTATTTCCGGCAGTTCTTAGGAAAAATGTACCTCCGCGAAGACACTAAATTTTTTTATAGGATCATCCTGGGACAAAGCTTTCAAAGATCGTTGAAGACATGCCTGGTTCTCGCGAGTCCGCTCGAATGGTTTTGGTGGATATTTTGGGTATGAAACGCGTTCTCGCTCGACTTATCCCGATAAAGCTGAATTTTTTTTCAAAAATAGTACCGTAAACAGCTTTCTTTGGACATGCTTGACAGTGCGAATGCCTATGAGACAAGACTTTATGAGTTTGACATACATACAAACAAGTCAGCAATCTTCTCAATAGAGGAAAAAACGAGCTGAATGCAAAAAAAACACGTGAAAGCCTCAAAATGCACGATGATGCTTCTTTTCGATATTCGTAGTTTGGTGGCGATAAAATATTGATGAATTAGGACAACATTCTAGAGATGTTATAGATTTAAATAACACAACAAATCATTGATTTTTGAAGCCGTGAAACGCATGTAACCCCATAATAAAATTGAGATTTATTTCTGTGCGGCTAATCAAATCAGCTCGAAAATATTTTATCTCATTTAATGTAAGTACTTTAATTTCAAAATTAAAATAAAAATGCCTGTCCCATGGAAATCAAAGTTTATTAAAGCTCAATATGTGCACCTTGAAGATTTAGATTGCTTGCACCTCTTGGTATACAAAAAATATGGCTTCACCGCAATAAAAACTTTAAAATTACTTTTTTCAACAAAGTTTTGGAATGGGCACATCAATACTGTTTGTATTTCTGTTATTTCTTAAATGAAAATTGAAAACTTCAATACTCTGCACCTTATATTGCTATGCTTATGTTGGTTTATGTATGTGTGTTTATATGCATGAATGCAAGCGCATTGGTTGAAAGGTCAGGCTGCAGATGGAAAACTTCAACAGTTGTCTATTTACTCAGATGCAACACAAAGGTGTGCAACACCTCTAATGGCAAACTAGTTTCGCCCATTGAATGCGGGTTTGTATTGACATATGTATGTATGTATGTACGATATGTACGTATGATAACTCCGTTTTTGTAAGCAATTGTGCTTCAAAGAGAAAAAAAACCAAAAAAATGCAATTAAATCTCCACTTCAAAAATTAACACAATATTTTGTTGTTAGCTTTTTGCCTTCTATACTATTTACCATTACAACCACTTTTGTTTACAAAAAAAATGTTCAAACAAAAATTTTATACTCGTAATATTGCATACGAACCGATATGAATAGAAGTCATTGAGGGCCATTGTTTATAATATGTATTCGAAGTTTATATGTAACACCTGTAAACGTAACGACTTCAATACACATGTAGTCACACAGAAAATATTATTCAAAAATCTCAACCTTAACCTGTCAGGCGGATGGATTCTTCAGAAAAGGGCATTTATGCCAGAAGTTGCTTTAAATACCAAGCCAAGTGCTTTTAGTTCAAAAGCTTTGATCGCGAAAGGTTAAAGGTTGTAAAAGCAACAGCAAAGTTTTTCCTACTTTTTTAAAGAAAAATCACAGAAACTTTAAATTTAATGGAGAATGTTTATAATCATTCGAAAGAACATTCTTTGGCGTTTATGTTTTGAAGATAATCTCTTTCAAAATGTTGGCTTAGTCTAATTTTCGATTACTCCCTCAAGCATTTCGACTGGTACTTGGCGAATGTTTTGCTTCAAGGCCTAAATCGAAGCTGGATTGTCTGGATAGACTTTAGACTTTGCATATCCTCACAGAAAAAAGTCTATAGATGTGATATCACATGATCTTGGTGGCCAGTAGAACGGCCCAAATCGGGAAATTATCTGCCCACCGAAGTGTTTTCTCAATAAATCGATTGATTGATGCGATGTGAGGAAAGTGGCGCCGTCTTGTTGAAACCAAATGTGGCCGAGACCACGAGAATAAATTTCAGGCATCAAACAGTGGGTTATCATGGTCGCCATTGACGGTTACGTTCTCACCGACATCATTATTGAAGAAATATGGACCGATGAATCCGCATCCCACAAACAACATCAAACCGTTGTTTTTTCCAGATAAAATGGCAGCTCTCGAATCTTTTCAGGTTGCTCTTCGTCCCATATAAGGCAATTTTGCTTCTTTACATACCCGTTAAGCCAGAAATGGGCCCCGTCGCTGAACAAAATTTGGCTCAAAAACGTCGGATCTTCTTAGAATTTTTCAAGAGCCTATATAAATGAAGCAAAGATAGCGAAGTGATGTCGCCTGGGGTCGAGCGGCTTCAGTTCTTGCAAAAACTGTATTTTGTACGCTTTCAATTTAGGATCTCGAAGATCTGGAGATCACTCTCAGCTACGGCTGCTATGAAGTAGTAAAAAGTCTGACAATCTTACTTACTATTTATTCGTAGTGCTTAGAATTTTATCAAAACTAAAATATTTCCCAAGCCTGTCCCATTAACAAAATAGTTATTGATATAACCCATCATAACCGTTATTTTCAAATGAAGATTTGTATGAAACCTTGTAACAAAAGAAATCAAACAAAAAAATTGCGCTTAAACACAATCGTTAAAAAGCAACACTATATCATTGAGCTCATTCAAGCTCAATTTACAAGCAAAAATGGAAATATAAAAAACGAAACAAACTATTGCCTTAACACCAGCCCACATATGCAGACCTATATGGTATATGAATATATGTAAGCAAAGCGAGAGCAGAAACAACCTCAAGTGAGTACAACACAAGATGTTGCATGCGGCTGCGCAGCATCTGCTGCATTCCCAGCTGAGCTTGAAGCAAAGCAAAACAATCCCAACTGAGCAGCAGTCTGCCGCCATCAATGGCTCGGCTTGGTTAGTGTCTGAGCGCCGCTTTGGCTGCAGAACCTCCACTAACAGGCCTCAAAGCTGCGATTGTAGCTAGTCGCTTTGCCGCAACAAGTTGAAGATTTTTTCGACTGCAGCTTGACGCTCGCCGATCAGTCGCCTACTCGACGGCCAAACGCGCAGTTCACACAGCTCAAGCTGCCCAAAAATCAAGCGCGTTCAGGCTTAGTGCTTCAATAAAAGTTGCAATTAATTTTAGTGAGAGTGTACTTTACACTTTAATTCGGAAATTTTCAGAATGTAAATGAATGCGTATTAGAAAAAAAAATAAAAAAAAACAAAATAGCAAAACAGTTTTCGAACTTAATTGAAATTGTAATTGCAAATAATTTTGACTTTTTGGCTACAAAACGAAATCAAATAAACAAAAAAATGCTGAGTTGATTGAATTTGAGTGCAACAACAACAAAATTAAATAATAACGGAGGCGTGAGTCCACAGCGTAGTGCAAGCGAGAAAGTCTTCCAATTGATTGAGTGAATTCCGAGAGAGTGTACATATAGTGTTGGAATTTATTTTTAGCGTGAAGTAATTGTTGTTTTTTATAAACATTGTTGCGTTCTTACAGACATTTATGAGTGTTCAGTGAATTTTCTTATCTGGCTTTCGCTTATCACTAACTATTCTCTGCCCCACATTCGTTTATTATCATAATCATTGAGCACATTTTCCTAAAATAAAACTTAAACAAAAGAAACTAAAAAATCTAAAAAATACTCAACATGATTCCCCTCGATGAAGTGAGCATTTACACATTGCTGAGAATGGCGTTCGTTTGGCAACTACTATCGTTCGGTGTCTATTTGGTTGGCCTCCTGGCTATCGCCGCATTCTTCTTCGATAACTTCAAATCGGTGGTGTCAATCATCAAGGCGATTCTGGAGCCATATTTTCAGCCTCAACTGCCGCAGACGTTGGTGGAAAAGTTTGGAAAGTGGGCAGGTTAGTGATTGTGTTAAAATATTTTTATTCGATATTTATTATATAGTATATACGAGTATGTATATTCTGTATTTAGTTTAAGAATGTTCGTTAGACTTACATGAATTTCTCAGTGCAAAGTGCAATTTAAACAACCCTCTGTACTATTGATTATGTAAAAATAGTTAAATATTTGTAACTTAGTGAGACCTTTGGTTCCTAGAATTTCAAAATTTTACGACAACAACACAATTTTGGCATATTAGAAGAAATATTAGTAAAAAAACAAGAGAAAACGTTAACTTCGGTTGCACCGAAACATTTATACCTTACATAAATACAAACGATTCCTTAGAAAACGGTCAGTTTGTATGACAGCTATACGCTATAGTGATCCGATCTAAACGATATCTTCGGAGATTGCACCATTACTTTAGAAAATTATCCATGCCAAATTTCGTGTAGGTATCTTGTTAAATAAAAAAGTTGTACATAGAAGAACTTGATTTTGATCGATCAGTTTGTATGGCACCTATATCTTATAGTGATTCAATATCAGCGATTCCGACAAATGAGCAGCTTTTTGTGAAGAAAACGATGTGTGCAAAATTTCAGATCGATACCTAAAAAACTGAGGGATTTGTTCGCGTATTTACAGGCGTTAGGACTAAGAAACGCACCTTGTCTCGCTGATCATTTGTATACATACATATGTATGTAAATATTTTATAAAATTTTGGTCAATTCCTTCTAGGAAAAACTTCGTGACAGATTTAATATACCCTGCCTAGTTTGTACTTAAAATTACAACGCTGTCATGTCTTACTTTCTCTGCATAATTAAATTATTTTGTTGTCTAATTGTGAATAGTAAATATTTGTGTAAATACAAATAGTTTTTTCAATAATTGTTTCACTATTTTATACCTAAAGTTATCGATATTTATCGATACCGATTTTACGATAAATCTATATCTATCGATTTATCGATAATTCTATCTATACTTGTAAATATTAAATATTTGTGTGTTTAAAAATAGTTTTTCATTGGTTTTTTGACTATTCGATAACTGAAGTTATCGGTAATTATTGATACCGATTTAACTATAGTTTTATCTCTATAGATTTATAGATAATTCTCTATTTTTCCATAACTTTTGTAAATTTTTTACTAAAATTTTTGATAATTATCGATAAATCCCTCTCTATTGATATTTGTTTAATACTTTTGTCTAAAGTTTTCGATATTTAACGATAAATTCATCTCTATCGATAACTTTTGAATATTTTTCTCCAAGTTTTTCGATATTTATCGATAAATCTCTCTCTATCGATAACTTTTAAATATTTTTGTTTCAATTCTGTGATATTTATCGATAAATTGATCTCTGTAATAACTTTTGAATATTTTGCAAAAAATTATAATTCCCCAGCTGGGACCGGTTGCCCTTTAGAGCCAAAAGCAGCGAAAAACTGCTTGTAATTGCTGAACGGCCTTGAAAACGAGTTGTAAGTTTACATAACGAGTCTCACAAATAAGCAGCAAGCCCTTTAAACGGTTTTCTGGGTGCTCGCTATTATTTTTGGTAACATACATACATACTTATGTGCACGTGCAACAACAATAATGAACAATAACAAAACCGAAATACAAAAATTCAGCCAAAGAAGAGATGTAATAAACCGTAAGTTACAACAACGTAACGCGTTCGCCATGAATGGCTGAATTAGTGACCCAATTAAGTATTTAAGTCATAAGGGAAGATTACAAAAAAGAAGCGTAAAAACCATAAGCCATGAATTTTTATCGAAAGCGTCTTGGAATTGTAAATTCTTCTGATTTAACAGCAGAATTTATGAATGAATTGCCAAACAACATTTTGTTGCAAACGTTTTACCTGAATGCACCGTTGTACAACAAATTAAATGGCAACAACATTAACTCGTGCAAACATACATTAACACTTTCGCTTTTCGGTTTCTACGCTACTCGTATAATAACCCTGTAGGAAAAATGTATGGAATAACAAAATTTTCAAAGTAACTTAAAATATAAAATAAAATATTTCAAATTTTGGAAGAAATGAAAGAAAGCTTAAATTTTTGTTATAAATTTTAAAATTTTTGTCTTAAATAATTGCGCAAAAATGTAGGCCATTTCTATATCAAAAACAAAATAATTTTCTGCAATTCCTACTAGATTTATATTACTCAACTACATATACATTGCATTTAAACACACTTTTAAATATAGTTAGCTATAATTATAGTCTTATTGCGTGGTCGATCGTGTCTACACTGGCGCTTGGCTTCAAAAGCGCTATGGAATTCTATTTATTTCGTATTTTTTTGTTTTATCTGTTATTGCATACTTCACTTGTTGTTGCTTGATTCGAAGTCATTCACCTGCTAGCAGCGTCATATTACTCATAAATAGCGGCACACGGAACCGGCTTGACTTAGATTGTCTAGCCGGCGCGTTGTGATTGTCAGCAGGTCCGTCAGCTTGGGCGGTTATTAAAATATCTAGCCGTTTTCTTTTTGCTCAAGTCTTATTATTGTTTTCACATCAAAGCGTCTAGCTTTTGTTATTGTTTTATTAATTAACTTGAGTCGCGCGAGTATCACATGTTTAAGGTTTATTGCCATTTCTGTATTTCGTAGTAAAAAACCCAACTGTGCTTCAGGTTGTTTTTATTTTTTATTATGCAAACGGTATACTTATACATTTTTGATTCGCTTGACGACCTTGCGAAATACTTGTGCATTAATGTAATTTACTCGGTTATATTATGCTGAAGTGCAGATAGATTTTGGCGATTTTCAAGTTGAGTAGCTAGTTTAAGGTTAACTGGTGGTAATTATGATGAATATATCATACCGTAGGTCAAAACCATGTATGCCATTAGGGGACAAAAAAAAATGAATGGAGTTCCAAATAATCTCTCACAAGCAGTCACATTTCATATTTCTCTAAGAGTACCAGTTTAATAACGTTATTGTCCACAAAATACAGAACTACTTACAAGTACAACTAGCATGCCTAAGCTCAAAAATGAGTCTAACGATCTGAATAATTATACCATTCTAATGGTCTCTAATCTCTAGTTTCTGACTATCGCAAGCCTCAAGCATCTGGCATTTTCTTCTATCTCCAGGAATTTCTTCGCAGAATAAAAAACTTCGGGCTCTTAAGGGATTCTATGGGTTTCCTCGGGTAAAAAACAGCCATTTTTCAACAATTATTTCTCATATAAAAAATTAAATATTTTTTTTAGAATTTTAAATATTTTGCATAGAATTTTACAAACTATGAACAAAAAGGTTCTGAAAGTTTTGGAAAAAAATATTTGAAACTCAGCCATTCCGAGGCCTTACAAGATCATCTAAAGTGAAAAAATACATTTTTTAGTTAAGGCCTTATCTTAGAACTTAGACGAAGGAAAAAACTGCAAATTTAATTTTTGGCAGACATTTTTACTAAAAAATTAAAATATCAATGAAATTCTCTCTACACTTTTTTTCAATTCATTCGTCTAAGTCTTTAAGAATTTTATCTCAAAGACCTGTGTAAAATTTCATGAAGATCGATTGAGTAGTTCTCGAGACATCTTGCCAACCGACTACAACAACACAGTTCCTAGAAAGACGGCGCACTTAGCCTAGCTAACCTCGAGCGCACAAGTTCTCAAGGCTGTATCCCCGAAACTATTACTCGAAAAACTTAAAAAGAGCAATATTCTAAAGGTATTGTAGAATTTAATAAGACAATAAAACAAATATTTTTTGAAACTCGTAACCCCTTAAAAAACATCGTATTATTAATACCACCAATTGTTTTTTTAACGGCATACGTCTTAATAAGGTTGACTAGGAATCTTAAAAAATAGCATTATCTTCATTATATGTGACCTGGTCTACGAAAAGGGAGCTAACGTGCGAAAACTAGTTTTCTGGGAAACAGCTGTTAAAAATAAACAACTCGTTTCGTCAGTTTCTCGTTATCTCATTAATATTCGTATTTTTACTCTTCTTTCTTTACATTTTTTACATTTTTAGGGAACTTTCAAACAAGTTATGACTCTTTGGATTCTATCACGTGAAAAAGCATCTCATCTTCCATCCGAATCAACTAAAAAGTGAAAATTGATTTTTTTACACCTAAGACCCCTTTCCGTAGACCAGGTCACATATAAGTAATTTCCCATTCGCTTTTTAGCTTTATTACCTTTACTTTTAACAAAATCCTGTCTATACACACGAGTCCTCCGGGGAAACGTTTCTTAACGCTTAAAAGATTAACTGAAATATGTGGATTAGATTTATAAGAGATGTTGGAAGCTCTAGTATTAGACACTAAAACACTTTCCTACATTTTTTTAATGATTTCGACGGATTTAAATCCCAAACACTTAATTTATCTATAAAATAGTCTACTCTAAAGATTTTTTCATAAAACCCAGTTCAAACTTCTTAAAGGACCAGCCTAGAAACGGTAAACAGGCTTCAGTTATGTTACGAGAGGTTCAAAGGTAGGGTTCCCGCCATGTTCAAAAGAAATGCTGAATAATTCGATAGCGATTGAGACTAGGTCTGTCACGGAAACAAACCATAATTACACCAAATATAGATCAAAATAACCGCTCAACATTAAAAACGATATTTTCTTAATTCCAAGAACTTAAGAGGTGAAGTCTCTCTCAAATGTTAATAACTAAATTGCTTACAGTATAAACCCAAAAATTTAAAACTACAAATTTAAAAATCAAACTAAAGAGCTATGGAAATAAAAATGCATATTTCCACAGTATGTGCTCAAAATGAGCAGCAATTACGAACATTACTTGAATACACATCGTTCGTAATGGAATGCTGGCACCATTACCCAACCCACAAAAAAGGAGAACAATTAGCATTAAGCTGTTAATGACAATCATATGCTTTAACTACCATTTTTCTTTGTGGTCAATTTACTTGCAACACACTATTTTTTTCTCAACTTTGTAGTAATCACCGGTTCAACGGATGGCATTGGACGGGAATATGCTAAAGAATTGGCCAAACAAGGCATAAATGTGGTGCTCATCTCACGCACCAAGGAGAAGCTCATTGCAGTAGCAGAGGAGATCGGTAAGAACTGAAATGAATAGAAAAATAATTGTCAATATAGTAGAATATTTAAATATTTGAAAAAAGTTTGGAATAAATTATGCTAATGACGAATACTCAAAGGCACAATGCAAGTAATTTATAAGCAAATCGACAAACGAAACACTAAACTACCAAATGGGGTTTCACAGTTCTTGGAATTTAGTTTAGTTACCAATAATATATTATATCATATACATATATATTTTTTAAATATTTCTTACAGAAAATGAGTACAAAGTGAAGACGAAATGGATCGTAGCTGACTTCGCCAAAGGACGTGAGGTGTATGCACACATTGAACGCGAACTGAGTGGTATACCAGTAGGCATATTGGGTAAGTGCTGAAAATATTTTCACTATACCAAAATCTATACCAAAAAACAAACAGTTACTTCCTGTTATCAATATACTTTGTATACAAACATTTTATGTTACTAAAACCTTACAACATCTACCTTACAGTTAACAATGTTGGCAAAATGTACGACTATCCAGACGAACTCTCCAACATATCTGAAGATACAATTTGGGATATGATCAATATAAATGTCGCCGCTGTAACCATAATGACACGTATGCTCATACCAGAGCTGAAGAAGCAGAAACGTGGTGCCATTGTCAATTTATCTTCTGGCAGTGAATTACAACCTATGCCCAATATGGCAGTTTATGTCGCTACCAAGCGCTATGTGCGATGTTTCTCTCAGGCGATCGAGCGTGAATTGGCCGAACATAATATAACAGTACAGATTGTCACACCGCTCTTTGTGGTCACAAAAATGAATCAATATTCTGATACCGTGATGAAGGGTGGCTTTCTAAGACCGGATGTGAAGAGCTACACACGCTTTGCCGTTTTTACTTTGGGCAAATCGGCGGAGACGACGGGCTATTGGCAACATGGCTTGCAGGTGAGTGCTTTTTTGAAGCGAAAATTCTATTTTATACTTTTATTAAACAAAACACTCTTGAGTTACAAAAAGTTTTGAACATTTTTGAGCCAAAATTTTGACCAACAAAAACAATCTAAACATTTATACTTACATATATATAACATTTGTATGCTATGTGCGCTAATTGACGAAAACTATTATGCTTCAGTATTTTTTCATGAAACTGAGCCCAGAGTGGCTGCGCATACGTATCGCCCATGTGATGACACGACACTTTCGTCGAGAGTACCTGAAGAACCATGGCAAAAAAGTCTGAAAGACTGCAACAGGATGTATAAGTTTCTTTAATTTTCAATATTTTCATTATCATTCACTTACTCATGTATTGTATATACATTCACATATTGCTTTCATCTACTTATGAACAGATAACCTTAAATATTGATTAAGCTGTTTTTGGTTTTTTTAAAGGTTATAATAAACTTTTAAGTTAAAAATGTAAAATTTTGTGAAATTTCTGAAATAATACCAATAACGAAATAATATAATTCTGAAATAATGAAGTAAGTGTTAAAATTCATTTGTATTAAACAGTGTTACAAAAATTTTATGAAAACTAAACTTCCCGGCCAGTGCTAGTTTAAAAGAATGGAGTTGCTACAGCAGAGTTCAATGAACCGGAAATTGCACTAGTTGCATAAATTTCCTAAATAAAAAAAATATATAACGATAGTGCTCTAGGGACTCGCTTTGATACAAAAACTGAGTTATGATAACATAAATGGAAGCAGGTTGTGTATAAATGATGAAATAGGACTTTAGAAACTTTAATACAATTTATAAAGCGTGACCCAAAAAAAGAGTCGTGAAGGCATCTCTATTACAACTTTTACCACGAAAAAACCCACCATTACTGGAATTATCTACAACACACGCGAGAACTATGTTAGCTGAACCTATCTCTTCATTGTCAGAATAGTTTCTCACTCGTCTAACGATGCTTCAAAGCGATCCATGCTTGGAAAGGAAGATATGAGATACGAGGGCTGCTATATATATTTCTGGCCTAATAATGAAAATAGGAATATTTATCAACGAAAATGTTTTTTTTTTTTTGTTTTTTTTTTTCTCGTTGGATTTGGCTCGTCTTGGAAGACCCACACGGTCGATTGCTGTTTTGTTTCGGGCTCATACGCATAGATCCATGATTCGTCACCTGTGACGATCTTATAAACGTCTTTTGAAGCACCGCGATCGTATTTATTCAGCATTTCTTTACACCAATTCACACAAGCCTTCTTTTGAGCGATTGTCAAATTGTGGGGGATCCAACGAGAACATGCCTTTTTTACGGTCAGGTGTTCATGCAATATCGAATGTGTACTGGTGGGAGAAATGCATAGGCATGCCTCTATCTGAAGGTATGTTACATGACAGTCTTGCATTATCAGTTCTGGCACAACGGCTGTTGTTGGACGACCTTCACGGAATTCGTCTTTGAGCGAGCGTCGGCCACGATTGAATTCGTTGTACCAGTTTTTCACAGTGCTATAGGATGGTGCTTCATAGCCATACAAAGATTTTAGTTCATCGATACACTCTTGTCGTGATAATCCACGTCGAAAGTTGTGAAAAATGATCGCACGAAAATGTTCACGATTCCATTTTTTGGCTGAGATGAATTTTTTAATTCCCTGTAAATAAAACAATTCACTATTAAATGAAAAAACGTTCTGAGTGATGTTATGCTAAAAAATGTCAAACTTTCCAATGGAAATGTCAGATTGCGCCTTACTTACTTGGTGTTGTCTAGTCCAGAAATATAAATAGCAGCCTATGTATGATATTTGAATAATTTTAAGAGCTCTAGTTTATAACATTATTTGTTAGATGATTTCAACTAGCAATCTAATACATATGTATGTGAACTAAGTATATGTGTTGCTATTACAAAAACTTACATACATATATTCCTGGATAACAGGCGGAGATCATCATGACTCTGACATGGCATGAAGTTGATATATTCATTAAAAAGAGGTAAGAAGCGGCGTATGACTCTCTGGAAGGCAGTATAAGCTTATTATAACTCATGTCAGCGGACGGAGAAGCCAGATAAAAAAGCAAGATAATCTGATACCTAAGTTATCTGGTAATCTTATTATGTCCACAATGTTTCCAGCTTCGGAGAAAAGAGTGTTGGGATGCTAGTACATCGCTCATCATATTCAAGTTGACGAATCTGAAAGAAAGTTCGAGATTTTTAGCAATAGTCGATACCATTATTTCCATAAGACATATACATATCGTCACCTGAAATGCAAATTAACGTAACAACATTTTCAGAAATTTACAGTGGCATGAATGAAACACGGAATAAAATGGAACATGAGTGAAACAAAATATTAATATTGGTTAAAACTGGTTTATATATGACCGCAGAACTAGAAAATGTTGAACATATTTAATATTATGTATATAATTTGAAGTAGTGAAGCGTAATCAATAAGACACTCAATTTCGAATTTTTTGATGATACGTTATTTTGCATTTCAGGTGACGATATATTCCTGAATAACAGGCGGAGATCATCATGACTCTGACATGGCATGAAGTTGATATATTCATTAAAAAGAGGTAAGAAGCGGCGTATGACTCTCTGGAAGGCAGTATAAGCTTATTATAACTCAGTACGTCAGCAAACGGAGAAGCTAAAAAAAAAGAGCAAGATAATCTGGTAACTGAGTTATCTGGTAATCTGAGTATATCCACAATGTTTCCAGCTTCGGAGAAAAGAGTGTTGAGATGCTAGTACATCGCTCATCATATTCAAGTTGACGAATCTGAAAGAAAGTTAAAGATTTTTGGCAATGGTCGATTAAATATATTCTATATACAATATCATATTTCTGTTGTAGTAGAGATTATTAATATTTCCATAGAACGCCTTAGAGCTGAACATAGAAAGTACGCTGCTTTCGTTGGGGCTATTGAAACTGCGATTATTTTGCTTAGAGCATAACCAAGATTGGAATAAATTGGCGAACTCGGCGCTCACATTGAAACACAGTGATTTTTGAAGGCATTAGAGATTGCGAAATTTTTATGAAAATTCTGCCAAGCCATCATTGAAAAAATTTGCACCTCCAGAACGCTGAACACTTGGAAAAATACCAGATATTAGATATGGTTGATGTAAGTTTGCAAAAGTTTTGGTTTTGTATTTTCATAACAAATAAAGAATTTTTAGCTCTTCCACCGCATTCTTTTATTCCCTTTTTTTTAATGTAAATACAGTACTTGTCCAATAAATTACGAACGAAGTAGAAAATAGTTCTAACTTTAATCATTAATAAAAACATAAATATTTGGCTAATTTTAGAAAAAAAATATTTTTTATATGCTATATACATTAAAAATAAATTATTATAATTTTGTATTTAATCATATTCAATATTTTGCCGCCATATATATATATATATATTTTTGTTTCTTTGCTCTCGTTCGTAATTTATTGGAAAGGTACTGTACATATATATAATTTTTTACCACGCTGTAAATAACTTTTCCTGATAGTATCCACACATTAAAGCGGGTCGATTTTTTTAAGACGAAGTTTAAAAAATCTGAAAAATCGGGTGTGTGGGAGGTATATAATATAGCTGTTCAATCTAACCGACTCCGACAAATGATCAACAGAGCATCAAAATGCACCTATGTATTAAATTTCATACGGATATCTCAAAAACTGACGAATAAATTTGTATGATCCCTAAACAAATTCGCCTTAAAAAATCGCTGGCTCGGGTTTAGAACCGTAGAATCTAAGGAAAAGTTGTTCAGAGTAATACATAGAACATTTTTCGTAAAGTCGATATTTCTATTTTTTCGGATAACTCAAAAACTGACAAATAAATGATCCCTGATGAGTATAATCCCTAAAACACTTATACTTAAAGCTCGTGGGCTCAAAACGAGTTTCTGAACCATAGTATCTTAGGAAACGTCTGCTCAGAATGATCCCTAGAACATTGCGCGCTTACGCGATTTTTCCATTTTTTTTTCCTCGCTGTAAATCAATCCGCTCTAATACACACATGCAAACAAAAATTTCAGCTACACCGAAAAATCACCAAAAAACTTCCTGCTTATGCAAGTTCTAGCCAATACAATTTGAAGCACAACTGGCAGACTTTAATTGCATACCAAATAAATTGTTTGTGCAACAAGCCATAACCAGCATTTAGTAAAGACATGATTTTTGCTTACTGTTGTTGCATTGCCACACGCCCAGACCACTGAAAACCAGCAGAGTCCAAAAATTACATAATAGAAAGAATTTCGATTTTTATTTTTTTGCTTTTATTTCGGCATTACCGGACAACGGAAAAGACAACAAACCGGTTGACAGCGGAATTGGCCAATTGACCGACGCATTGCAGAATCGCTTGCGAATGTGCAAACTGCATTTGTGTGCGCAGTAAAATGCAGTACTCGCTCGCTGATTATGTAAGTTGTAAACTTGTACACTTCATGTGTTTGTTTGTGTGTGCATTTTTACATTCAATTACATTCACAAGCTGCGCGCGCACTTTTGGCGAGACCTCCATCGGTTATCGGTTGACTAAGCCGCAGCGTATACGAGTCGGCAATGTTTTGTTTCACTGCCGGTCTCGCATTGACTGCAAACAGTGTTACAATGTCCGTTGGAAATTGCGTAATCTTCAGCGCTGATTTTATGTCCATAGACACACACATACACAAGCACACTGGGTTACAATGCCATTTGCGCACCGCCGTTGTAAGCACATAAATGTTTCGTTTTTGCTGCTTTTGAGGTTCCTACATCAAAGCATGGAAATCGTTAATGGGGTTAGTTGCAATCTCTGTGGATCTGTTGCGAATTTATAAATCATAAATTCATACGTCATTGGGGTCGGCATGTTCGCGGCGTTGCAAGCACGTGTATGTATGTATGTACGTGTATATGTGTGTGTAAGTACTCAGGTATCTGCATAGCAAAGAGCCTTAACTTTATTGTAAGTTGTAAAGTGCAAATAAAATGTTTTTCTTTAATTATCTATTTTATGGCAACCTTCAAGTTATTTTATTGCAAATAATTTTAATTTTTCTACTTTTGCTTGCAATATTTAGCAATTTTAACTAAAATGTACATATATATGTATACATTTTAACATTATTTATATTACATTAAGGTGTGAGTCGCAAACCTAGGGGGCATCTGCATTTTTCTTAGGTTTAAAAATATTCTTCTTCATTGCCATGGACACCGCTTATCAAAAGGGGGGTCTCTCATCCGAGGCTGTTGGCGGTTTTTCATTGGGGTGTTTTTTTCGTGGCGGGTCCCAAACCCAGCGCACAACCCTATGCAGGGGGATGTTTCACCTTCTCACTTTAGCTCGCCTTCAAACGGATGTTCTTAGGCTACCCAGAGGATACTTGGTCAAAGACCGGAAGTCGTGAGCTGCTTGAGTCATATGTAAAAGAATCGTTTCTGGCCACTCCCAAGTGAATGGCGATCAGAGAACTTTCCTCACTTGCGTGAACTTCTACACATGACTCCATCCTCAAAATATCTCCTGTCATCAAACAAATGTAGCCAGGTCATTCTCCACTTGGTCTTTCCAACGGAGATGAGGTCTTTCTCTTCCTTTGCTTCATTCGGACGACATTACCCAGCCAGTAGACACTGTCTCTTAACTCGCTTAACTATGTCACTGTCGTCTTATATCTCGTACAGCCCATCATTCCATCGACTGTGGTATTCGCCGTTGTCAATGCGCATAGAACCATAAATCTTCCACAAAACCCATCTCTCGAAAACTCACAAGGCCGACTCATTAGATGTCATCGTCCATGCCTCTGAACCAAACAGCAGGACGGGAATGATGAGATACTTATAGAGTTAGGTGTTTGTTCGTCGAGAGACGACTTTACTTCTTAATTGTATACTGAGTCCGAAGTGGCACCTGTTGGCAAGAGTTATACTGTGTGAGATTTCGAGAATGGCATTGTTGTTTGTGTTAATACTGATTCCGAGATAAATGAAATTACCTAGGACTTCAACGTTATCACTGACAACAGTGACGTGGGAGCGAAGTCACGATTGCGACGACTGCTTGTTTGCAAACAGCAGATATTTCGACTTTCTATCATTCACTACCAGGCCCATTTGCATTATCCAGTCTTGACAAATGATACCAATATTATCGGCGTTCGCCAGCAGTTGAACACTTTTATAGAAGATTGTATTTAATCGAGAAGCTCTACCGCCAAGTTAAAGAAGTCGCACTATAGGGAGTCGCCTTGTCTGAAACCACGTTTGACAGAGCTTTTGGTATTCCTCAACGTCAATTTCTACAGCTGTATTAGTTTTGCAGGGATACCAAATTCAGACATAGCGACATAAAGGCAATCAAAAGCAGCTTTGAAATCGACGAAAAGGTGGCGTGTGTCGATCCTCTTTTCACGGGTCTTTTCCAAGACTTTTCGATTCTACCTTTTTGTGGGTTGGGCAGAGCACACTTCAGTTCCAATCGGCAAACATACTTTTGTCTGACCGTATTCTAAAAAGAAGCTGACGCATGTTGCATATCACTTCTTCGCTGCACTATTTGAATTGCTCGGCCAGCAATCCATCGGAACCCGCCGCTTTGTTGTTCTGTTGCTATTCGAACTACAAGTACTTCATGGTCGGGCAATGAAGCATTCACTCCATCGTCATCAATTGGGCAATCTCCTGGTGTTGCGTTTTTTTCGCTTTACTTCATTTGATCCTATAAAAAGTTCTATTGAAATATTTTTTCTCGAGAAAACATATGAAACCCTTTACGATGGATTGATCCTTAATACTATATCGGTGAATCATATTGTCCGCCACAAATTTTATAAGCTAATTGATTTTCGATTTCACATAATTCCCATGAGTGACTAAGCGAGCAGGAGTCAACGTATTTCATCTGTAGTATGGCAAAAGTGAGAAACCAAAGGAAATGATGAGAAGATTTTACTTCCATATTTTTCAGCAAATTTGCCACTAGAAATATGGCAAGCTTTTAGTCTTGCAATATAGGTACCAATCAGAGACTACTTACATAGAACAACTTTCAACTACTATAGAGAGGCAACACTTTCAGAGCACCAAGAGCTCACGAACCAGCCGTCGAACGATAACTTGCAAGCGAATAGCAGAGCGAGGAGAAATAATAGTATCTTATAGTTTGCAGCAAGTACTGAACGAGATATCAGCAGCTAGCCTGAAACGTCAATTGATGAAGAGTTCAAACCAAAAGACTTGCCCACCAGAGTTTCCCTAACACTACGAGCTACGAACTACCGAAAAGTAACTTCAAAGTTTCCAAAACTTGTGTCATAAAAGTATGCAGCTTCTATGAGTCTCTTAGCAACCTTGGTAACAGTGAGTACTTAACTATATACTATGTTAGGAACAGTGTACAATAAAACGTACATTCAAGGGAATACCCAGTTTACATTATATTTACATTTTTATCTTTTTTCAACATCTTTACCTTCGTACACATATGCTTACAAATGCTTAGATATGCACGTTTGAATGTATATTTACACACACACACCTATTTTTGCTTCAATGTTGTCAAGCTTAATTAAGCACTGAAGTTCAACTTCTGTTACGGTTTAAGAGATTTAATGTCAAGTGTTTCATTCTTCCTCACTCATGCCTTGCTGCCTTTAAATGACGTAAGTATTTTCTCGCTTGGGTGAATATCAACTGTTTAATCAAATGTGGCCTTCTCTTAAGATAATTGTGGATGATGATATGTGTTGTTGCTAAAATGCATATGGTGGTGGTATATGAATGCTGCACGTATCAGCTCGTGTTGCATGCGGTTTTCATGAACTGCCGGAGCTAGTGGCTGCGAATTTTTGGCGATCTTGCAGAAATATATACTTACATACATATGAATATGAATTAATTTTCGTAATTTAAAATTAATTATAATTAATTAATTAAAAATTATTTGTAGATTTATATTTCAAAAATACATTTTAACTGTTTATTTCTAAAAAAAATATCAAATATTGGGTAGTCGAAAGAGTCGTTTTGTATTTTTAATCAAACATCAACTTAATTTTTTTATATTAATAATAATAAATATTATAAATAAACAAACATGTACCCTTTTGGTCGACCACTTTTTGTCATTTTTCCGCTGGAGCCATTATTCGAAATTTCCAGACCAGAAGCGCGCGAACCATTGTTGTGCTACACGAGCTGATACAACCTCCGTAAACTTCACAAATTTCGTTGATGGCCTGCGCGGCATTCTTCCCGTTTTCATGCAAAAATTTCAAATTATAGCGAATTTCTTCATTATTTTCACTCATTTTTGAACAACTATAAATTTTTTCAACTTCCCTGAATTTAATTTTTAAAATGAAAATGGTTAAATAAAGCTTGAAATCTCACCTTTCAAACCCTATAGGGTATGACACAATATGATTGGTAGCACTGGAGATATACGACTGCAACGACATCTATTAACAAAATAAATACGAAAAAACTTTTTCCACTGCCCATAAAATAAAACAAATATATGCCTTTTTTGTGATGTTTTTCTGTAGTTTATTTTTTATGTTTTTACATTAAGATCTTATAATTCTTTAACGTTCCATAAATACCCATTTTTTTGTTTTCGTTCCTGCCAGCTGCTGTTTGATAAATATTTCATAATATTATAAATTCGCTACAACTATGGCTTATATCAAATACCCTTATACAACTAAGAAGAAAAATATGTGCTAAGCATGCGCCAAACATTGCTGTTGTTGCTTACTAGTAAGCATTTTTTCGATTTTTTTTTTTTTTGTTTTGTTTTAGGTGTTCTTTTTCACATATTTTTCCTTTATTTTTAAATAAACGCAATTTTCTTTGAGTCAATGAGATGGACGTCTGTTGGACAAATAGTTTATTTTTGATTGTTGAACTGATGGATAGCTGGCAGCTGATAGTTGCTATTGTTTACGAAGCACAAACTGCGAGCCCTTCAACTTATCCAAGAGCGCTCTGAATGTGTTGAAGCGCTGTAAAAATATATTTAATAATTAGAAAAATGCATGACAAGTTGTTTAACGCAAGCTATAAACAATTGCAGAAAATACACAATATAAATGATAAAATTGATTAGTTGCGAAAGTCTAAAGACACACAATTAATGGCGTGGCCAATGATGACAATTGATATATGCATTTTGTTGCATTTACACAATTCTAAAAATGTATATACATACATATGTATATGTATGTTGGTTTTTATGCAATGGCTTCACACTTGTGTGTAATTTCGCAAATAATTTTTACAAAAATATTTCAAAATTTCTTAATCAACTATTTGCGTACGGAAACTCACCGAAAATCCTTTGGCTTGGTGGCGACACAGCAGGCCGCTGCTTCGTTGGTATTCGCGTATTTGTCGAGCGTTGACGTCATCTAGAAGCGAATAATTCAAAATTATTATATTTGTTTTGTAATAGCAGCAATGTGTTTTGTAATAATAAATACAACAAAACTAAAATAAAATTAAACTGCTTAAATGAAAAATTTGTAAAATAAAATAAAATTGTTAAAATGAAAAATGTTTGAAAAAAATGCTTCGAGAAATTAGAAAATTCCAAGCTGCTTGTAAATATATTTTGATGATTTTCATATTGGCTATTAATTTTACAGCGCTAATATGCACATATGGTATATACCATATACCTTCCATATGTATCAACTCTGCCTTACAAAACCGCTGGAAATATTTCTTTCTCTTGACAGCGCGCCAAATAATGTTTTGCTGCGCTTTGTTAATTTAAAAACTAATTTCTAATATTGTTTGAATTAAACTGTTTTTATTATATCGCTGGCGCTTCCAATTGTATTTTGTAGGAATTAATGACCTAAATAAAGCCATTGCCAAAATCCATTAGGCCACTTGTAATGGAAAACATATGGAATTCATTCGAAATATAAAATATACACTTGTAGGTTTGTTCAGCACAAAAATATGTATGATGTATGCATGTGTATACATATACTATCAATACAAGTATTAGATGCTTTTGTAGTCGAGTGCATGGCATATCGGCTTTTAATAAGTTTTAATGCGTTAGAAATCAAAAATTATAGACTTTGTTTTGGATAAAAGTAAATGGTTCTCCAAGGGAATTGTAAAATATTTATTGCTTTGTATTTCTCAAAGCGTTTTACAACATTGCATGTGTTTCTTCGGGGAAAAAATTGCCTTTTTTCAACAATTTTTTCTCATATAAAAAATTAAATGTTTTATTAAAATTTTGTATTATTACAAACATACACTCTTCACAAAGAAATTCTGAAATTTTTGGAAAAAAAATATTTTAAACTCGGTCATTGCGACACCATTTCCGGTGACTCTTCGGAAAAAAGATGCGCTCGGGTGGCATAATAGCTCCTTACATGATCATTTAAACTGAAAAATACGTGTCTTAATTAAAACTTTAACTTAGAACTTGGACAAAGGTAACAAATTTGAAAATTAGATTTTTGGCAGATATTTTGACAAAAAAATTAAAAATTTAGTGATCATTTCGGGACATTTTTTTCAAATAGTTCTAATCGAAGAAAAAATCATCGGTCCAAGCCTTTACGAATTATATCTCAAAGACCTGCCTTACTAGCCTCGAGCGCACAGGTTCTCAAGGCTGTTTCTACGAAACTATTACTCGGAACAAAATGAAAATTAAATCTACAGATTTAGATAAAAAGAACACCTCGAAACAATAATCCAAGAATCACATTTTTTAGGCAGAATTCAAGGAATAATAATATTTTTACAAAAAATCCAACAATTCATTAAATTTGGTAAAAAAAACTGATTATTTTCCAACCTAGATGACCAATGTCTTTTAAATTGGAACATTGGGAGCCGTGGAGACATATCTCAGTTCTCTGAAGGCTGATAATATTCCAGCGTCTCATAATCTTTCAAGCATGCTCAGCATTTCGCCGAATGCACTTTTCCCATTTTATGAAGATGAGATTTTAAGCGTAGGTGCCCTGCGATGACGCAATACAATGTTATTAAGCTCTCGTTTGCCTAGAAGTAGTAACTTTTGGTCTGTCCTTCGTCAATATTACCCCAAAGCCACTATGTGGTATGTCCTGTGTTAATTGCGTTCTCAGACCTGAAGTGTTCCTCTAGAGTCCACTGTTGAAGGAGCTAAAACGGATATAGCAGTGAACCAGATGCCCAGTTGACTAGCTGAACTATTTTGTTTCACAATATTTTTCTGCAACACAACTGTAAAGTAAATGTCAAGAAATGTTGCATGTAAAATATGAAAAGTAGAATGTACATACATAAAAGAGCACATTAAATAGCTATAAAAACTTACTAGCTTGCTATTAAACGAAGAGTAGTGATTTTAAGAGCCACTTTGTCTGTCAACGTTTTTGTAGGTGTTGTTTACAAAATATATGACACAAATAAAATTTGACAGTTAATTGTTTGCAAATTTATTGCTGTCATTTCGCTCACAATTGGCTTAGAAAGCATAACAGAATTTATTAGAAAATACGGCTTTTATAAGTCCATAGAGCTTCTCTGTAATATTATACCTGTCATCTGTAATATTTTTGTATTTTATGACATTTGGCGTACTGTAGTTGAAAATTCTGAGATACAAAAGCCGCGGCTTGCTTGCTCACGTCTCTGCTGTAATTTTTCCTGTATTTCATGAGAGCTAAAGTTAGTTGCAAATTCCGGAAAAGTAAGAACATTGCCTCTCTTATCGACGTCACTTTAGCCATTCTTTGCATTAAACAGTTAATTGTTCTAGTTGTTGTATTTACAGTTTTATTTTTAAAAAGACTTGAGATTTTCAAATTGAACAGCTGTTTTTGCAGCTCAATTTTCTTTAGCAACAACAAAGCTTTGAAATGTTTACCATTCGGTGTCGGCGGCTTAACCTGTCACCATTTGGCGTCTGCTGGATTTGTAGAATTTCCAACTTTTATTTCAAAAAGCGCACAAAAATTGCATGCAGAAGTGTAGAGCACATTTTTAAATATATTACGCTGCCAAATTCTGTATTTCTGTATTTTTAGCATACGAATTAAATATATAAGAATAAAAAACAAATATTTTCTTTTAATCTATGCCACGAAATACTTTGTTTTTCTGCTGAAATTTACGACTTCTCCGCAACATTTTAGTGTCGGTTTTTTAAATATAAAGAAACGCTAAAAATACAAACGAAGTGACATATGGGATATTATAGCAAACATGCCAACAATAAAAAACACTGACAAAACGCCGACTAAAATTAACGAAAGTGAAAAAAATTAAAAGTAAAAAATTTAAAGAAAAACAAACTTTGTATATGAATTTGAATGTTATTCTTCAAAAATAAAATAAAATAAAAATAAAATAAAATAAAAAAATAAATAAATACATTAAATGCTAAATTTTTCAACAAACATTCTACGAGGAAAATTTCCAACGAGAACGTGAAAATGCGACAATGGACCAATCCAAGTGGAGCAAGATATTTTACTACGTGACTAAAAAGTATGAATTATATGTACACACGTATACAAATAAATATCGGCAATAAATAACGAAAAGTCATATGTATTCATTTTTATGTATTTATGTACATATATATATACATATATCCATATATCAGCTGCTATTGCACACGTATCACTCAAAAAGTTGACAAATTTCGTATTGAAAACGTTTCGAAATGCTGTTGAAAGCATTTTGGCAGCCGGACGGAACCAATGCTCCGCTGCAATGGTGTGTTCCGAATCGCCGCACGCTTGCACGGTTCCAAATTATGCAAATACATACATGCATACACGTACATACACACAATGTTTGCATGGATATTTCGAAAGTAAAAAACGCTTCATTAAATTTGATGATTTTTTGAAGCGACTGAAACACAAATATATTCGAAATCATGAAATGAGTGCTTTAGTGATCCTATTTTTTTTTTGAAAATCAATAATAAAATTTCGAAAACTTGGCAAACTTCCTGCGTATATTTGAATTATTAAAAAAAGGTCTCAATTTCGCTTTGATTTCGAGTGCATATCGAAATGATATAATTTCGCTATTTTTAGCAAAATAATCACAAACAACTTTGTGAATTTGCTTACAGCTGCCAGCCCTCACGAGATGAAGTCGCGTACTGGCGCAAACGAAATATCTTTAATCACACCAAACCTATGTTGGTTTCGGAAGCTTGGAAAGGCCTACTGAGTAGGTGCCAAGTAGCTTGTGAAAACTATAGTTTTGAGCAGCTACGGCTTCAACTGTGAATCTTCTTTCTCATATTTATAATATGGAGTACTTAATTGAAAATAAAGACCCTCAATACTTCTATAATTGATGTTATTAGCGGATGCTGTAAACTTGTTTTCGTATCAAGTATGACTTTGACCAAGACTAACGTAAATTCATTGCTCTTAACTTACATGAGATTATATGAGAACATTGTTGTAACAAAATATCAGAACTCTCAGATTGTACTCGAAACACTATGGCTAGAAGTTTCATGCCAATTAATTGTTTATTCAACTTTCCCATAAGAAACTTCATATTCGAATATAAAAATACATTATTCGAAAACAAAGTTATAATCGGATCTTCGTAAGTCCATCGAATACTCCTATATTAACAGTTTATTCATAAGATCAGCATTTAAATTCGATTATTCGAATATGTGATTTCTTTCATACCGACTTCTGAGAAATGTTCTCAAAAGATAAGTTTTCCTTTGTCACAACCTCTGATTCTATTTGGTAGTCGATGATAAAAAATGGTTTCAGAATACCTAGTGTCGTAAGTGAACTAAGACCAAATGGGAAGTTTGCCATTTCAGAAGATTTCTTCTTATGGATCATTGTTGTATGGCTCCAAACTTCGAAATTGGAGTATTAAAGTTTTTTAAAAAAATTCTCATGCTCAAAACATCGAAACTGGAGTTGGAAAGTTGTTTAAAAACATTGATCTCGTAAGCAGGTAAAGACATTTGGACTTTTAGCTTTGGTATATAATCTATACGTACAGATTATTATTCCTACGAAGAGGTATCGGTTCTAATTTAAAAATTAAAAATTAAATTAAAAAAAAATTAAAAATTAAAATTAATTTAATTTTTATTTTTTTTTTTATTTTTATTTTACTATTATACTATTTTAATTTATTGAATTTAAAAAAAAAATTGTATAATTAAAAAATATTTAATAATTAAATTAATTTTTTTTTTCAATTTTTATTTTATTATTAGTACTAACTTATCAAATTGTTTTAAAAAAATGTTGCCATATTTTATCAAAAAATAAAAAAAAAAATATTTTTTTAATTATATATGTATGTAATTTTTTTAAGAATTCAATAAATTAAAATAGTAATAAAAAAAACTAAAAATTAAATAATTTGTTTTATGATTTTTTTAGAACCTAATAAGTAAAATAAAAATAAAAAACGAATTTAAGTTAAATAATTTTTTTTATATAATAATTAAATTTGACTTACCTCATTTTCCGACTAAACGAACGCCATTTCTTTGTTGACATTTGTCCTTATTTTACGAATTTTAATGTTATTTGGAAATGCTTTTACGCGTATTAATTCTATTATGTAAGATGGTGTTCTTGTTGTTGCCAGATTACACGATGATACCGTTAATTAATTACTCCAAACTATTTTCCATGAATTTGATGGTGTTAAATAAAAAAAAACTAACGAAAATGTCGTACCCAACATACACAGGATATGTATGCATGTATGTGTGTGTGTGCGTTTTAAGTGCGAGTGCCGACAAAAATATTAATTATATGAAAATCATGTCTAGATGCTGCTATTATTGTTGTTGTTAATAATAACGCGTTAGTGATTTAGAAAACGGCTTCATAGAAAGCCCACAGCAGACCCAACAGGAAGACCAGGATGAGAAAAGTGGTGAACAGACTCTTGGCTTCATTCATGTTGTTGCTGTTGTTGTGTTGGTTTTTGTTGTTGATTGATTTTTAAAGCTATACGATGTGTGTGCGAAAAATAAGTATAAAAAAATTATGAAATTTGTGGGTCAAAAGCTGAATTTTTGTATTGAAATTTTAATTTTTTTGCTTATGCTTAAAAAATGCTTAACACTAGATACGTATTTTTGAAAATTAAGAAAAATGAGCACTATTTTTATTTTTTTTTTCGAAATTTTAATTTAAAATTTGTATGTCCTTAGAAATATTATGTATGTTTGTATGTATGTAAGTGTGTATATTAATTTTTTATGCAAATTTTTTTGGGTATTTAGCAATCACGCACCGCTAACGGTAAATAGCTTAATTGATCGGAGCACACCGTTCGTACCGAATGCCTCTGAAAAACTGGCAATCACATCTGCAAGAATTCTCCACAATGACCGGCGCCGCTTAGCAGCACGCCGCACGGAATCGTAACGGTATTGAATCGAAAGTGTGCCGACGGCAGCCAAAGGAATTACATATGCACACAGCACATACCTATCCAATATATGTAGGTATGTACACTTGGTCATTTGCCATTAACATAGAAATATTAAACATATGAATTTATGTTCGTATGTAAAAGCCTGCGAACTGGCAAACTGTGTGGATTTGGCCGAAAATATTTAAATATGTATATATATGTATGTATGTATGTATGTTCAACCCATACAAACACACACACTCATTGGCCACGATCATGGGATCATTGGCGAGCTTTCGTTGCTTTCCAACAAATCCGCTGCTTTCGTCGCGGCCAAGTGCGTGTGTACGCCGCTTGGAGCACGAACGGCTTGACGGCGGCCTTTAGCCAAATACCGTTAGCAGCGGATGTGTAATGACCGAGCAGGCGTTTGCCGATTATTGACATGGAATTGTGGCGGATCGGTTTTGATTTTGTGTGGGCGCAAAAGATCTTCATACAAGTTGTTGCAAATAAAATTTTCATATTTTCAAAAGGAAAATGCCAATTTTATTTCATCCGCTGGCTGTGAAGCAGTGAAAAAAAAGAAAATAAACAAAAAAATGTATGCTTTAACAAAATTGCGAAAAGACGAGCGAAATTTTTGTACAACGCAAGCTTACGAGGGCTGCTGTAAGGGATTTTAGGGATTATAAAACGGAAAAGAGTTTATTAGTTTAACTGTAGGCTTTTAAGACAGACATTCTGGTCTAGAAATAAAAAAAATCGATATGTCAACGAGAAGATTTATCAAAATTCAAATTGTTTCCGAAGATATAAGTCTTTTGCTGACCCGGAAACTCGTGTTTAAAGTTTCTCGAAAAATTCGTCTTCATTAAAAAATTTTTCATATTCTTGTGGGCCGATTTAGAACGTATTCCTTGTGGACTTGTCTATTACTGGAACTAACCATATCCCCAAAAATCGTCTGTTAAGTATGTGTTTCTCGGGCGCTTTGGTGAACATATGGTCAATATAATCGGCCTTATGAGTATACTATTCGATCTATCTATCTATACTATCTTGAGATCCAGCAATTATTATTGGATAATATTCGAACGAATAGACCACGTCCAGCACGCAATGAAAAAAATATAGCTGTGAGTGTACACAAAGACCGTGGAGAGTCGATTCAGCAACGTTCGTAGCAACTCGGACTGACGTCTGGAATGACTTGGCGCATTTTACATGGAGATCTTAAATTGAAAGCATACAAATTACAGCTTGTGCAAGAACTGAAGTCGCTCAACCTTCCCAAGCGACATCGCTTCGCTCTATGGGCTCTCGAAAAGTTCTTATACGTTCTGACGTTTTCAAACCAAGTTTTGTTCAGCGATGAAACCCGTTTCTGGCTCAATGAGTATGTAAACAAGCAAAATTGCCACATTTGGGACAAAGAGCGACCTGAAGAGATTCACGAGCTGGCTTTTCATTCAGAAAAAACAATGACGGCGTCACTTCCCACACATCGCATCAATAAATGGATTTATTGAGAGAACACATCGGTGAGCAGATAATTTCACGTTTTGGGATAGTCGATTGTTCAACAAGATCGTAAGATATCACACCGTTGGAGTTTTTCCTGTGGGGGAATGTAAAGTCTAAAGTCTATGCGGACAATCTCGCTCCGATTCAGGCTCTGGAGCAAAACATCACGTGTTTTTCAGTTACCAACCGAAATGTTCGAACGCGTCATTGAAAATTGGACTCAACGGATGGACCATTTGAGGCGCAGCCGGGGCCAACATTTAAAAGAGATAATCTTCAATAAATAAATTTCAAAGAATGTTCTTTCGAATGATGATTTTTGTGTAAGTTTATCGAAATAATTTTTTTAGGCATATGGGAAGGTTTAGGGTTCAAAATCAAAAACTCTGATCGTATATCGTATATATACATACAAGTATATCGATTTAGCTGCTTATGCCACATAAATAATAGATAATGGAATAATATCTTAAAATCCAAAACTTTCTTTAAGAAATAGACCAAAAAACTGCCAATTAAGAAATTTAGTCAAATACTTGTCCGCACTGTCAAAATTGACTGTCATTATGCTAAAAGAAAGATGGCAGTTGACAGCCGGCTGTCATCTCTAAAATGGAAAGCTAAGTTTCTGTGTTAAAGGAATATAAGTAATTAGAAAAGCAGCAACCCTCGTACATTCTTATTACAAAAACATCTATATGTGCATGTATGAACAAATTTTACGAAACTCACATCCATTGGTGGGATTAGACCACTGGAATTAGAACATACATAAACAAATAAAAATATATATGTTTTTACATGCATTTCCTTGGAATATTTATTTATATGGTTCGAGATTTTTTCATTCTTTTGCCGACCCATATAATTATGTGCATACATATCATCACCGAGCGTATAATTTTGACGTATGCTCACCATTATAATTTGTTTACAGCATAATGCGGCAATCATTTATATATTTTTCACTTTATTGCTTCATTTGTTTAACACAAAATATTTGAAAAATATTATAGTATTCGACTCCCCGTAGAATTATAATTTTTTCGCTGGGTTGTTTATAAGAAACTCAATTATCAATTTCACTTCCATTAGTGTTTATAAAGATTGACAAATTGATTTGTGAATATCTAATTGGCTATCTTTCGCATTAACAGCGGGTTGCCGAAAAGTTGAGATATAACAGAAGAAAAATTGCAGATATCTTGGGGTTCAGTTATTTTTTTCTTAATAAAAAAAAATTAAGTATTACTGAAATTTTCCTTTTCATGCAAAGAAATGAATGAATGAAGTGAATCGTGAGTGTGTGTTAATCTGCATACATACATGTACATATAAATATATATATTTTTTTGGATATAGTTATTTTTAGCTTAAACTCAAAATACCGTTAAAAAAAACATACCTTTTCTAATGCTAGACACGCCATATCCTTATACTTTACGATCGCAAGTAAGACACCTGTGATCGCTGTTTTTGTTTTTGTTTTGATTTATTTCCAGCTTAAAAGATGGCATACAACAGCCACAGAAGAATCAATAGCACAGCCAAAATGGCAAAGGTGGACATCAAGCTGCGGACTTCACTCATTTTTTAACTGCAAAGTAAGAAAATATTGATGATAACATTTTACAGAAGAAATCTTCTTTAAAAAAATTTAGGGAATTCATCAGTCTATACATTTATATAGCAATTGCTACTAAAAACTCGAATTTATTCTCAAATTCTTTACAATAATATGACTTAATTATTTAAATAATTTCTAATTTAATCATCGATTGATTTAATCTTAAGATGGAGGTAAAACCTGTGACTTTCTGTACAAAGTTAAAGCCGAAGAACTCAAAATTTTCGAACAATAGTAGATGCAGTAATGGATCTTTTAGCATAAAGCTAAGTCAGGCCATAAACCTCATATTACACTTACTGCTAACAGACTTTCTCAGCACCAAAGTCAGCTCTTAACCAGAGGGAATCCTATCCCTATTGGTAGCCAGTAACAAGGGGCTTTCTATGACACTCAGTAAGTTGTCGTTCCTCCCCAATACCACGAACGTTCGAAACCCTATAGAATGAATTTAAATGCGGTCCCCAATATTGCCTTCCTTTTCAGGGAAGAGTGAGAAAGAGTCGAAACTATAAGATCCTCTCACTTTTCAGATACTACAAAAATCGCCTTCCGTCTACCAGAAAATTAAAGAAAGCCTTCTTGTTCCGATAAGGGTGTGTACTCACAACCTCTAGGCGGCTTTAAAATTCCTAAAGACTCTTAGAATTTCGACAGAGTTAGTTTATAGTTATATTATTTCAGAATAAACCTGGAATGCGTTCGCAGGCAGGTTAACTACCTTACAATTAGCCTGCAAAAAAGTGGGAATTTGAATGCATCTAGAAGAAGAGGAAACTATAAAACATCTTCTAAGCAAACCCGAGGTTTCGTATAAGGAAAGAGATCGCAAATATCGGTGGAGGGTTTCTTAAAGACGTTTCGAAGATTGCACAGATAAGTCTTTTCCTACTGATGAATGTCAACAAGTAGGGTGTTATAGCTTCGTTTTTTCTTGCTTTTCATTAGCAGTTTCATTCAGAAACTAACTATTTTTATGCCAGTTTAAACTCTTTTTCTTCCTTCTCCTCGAATAATAAAAGCCTTTTGCTTTAGATATTACAAAGCCTAGAACATTTTTAAACAGATGGATTATAGAGTATGGGATTGTCTTGAGTTGAAGAGTATAGGATCGTGATTGTATAAAAATATTTAAATGGTGGAAGTGAAAGTCCTAATGTGATTTTTTTCATTAGGAGATTTCGGTTTTCTTTGTAAGAAAAATAGATTAAACCAAAATATAATATAATGCAAGTAAAGCAACTCAAAATTTTGTCAGCTAGTTCTGGGAGGCGAATATTTTTAAACAACAAAATAATTATGAGACCACTTTATCATAACTTTCAACTCACTAGCTTCAGTTAAGATCAGTCAAATACAATAAATAATGAAATATTAGAAAAAAAAAGTGTTTTCGTTTCGTTTAGTAGCAGAAAATTAATAATGGAATTCTCCCAGAATTCAACAGAATTAACGCCGGCATAATTTAATAAATATAATAAATAATAAAATTCCTCAGTAGCTTTTACAACGAAACTATTTTAAATATTTGCAATTTAAAGAGAAATTTATGAATCAGTCATCTTTGATGTGACCTTCAAGTTTTCCTCAATCTTTAGCAATAAAAAGTGGAAAGAATAAAATAAATTAAAAAAATAAAAATTATGAAATTGCTTAAAGCTGCAAAATTATTTTTAAAAAATCTCTGTTTAATATCTGTGGTATGCCTTATTCGCGAACCTAATTATAATTTTAGCTAATCAAAAGCTTTCATACGCTCCTTTTTTATTAGAAAGATAATCATAATTTATAAAAATATATAAAACTCGACATTTGGACTGATTTTATTGGAAGCGCGCCAAATATTTGCGCGAAAGTCTTTTTTGTTTATATTAAAAAATCGAAAATTATATTACTTTTAGAAAACCAAAGTATTTAATTTTGGTCGACCGAAGCGCATTAAATTGTGGGCCAACACCCACACGACACGCGCGCTGGCGAAAGGCGTTAAAAAAAAGAAATTGTATAAAAACCCGTTAAAACGCAAAAGGTATGCAAGTACATGCAATAAAATTGGAAAATTTGCATAAAAAAAGAAACGAAATGCCTTCACGTTGAAAAACATTATTAAAAAATTAATCATTTTTTCCAAAAAAATATTTATATTATATCAAAAAAAAATTATTAAAAATATAAATAATTTTTTCAAAAAAGTAAAAAAAATGTAATCCAAAAAATATGCAAAACAAAATTTTTTTTGATGTAAAAGAAATTTTTTTTTCAAAAAAATATTAAAAAAAAAATATTTTTCAAAAAAAAATTATTAAAAAAAAAATATTTTCTTTGCATTCAAAAAATTTGTTTGTAAGTGTGTATAAAAAAAGTTTGCATTTTTTGCAATTTTTATATTTAAAAAATATTTTTCATTGGCGCCGCCTTAAGTGAGACCATTTAAGTTATTTTCATCAGTTCTTATATAAAAAATATCGACCTTTAATATAATGTATGCTGCTATATATTTGCATTTTATAAAAAAAAATGCACCGTTAATTTTATTTTGTAAAAAAATTTAATCTCATAATATACTATACATACATATGTATGTATATGTTTATTTTTAATTAATTTTATAATATATATATTTTTTTGACATTCTCACACACCTTTTCTGTAATTCACACTTGAATTGAAAAAAAACTTTAGAAACTTTTTTTGTGATAATTTGCTCTGAGAGCTAACAACTGTTGGTTTGAAGACTTCGGGTCTAACTAAAAATCCTTTGCATCTATATGGTTCAATGCAGGGGTAAATATTTTCAACAACTTTAACATTCACTCAAGTGTTATACTCAAGCGCCACAAACACACACTTAAAAATATACATATATGTATGTACTGACATGTACATAATAATACATATACTAAATTTAAAATGCTGCTGCAAATTGCTTCTCCTTTTTTTTTTGAAAAAAAGGAAAAAATACACCAGTGTATAAACATTTTCCTCACACGTTTGTATTTAGTCAAATCGATGTGTGTTAAAAATTGGCAAGTAAATAGACTAGAATATAAAATAGCATTAATTAACAATAGAAAAATGGAGAAACGAAACATTTGTGGCCAACAACAAGACAAGTATGTGATTTGTCCAAGCGACACTTTTGTGTCAAGCCAACAGCAGAAGATCCATTGCATATAAGCAAGCAAGAAATATAAAGAAAAAGTTATAAAAATCGACATAAATATGAATACATGCAGGTATACATACATACAGGAATATGTACATACAAACATACATGCATACATTATGTAGAAATAAATTTATTTTATACTTTAAAAAATGTATTTTAAAGCATATTTTCAAAGCAACTGAAAGTAAATAATTTTTTTTTTGAAGAGTACCTAAGCAATATATTAAAATTGTACAAAAAAAGTGTCAAACTTTTTTTTAATTTTTTTCTAACCAATACACTTGCCAAGCACACGCTTGTGTGCGATATTTTTTGGGCGCGTCCGGTGTCAGCCGCCACATTTGCGTTAATTTTTTTCTTTTTCAGTTTACAGTCTTCTATGCCTCAGCAGGTAATTTATCGATCGCAAGCGGCTGCGTGCCGCTGCCCGCGTTGCGCATAAATATGCCACACCGGTGGCCAACTCACCGTCAAGCACACACATGCACTCACACTTGCAGTTGGACAGGAATTGTCGCCGATTGGGTGGCGTGCCAGCGTTCACATCGATCTATTGTCGATTTCGCCAAATGTTTACCCAAGCATTTGACGCTCTAATAGAATTTTGAATATGCACCTTGCGCTCGGCTAAAAGCAATTTATGCATTCGCAATGCGATTTTTGGCCTTTGCAATTGCACATACGACATATGGATCTATAAATATATGAATTTGTATCTGTGAGAAATTAGAGTATTTTGAAAAAAAACAGTACCACAATATGAACTAGTTCAAGACCACGCTACGTTGTAACCGAAACTAGTGACCGATGTGGTCTAAAAATGAAAAATATATAGTTACATTAAAATTGCGATATCACAGGACATGGCCACTTTTGGTTCAACGCTGCATAACATAGGATTACCACCTAGCAAACTACTTCGTTTGATTCAACATATACTCATATACTCTATATATTCTGGACCATAAGATATTATGGTATTATTTCACTATGCTTTTGGCATATAATAAATAGCTATACACAGCGTTGGCTTCAGGAAATGCTATAAGAAAAGCAGGCACACTGCCTGGCCAGTGCTGAGGCGACGCTCACGGCGCGAAGTGATGTCGCTGTGATGAAGCTGGCTCTACATAAGAAAAGCAGGTGCCGTGCCTGGCCAGTGCTTAGGTGACGCTCACGGCGCGAAGTGATGTCGCTGTGATGAAGCTGCCTCTATATAGGAAAAACAGGCACCACTGCCTGGCCAGTGCTTAGGTGACGCTCACGGCGCGAAGTGATGTCGCTGTGATGAAGCTGCCTCTATATAAGAAAAGCTGGCGCCAAGCCTGGCCAGTGCTTAGGCGACGCTCACGGCGCGAAGTGATGTCGCTGTGATGAAGCTGCCTCTATATAAGAAAAGCGGACGCCGTGCCTGGTCAGTGCTTGAGTGACGCTCACGCCGCGAAGTGATGTCGCTGTGATGAAGCTGCCTCTATATAAGAAAAGCAGGCACCGTAGCTGGCCTGTGCTTGGGTGACGCTCTCACCGCGAAGTGATGTCGCCGCGATGAAGCTGGCTGGCTCTATATAAGAAAAGCAGTCGCCGTGCCCGGCCAGTGCTTTGGTGACGCTCACGGCGCGAAGTAATGTGATTTGAAAGTCACGAGGTGACTTTCTTTTATTAAAATTAGACATAACCGAATCAAATAATCGGAAGATTCACGAAAAAGACAATGTTCAGCTTTTGACATAGACCAGTTCTGCGTCACTTGCGGTTAGTTATGAAACCAGGTCTGCTGCCAAGCATAGTTCATTTGGACCACCTGGTCTCTAAATTTTTGCAGAGCAGAAACAAAAATAAATAAATTTATAGCACAACAAATGTCCATGCTATGTCCATAATTGAAAATACCGTTAGGTATTTCTATATATATATTTCTACAGAGACATACATATATGTATGTATATTTCATATTATGAATTAAAAATATTTGTTTAAAGAATTTAAAAATAATAAATTCAACTATTGAAATTTTCTAAATATTTTAAAATCTTCGAGCATTGTTTGACAAGTATTTATGCGAAAATTTCCGTTATTTATAACAAAAAATTAAATATATATTTACATATACCTAGATCTTTAGCTGTATACGAAGATTGTTTACGCTCAAAACCTTGGCGCGAGCGAGTGAAACACATTTTCGTACATATTGTATTATTTCTAAAAGCTATTAGGACTGTCCATATTCCTAAACAGCTGTCAGCAACACATTTCCAAAAAATAACACTACTAGTACCATATAATGATTAGCCTTAAGCTGAGTCTACCCTGGATATCAATAGATAGACGAACTCATCCACACACCCATTTTGGTAGTACATATTGATCGTTTCTGCTATCTTCATCTGATCAAATTTAACTAGGACAGGTTCTTTAAACTAAACTAAACCAAGAAAAAGTTATCAATCTTAAAGAAATAGTGATTCAAAATCATCGAATAAACAAAGAATCTCAAGATCAGCTATAAATCGATGCAACATATTGTGGTTAATGTTTTCGGAATAAAGGGACTGAAGGCCATCCCAGCTGAGGTTTATTGCAAGTATATTGACTCAGGAGCCTATTTTACAAGCATTAATAATGATTTTTGTCAGTCCGGGTCAAATTTGATCAGTTGGTATATAATTTTCATGTCATTCAAGCACCGTCTCGTAAATTACTTGCCTCTTAAAGACTTCACTTTTCTTTACTGGCAGCGCGCCAGTGGTTTTCTCGCTTCGCTATTTGGCGCAAACTCGAGATACCAAATGCAGTCAGGTCCTTCTTCACCTGATCCCTCCAACATAGTAGAGGTATTCGGGTACTGAATCGAAAACCTTTAAAGCTGAAGTGTTCTCTGCGATCCGAACAACATGATCTAGCCAGCGCAGCCGCTGTCTGTTGATTTGCTGAACTGTGTCAATGTCGCCGTATAACTTGTACAGCTCATCGTTCCATCGACTGCTGTACTCGCCTTTGCCAATGCGCAAAGTGTCATAAACCACCCGCAAAATTTTTCTCTCGAACACTCCTAAGGCCGACTCATCCAATCATGTCATTGCCTCTGCACCATAGCAGGACGGTAATGATGAGGTTATTCCCACGACATTCGAGTCTACGTAAACGGAGCGGATTCGGATTTTTTATCCGAGCAAGGACTGTCAACTCCGCAAAATTGTGCCGCTAAGACATTAGCGGGAATTATGAGAGACATCTAGAGTTACTTCATTCGTTTCTAGGCTTCGCCGGTTGGCTTTGATTCGTAATATCACATATAAAAACATATTGTCGAACAATTCTCTCGCGAAACTGTCAAGGATCCTCTCAATGGAAAAAAAAAAAGCATGGTTAGGAATTTGAAAAGTGTTTTCCTCCTTTGGTTAGCATAAATAACAGACTTTGATATTAATTTTGAAGAAGGTTGACAATTACACCCTAAAAATCAAGTAAACACAAAAACAATTAAAACAATGACCTATGAATATATATTTGTACATGAATGAAGTCCATCGTCATTTTTTTCATAGAGTACACGTTTCTAAAGTAAACAAAATTCTTTAAATAAACATTTCAATTTAAAAAATCGCAATACAAAATTTGGAAGTCAGTCAAAAATAAAAACATATTTTTAAAAATTATTTTTATATAAAGCAATGACCCAAAAGACATGAAAACAAAATATAATGATGGAATATCCACTAAAATTTCAAGATCTTAAATTGAACACATGCTATATACTTAGTATACTAAATGAATATATTCTCTGATGTATACATACATATACATATGTATGTATGTACATAAAATGTACATATGTATTTAGGTAGATCTTGTGACGCCTAAGTGCTCAAATGCAAATCCCACCCATGTGTACATATAATATAAGTAATTTAGTATATACATTCATACATACATATGTATGTAGGTGTATATTTCTTCCTAACACCAATTCAATTAGATTTTCGGATTTTTGAGAGAAAAATACGTGATACACACACCCTGTAGTAAATGCTTTATGCCAACTCTTTGTTCGGTTCGCTACTCTCAAAGGCTTTGTTTGTTGCTGTAACTTTAATAGAAGTTGTTGTTGTTCGTGTAGCGGCAAAAAGCATTCCTGAAGTAATTTCGGGGAATGGTGCCAAAATTCACATAAACCCGCATAAAAATTCAGGTCTGTTTCGGTTACTTAAGACTGTCGTGGTAACGCTTTGACATTGTTGTCAAATTGTTTGGCCATGTCCGCCTGAGAGTTCCAAAATTACTCAGCAATGATCAAAAATAAAATAAATCTTTCCGATATTTTACTTTTCTTTGGATCCCTAATATGATCAATGGAGCCTGTGTTTCTTTGGTATTAATGCTTGTTCTTCTTACTATTGTTATCTTCAGAGATTAAGCGTTTAAAAGCCTACACTTGCCGCAAATTTCCAAGATTTTCATTCCCAACGAACGATCCGAAAACTAGTACATATAACAATCTGTAGATATTTGTATGCGCATATGTATACTAACGGGTGATTTTTTTGAGGTTAGGATTTTCATGCATTAGTATTTGACAGATCACGTGGGATTTCAGACATGGTGTCAAAGAGAAAGATGCTCAGTATGCTTTGACATTTCATCATGAATAGACTTACTAACGAGCAACGCTTGCAAATCATTGAATTTTATTACCAAAATCAGTGTTCGGTTCGAAATGTGTTTCGCGCGCGTGTTTTGTTCAGCGATGAGGCTCATTTCTGGTTGAATGGCTACGTAAATAAGCAAAATTGCCGCATTTTGGGTGAAGAGCAACCAGAAGCCGTTCAAGAACTGCCCATGCATCCCGAAAAATGCACTGTTTGGTGTGGTTTGTACGCTGGTGGAATCATTGGACCGTATTTTTTCAAAGATGCTGTTGGACGCAACGTTACGGTGAATGGCGATCGCTATCGTTCGATGCTAACAAACTTTTTGTTGCCAAAAATGGAAGAACTGAACTTGGTTGACATGTGGTTTCAACAAGATGGCGCTACATGCCACACAGCTCGCGATTCTATGGCCATTTTGAGGGAAAACTTCGGACAACAATTCATCTCAAGAAATGGACCCGTAAGTTGGCCACCAAGATCATGCGATTTAACGCCTTTAGACTATTTTTTGTGGGGCTACGTCAAGTCTAAAGTCTACAGAAATAAGCCAGCAACTATTCCAGCTTTGGAAGACAACATTTCCGACGAAATTCGGGCTATTCCGGCCGAAATGCTCGAAAAAGTTGCCCAAAATTGGACTTTCCGAATGGACCACCTAAGACGCAGCCGCGGTCAACATTTAAATGAAATTATCTTCAAAAAGTAAATGTCATGAACCAATCTAACGTTTCAAATAAAGAACCGATGAGATTTTGCAAATTTTATGCGTTTTTTTTTTAAAAAAGTTATCAAGCTCTTAAAAAATCACCCTATATATACATACATATGTATGTATGCATGTATGTGAAACCCTAAAAGCAGCAAAATAAATACAACCAGCACTCGCAATTAGTGAAACATACGTCGAACAGCTGGCAGTTGTCATTAAATCAATTTGCATGAAAGTCAAGATGCCATAAATACATACATATGTACATATGCCGACCATACTCGACTCTACAGCCTAAATGGATTTACCCCAGGCAGCGTTTGGAAGACTGTTTGCGGATTTTTCACACATTTACATATGTGATTCCGGAGATGCCACGTACAACGCGTTCGCTTATCGTCTGATTTTGAGTAGTTCATAGTTGCTAGAAGGTGCCCCTATAGTACTTACCATACTTACATACATATGTATATGAACAATACATGGACATATGTTTACACATACATACATACATATATTTTTATGAGGACATTCTGAGATCTGTATATACTCTGGTTTATATTTATTTTCTCATTTCTCTATGAAAATATGTATGTATGTACATATGTATGTATGTGTGATAACGAAAAAAATTTTAAGTCACAAATCAAGCGTTCAAGCATAGCATAAGTACAAACACAAGCATAGACATCTGCAAAAACAAAAATATACAATTGGTGTGTCAAGAAATTACTTTGCACATTTTTAGGTGCTCGCTGAGATTTACAGCCGACAAGTAAGAACTTGCCTTTACGATTCTTCGAATTTGCTGCTAAATGTGTGCATTGTGCATTAGGGTTTGGTCGTGTTATCAAGTACCGAAATTCGCCAAAAATGTTATTCAATTTTCAAATATATTAGAAGTCTCTAAAATAATATCGAATTAAAATCAAATTTTTTCGACAATTTTTACTTTCATAAAAAATAGAATATGCTTGTCCAGATATAAAATCTGTACAACCTTTCTATGCAGTAATGATATGTACATATGCGGGCGTGTCTGTGAATACATAAGCGCTATTTATAATCAAGATTATTCAAAGTCTTGAATAGATACAAAGAACGATCAGCCAAAATCATAAATATGTATTTCTTCTCTACCGTTTACCTAAACTCATATGGACTCAAATCTGTTAAATCTGAATTAATTGCGAAACGCAGTTTTAATTTTTTTTTGTCAATTTTTGATTTTTATTTAAACATATTTCCCACAGCAGCGCAATGATTTTTGTTTAAATTTAACAAATCAATCATACTAATATAATAATAGAACAGTGAGAACTTGAAATTGAAATTATGTGATACGATGGTCTTCATTTAAAACATAGAAATAACCTTATTCATATATAAATTTAAAATTAACAGTGTTACTATTTCAATGCCGAATTACCATGAGAAGGATTTTTGCAGGAAAAGTCGTATTTTTATACATTATATTTGTGTGTGTAATAATTTTTTATATAGATGTTAATTCATCAACTAATACAATTAAGTTTATTCTTCATTGTCGGAATACCAAGAAAGGCGTTCTTCGTAGAACTTTATTACCATTTGTGGAATCTTAACATTAGCAATAGCTGCTGGTACCATTTCAGCTTGATCGACACCCTTAAATTGAATAAGGAATGTCAAGCCGCCGCTGGAATCTGAGGCGCCGAGAATTTTTTCCGCTTCCAAACCTCTATCGAAACCAGTTCGTTCTGAGGTACGCGATGATACATCCGACACTGACTCATTGTCCGTTTCTGATTTTAATGAGTCCCGGCGCTTCTTCTTGCTACCTGCTGGAGGCAGAGATAAATATTTAAAAATTCATTCCATAAATGGTATACAACAAGGGCTTACCGGGCGTTTTCTCTTCAGACTTGCGCTTATTGCCGGCTGCACTATTGCGACCACTGCTGCTGGCTTCCTTTTTACTGGATGATTCCTTTTTTTCTGATTGTTTGCTGGAAGCTGCAGGCTGTATAGCGAATGCATAATAAATTCTATATTTTAGTATGTTATATTTACTTTGAATATATACATTACATATTTCTTATTAAAAACTATACAAGCACATACTAAACAGAAAGAACTAAAAAAAAACAAACATGTCAACACGGATAAGTAGAATCTTGGGAAAAAGGAAGCGAAAGTAACTTTTTTATCGATATGATTAAGAACCGAGGTACTAGTTGTGTGTATACAGACGGATGGACATGACTAAACCGGCTCAGCTCGTCAAGCTCACAAATATACATTTACTTGTATTTTTATAAGATTTCCTTCAGTGTGTTACAAACACAATAATATATTCGTATATTGGCACTCCCGTTAAACCATAAACATTTTATGACAAACAAAGAACTAGATCACTTATGTGATGAAATTACGTGAATAACCCGATTCGGAAAATTAACATTGTGAAATATAATAAAGTTAAATTTTACTTCAACCGACTACATAAAATAAACTCGGATTAGTTACATATATAACTTTAAGCGGCAAATACATACACTTCCCGCCAAAATCAACATTAATCATCATCAGGCAATTACACATTAAAATGAATTCATAAATTTCTTACCTCTTCTTTCGCGCGATCTGCTTCGTACTGCTGTATTAAATCTTGGCAATCCAAATTTTCTACAGGTTCCCATGTATTTTCTTCTTCAGGATAACCTTTCCATTTAAGGAAATATTCAACCTACAGTGTTTTCAAAGCGTTTTTAGTATTAATAATTTTAATATATGTACATACATAAAAGTAAATAAATGTTGATGTGGGTATGTTAAACTAACCTTTCCTTTACGCACGCGGCGCCCACAAATTTTTTCGACTGCATACTCCTCTTCTTCTGATGACTCGGCAGCAGCGTCTGTGGCAGCCGTTGATTCAGATTTCTTTGATTTCATATTTGACTGGTTAGATTTTGTACTTTTCAGAATAATGCCGATATAAATCGAAGAAATATTGTGTCCTTCCTATTTGTAAACAACCAAAAACAGCGAGTTCGAATACGTCGTATTTCAATTGTAAAAATGCATATTAGTATGAAATCGGTACAGCAACGCCGTTAAATGTATTCATATCCACGCAGTATATAAGAAATTATATCAATAGATTAGAAACACTCAAAATATTAAATTATAAACAAAGTTTTACTCACAAATGTTGTGTGGTTAAAATGTTTAAAATATTTTCAGCTAAAATTAATTTTATCGTCAAACAAATATTTGCACACCAGCAAAAGTTGTAGTGTTTAGAAGAAGAAACGAATTCGGCGTGGAAAATGAAGCGCAAAAACGTAATGGAAGGCAACGCTCTAAAATCCAGGGTTGCATTGTAACTTATTCTCAGTGTTGGAAAAGTACAAATATCAGCCGTAAATAACCGAAAGAATTTTTTATAAATATATATATATAAAAGGTTATAACCTTTTTTTATTTAAGAAAATGCAATGAAATTCAAACAAAATAGTAATAAAATACAAAATTTATTTTTACTCAGTATTCATTTATGGTATAATTAGCGTCAATGACAGACGGAATATTATCGGTGATGCTATTAAAGTTAGAAAAAATTTTTATACATTTGCTTTAATTTTTTGAAATTATTTATATTTAACAAACACTTTTATTTCCTTTAAAATTGATAAAGAAATTAATTTATGTATGTGGTATGAAAATGAATTATACGAAAAAGAAATTGCAACAGTGCATGCCACATTGAGGCGTAGCTCTGAATTATTTTGAGAGGGATCGGCTGCAATATGAAACTTTTAAAACCGCCTTTGTGACAGTAATAATTGAAATAACGTACCACTTAATATAGAAACTGTTATATCGCATTGCAGAAAAAACGAAGTATGTATCGAATGAGAGTTAATTATCGTATCTCCTGGTCTCTGGAATTTTCAACATGAAATTTAAATTATACCCTGGAATATTCAACATTAAATTTAAATTTTACCACTTTTCTGAAAATTTGGAACAAATAATGTACACAACTTGTATTAGACTTTTGCTTATAGTTTATTATATAATTAATTATCGTACTATCATCAAATTTATTATTTTTTATCAATGTGCTTTTCTTGTTGATTTTTTATATCCCCTTTCTAATATTTCATTTTCAATTTTTACATTTTCCTTTCATTAAATGAGTACGTTTGTTGAAAAATTCTTTACATACACAAGTTTTAGCTAACATTTCTTCCATTCACTCTTTCTGGGTGCTATACGGTTATTTCCACCATCTGTTGCCCACGATTACAGAATTTGTGAACTAAAGTTATGTGGTACTATAAAAAAGCATTTGTCGTATAAATTTCTCAATTGAAAATCGGGGAAGGATAATTGCTACGGAATTGTAGCATTTTTACAGTACTTATTGGATTTTCTGGTCTACTCATTGCTCTTACAGAGCATGTTGAAATTTACTGTACATATTGCCATTCTAATAAGCAGCAATTTTTTTTTTTAATTTCAAACTTTTGTATTGTGTTGATTTTGTAGATTTATATTTTTTTTTTCGTGAGTAGCATTACTGCACCGCAAACTCTATAAAGCGAAATATTGTTGTAGTTCCAGTAGTTAAGTCATTCTCAACATGAACACATTTGTTCCTAGAAGTCTGTGTACCGCTGCCGGAGGTTTTGACGCTTCGCCACAAAGTTCATCTAATTCAAAAATGATTGATTTAAATATAAAAATGTTTGCACTCTATTTCTTTTTTACAACTCACTAAACGCGTCTGGCGTCGTTCACGACATTGCTCATACTGATGCAGCAAATTGGGACATCGCAAACTGATGAATTCTTCCGTTTCCCAAAATAAGCCAGGTCGATCTACATAACGCAGCAGGAACTCCACCTAGTAAAATTTAGAAAATTATTACAATTTTAAATAACTTATTCCGAATTATTGTCACCTTTCCACATTTATTTTGTTTGCCTAAAATGCACGCAACACCATTTTCAGGGAACTCTTGTACACAAAATTCTTCCTCGTCATCTTCTGATGTTTCTACAACTTGTGGTAAATCTTCTTCTTCTAAGAGGCCGCTTTGAGTAGTGACATTACTTTTATCGAAGGAACCAGCAAATGTTAACGGATGTTCCTTTAAGTAATCCTGCGCGTCCTCTATCGTTTTAGCTATACTGAAAGTACCTTCTTCTTCCAAATCATCTTCCTCATCTAATTCCATTTCATCTTCAGCTGAAGTACCTCGCTGACTACTACCTGACGAATCATCCCCTCCACCGGCACCACCGCTGCTGCCAGAGCTGCTACTTCCAGCCTGACTTGCTTTCAGTTTTTTCTTCTTTTTCGGAATCACTCTGTTTCCGCCATCATTTTCCTTAACATCTGGATGAAACCGCACTTTTTTTGAACGATGATCATTTTCATCTTGTGCACTGCCACCGGAAACTGACGCCGCAGCTGCTGCCGCCGCCGCCGCCGCGCTAGTACTAGGACCTAACGAATATAAAGCCGCCGTCGCTTCATCGACGGACGCCTGTTCACATTCCGGCGTAGACGAAGCTGATGAAGCCGAAGATGCGGACGAGGTGGAATTGGTGTCGTCTGCTAATGCTTTCTTATTCGCACATTCAGCTAGAGTTGTTTCCTTGAGGTTCTTGGAGATCTGCTTAACTTTTGTTTCAAAGGCATTACTATTGTTGCTGTTGCTGCTACAATTACTGCTGCTATTGGAGCTGTATTCACTAGGCGCTTCGGCAGCATCGTTTACTGTATTGTTGGAAATGGCTATTTTTTCTTTGCTAATTACGGACGTATTACTTTCTGCCATATCCGCATTTATATTAGCAATATTAACAGTTTCGTGCGCATCAAACACTTGTGCGGTGTTTGTATCATTTGTAATTTCAGCGATGTGAATTCTTTTATCAAATTTATCATCAATGAGGCTGCTATTCTCTTCGAGACTATCGCATACGCCATCCCCTGCACTTTTCTCAGTCTTGTTTTGGGAATTAATGGAAATTGCAGGTCGATTTTCAGCTTCAGTATCCGATTTTTGTTTATCATGTCTATCGCTAATGCCTTGCGCTGGCAGCGCCGTATTCGCTGTTGAACCCTCACCTTGTCCAACATCATCTACTACACATTTCTTCTGTAAAGACTTATCCAGCGAATCACTGCCAGCCGAATCGTCATTTTTGGCGTCCATTCTAATTGGCGCCGTTGCGACAAATCCAAACGCACTTGTTGTTACCAAGCCAAACGCCCCGCACCGCACCGTGTCTTGATGAACAATTCCTGTTCAAACCTGCCAAATACCCTATCGTATTGGGACTACGAACGAAGGTATTGACGTACGAAGCACCACAATGATGTAAATGAGTTTTCGCCAATGCTTGTTTTTACACGTTTCCAGAATATAAAACACGTCAGCGGTATTTTTCCTCTAAATTTTTGTGGACTTTTATATGTAATTTACGTTTCTGGCCTAATTTTCCTTTGATTCATGCAGCAAGAGGTGAAACTTTGTTTAAAATGTTTTTGACGTTTATTCGTGATTTTTTTGACACCGCTTAACGAAGATGACACAAGGCATAAAAGACGAAGATAGTGGTAAAATGAAATTTAGAAATATTGCATATGTTGCTAGAAGTTGAAAATGTTGAAAGAAACTAAAAATGTTGCTAAGTGGAAGAGGCGTTGCATAATGGCAATATAAGGAGGGTTCAACTCTTTTGAAGTTTGCAAAACGCTAGAAATGTAACTCATGCTCGATGCGGAAAAATCTATTTGCTATAAAAAAATAACAGTACACTTTTAGGTTCCACAACTTCCACATAAAGTTGTTCTTTTTGGTGGTAATTGTCATACGTTAATTTATTTTTTTTTTTAATTAACCCGTTTGGAAATATTTTGTGGGTTAGCCTCAGAAAATCTTATACCTGTGCTTTCCCAGATAAAAGTAGTAATAATCTGAAAGTATTTAAAAATCTAAAAAGTAGCAGGAATTAAATATTGCAATGTACTATGTACTAGGGAAGTAATTTAATATAAATTAAATTATCGTATGCCCTGTGGATCGATCGATAATCCATAATAATGTTCCCACGACAGTCAGCGCTACGTAACCGGAACGGACGCGGATTTTTATCCAGCCAAGGACTGTTTACTCGCCATAATTCTGCCGCTACAACTAGTATCAAGATACCTACCGGTTCCCCAAATATAAAAATTAAACTCATTTTATATGTTCTTTTATTTTTTATTTGTTTTATTCAAAAGTTAAGTGTAATTTAGTCAAAGAAAACAATTGGCTTATATAAAATACGCTTATTTCATTTTAGTACAAAAAAAACAATATGTTTTAATTGAAAACAGAAAAACTAAAAATTTCAGATAGACTAGACGATTTACTTTTTGCTTGCTTAGCAGAATTTACTTTAAAAAAATCGTTATGTATTTAAATATATTAAAAATAAATTAAGACAAAAAATTAAAACTATTAAACAAGTAAACTCTGAGAATTTCAATGAATGCTGAGAAAACGTTCGTCGACGAAGTTTACAACACAAAAAAAAAATTAATTTACGACAAAAATAAATAATTTCCACGTTATTTTAAACAATTTAGAAAATAAATACTTTTTTGTGAGTTAAACTTAACACGTTTAATACGAGTTTTTTTGGTTTTGTTGAAAGAAACGAAAGGCAATAAAGTTAGCAATAACGCAGTACACAAAATAAAATCATTTCAATAACATTTTAAAACGAAAAATACATAAGTTTGAAACTTAAACAAAAGGAATTATTGCAAAAACACATACATATGTATTTGTATATATACCTTCTACAAAAAACGCGCATGTGTAAAAATGAGGCACATTTAAGTGAATCGTTTGCTTAAAAATTGAGTTATACAAAAATGAAGGATAAATAGTTTTATGTTATTACAACATAAATAACAAGTTCGTTTCTTTTTTTATTTCAAAAATGCATAAGATTTATACGTATTAAAGACTAATATTTTAGTATATTTTTCGGTATTGAAGTTAAAGAATATAACGGTGCAATGCGCATGGGTGGGCTGATTTGTGAGCGTGATGTAGCATAAAAATTAAATAGATATTGGATTTTTGGACAATTTATGTGTATAATTTCAGAATTTATAAAATGTTCAATTTTAAATTTAAGTGTAGCCATATGATTTAAAATAATACATTAATTTCGAAAATGCAAAGCCGTACAACAATTAAATTTGTCTTCAGTTTTTTTGGGTTGTGATTTTTGGTAGTCCATGTATAAATATATAAAATATTTTAACTAAACTAACTGCATTAAAAATTAATTATTTTTTTAATATTTGTGATGACTAACTTGTTTATAAATTTACTGAAAATGTGTGTGTGTTGAAAAAAAAATATATACGAATTCTCAACTAAGTTATGTAACATGTCATAGAAAAGAATATAATTCAACAACAGCATTGTAACTTATTGTATTAGCCAAATTTGAATGCTTGAAAAATGCTAATTTCTATTGCGATTTTCAGCTTGTTTACAATTAATTAATCAAGTACTTTAGATTTCCCCACAAGTTAATACAAACATTATTGCCCACTTGGTCACAACACTCTGCGCACTGCACTGTTTGCAATTGCACTAAAATTGTTTCAAATGAGTTTATCTTCAGTAAAAAAATCTAATGAAAACAAAGTGAGCACTACTATGTAATGTTCAAAATTTAATTTCGACTTATAGAAGTAAAATGTTTCATTTCGGTAATTTCCGCTAGTTGCTTGTAGATTATTGCCACTATTCCTAGAGATTTTTTTTTTAACTTTTACTATATCGCAATACATTTACAATGTTTTGCAATGTTCGTTTTTTCTTTAAACAATTTTTTTTAATTTATTGTTTCGCGAGAAAAAAAAATCCTAATGCTAATTTCAATACACATCTCAAAGGTGTAAAAACAAAAACGAACACAAAATTAAAAATGATTCCGCACTAAAAAAAATTACTAATTTCACATAAAACGAGTACGTATGCTCCACTTTTAACGAAATGAGAATTAGGTAATGTGAAATCGTTTGCTTATTCGTTTTCCTGATTTTCCGTGTCACCGGTCGTTTCATCTAAGGCGCTAGCAATATTGCGCTTGCTCGCCGACTTAACCAATTCCAGATATTTTTCGCCATCGAAACGAGTGCTTTCATCCGTCAAATCCTGCAGAGTGTAAACAGAAAGAGATGGAGAGAGTGGGAGAGAGAGAAAAATAATATAAAACAAATGAAAATAATTAAGAAATAGAAAAAAACAAATATAAGTAAATAAAAGTAAAATAAAAAATATTATTTTAAAATTAAATATATGCAAATCTACATTAAAAGTAATTGCAATGTGGGGCAAAATGCAAGTAGTTAGTTACAAACATTTGGGCTTACCTTAAAGTTAAGGACAGTTAAATTTACTTATTGGCTTAAGCGTGACGATGAAGCGGGATAATGTTGGTGATGGCATATGCGAATTAAAACGATGAAAGTATGTGTGTGTGTGAATGTGTTATTTGCAAAGTATGCGTTGATTTCAACTGCTAAAAGCGCTATTTTTCAGGTGTTTATATAATTTATGCTATTTTTTATTTTTTCAAAACACCGCTAAATCTTGCTAATGGTTTGTGAGCGAAAATGTATAATGATTGAAAGTCGCAATGAAAGAGAACAAAAATAAGAAATAGAACAAAGAAAAATAGGCGGGTACACATAAAAAAATGTTAAATAAACGTAAAAAATAATAAATAAAATCATATTAATATAATAAAAAAAATATGAAATGAAGTGCAAAGGTGCACAAGACGATAGAACGAAAGCAGTTACTGATTTAAGCACATTTTATGGGCGTGAGTTGGTGGGTAAATGCAGGAGTAATGTGAAATGACTTCCAACACACCATGTTTATAGTCCATACCGTTAACACAGCTGTAGGCATGCGTTTAGTTTGTCCATGTTTAGGTGAAATAAAGCGTTATAAGCAAGATTTTGTTTTTAAATAAGTATAGTTATAATATTTAATCAATTAAATAAGCTTTATTATATTTCCAAATAAATCAAATACCGGTTTCAGAGATACCTAAGAAAAAGTGTGTTTATCAAAAAATACATTTTATGCATGTCAAGTTTGTTATATGTAGGTATATGCATATATACTTACAATGCCAAAAATTATGACAAGTAATTTTCATTAAAAGAAATGCATGTATGTGTGTTTACAATTAAATAAAATTCTCATATATACTTAGTACATATTTATGCATATGTGAGTGCTGCTGCTTTCATGTTTTTTATAAATCTTACAACTACGTAAGTGAAGTTATGCACTTTTAAAGTGTATTAACTGAACAATTGCTTCGTTTCAATAAAATGGAAATGATATCAAGTGCAGGCAGGCGGAAGTAATAGCGGTTAAATGTATGTATGTCGACTTTTTTTTTTAAATAATACACTCATATGTGTGTAAAAATACCGAATAATAGGTTAGGTTAGTTTGGTCTGCCAGGTTTAAGAACCAGGTATGCTTGGTGCTTTGCGATACCAGCAATTCTGAATATGAAATCATCAAAAATTTCAATTTTAAATGTTACATACATATGTATATATGTATTTATATACAGTTAATTAAACTTCTTTGCTGTAAAAATATATATTGTGAATCCTTCTGCCAGCACTTGATTTCGTAGCTCTGTACCATAACCGTCTTAATAGTAATTACTTGAATGCATAAAGTACTTAAAAACTATTTTGCAATTTTACCCTACACCAAGTATAGACGCGTGCAATCGTACAATGACTAAAATCGTTGCGTGTATTTACAGTAAAATGACTTCATACTTTTAAAGAAAAACATTACTTCATTTTAATTGTAAATGCTTGTAAAAAAAACTTCAAATTTCGTAAATACATTTCATTGTACGACAGCAGTACTTATTTGCGTTAATTATGTGTATGTATGTGTGTATTTATGGTGATTGCTTTTACTCATTGCATATTTGCTTTACTAAAAAACTACAAAAATCTTTGGGTTTCTCGTGAAACATAGTGTTCACTAGGAGTTTTGCTAATTTTTCACTTTTTTTTTCCTTTTTGTTTTGGAAAAAAATAATAAATTTTTATTCACAACTTTTTGCATGTTTTGTGTTTTTTTTTTTTTGGTTTAATAATAATCTGTTTCACAGCCAAAACACAGATTAGTTAAATGTATAGTACATTTATTTAATTTTTTGATTTTGTTTTAGAAACAAAATTGGTAATTATAGCATTTCACATGTCCAAAAAGCTTTGCTTTAAAACGTTAAAATTCGTATTTTGAATACAAATCTAAAATATGTAGTTAATTTCAAATTTGTTGGTTAAATTTACTTTTTTTTTGTATTATATACAAAATATATAAACACTTTTCATATAAATAATCATATTTTAAGGAACGAATATTTGGCAAATGGGTGCAGTTGGGTTTTGTATCTCAAATCTTTTATAAAAATATATCTCCTATTTGGTCATTAAGCGGTGAAAATGAAAAATATTAATCATACGAAAATATGCCACATTTTCTGACATATTTTGACTTTTTCGCGTGTTTTTATTGTTGCACTATGCATTGGAATAATTTACATTTAAGCTGTCAACTCGTTATTATGACTTTTAAGCTGTCAACTAGTTATTATGAATTTTCCAAGAAAATAAAATATAATAAATAAGTGAATATTTTTCGGGTAATTTAATTACCATAATTGCTTAAAGTATTACAACAATTCGTGTGCTTTTGCAACAACATACACACAACATTAGTAATCAGTCAATGCGAGTATTTGATTTCTAATCAAAAATTATAGCTGCTCAAAATGAATATTGAAGCATAAACGTGCATTGTATATGGGATAAACTAGCAGATTTTTCAAAACGATACTACATTCTACATAGTATACTTGAAAATAGTGTTTGAAAGTGCATTTCTGAGATATTCGTTAGGTACAACTCGTTTTGTCGCAGTTTAAGTATAAATAATTTTTCGTGGTGAATTTCAGTTCTATAAATTGTTGTTTAAATGTGAAATAATTTGGTATAAATGCCCAAATTATCATTGTTTTTACTGAATTGTAGTTTTGAGTTAATTAGTGCATATTTCTTATGGTGCACATCTAACCTCAAAAACTATTCAAACTTAATTTCTTTGTACAACCCGTTTCTCGAAATATTAGTCGCATGTGGAGTTCGAGCGATATTCACGTAAAAATTTTGGCCTTTCAACGGCACGTCTTTGGTTGGCCACAACATCAGCCGTTATTACTATCTCAGTCTGCATATATTTCGTTTCGCTAACAAACTCAACATCCGTATCGTTATCTTCATCGTCTATGATTTCAATAATATCGTTATTGGCACCAGCGTCACGTCTAGTATTTCTAGCTTTGCTAGACAATTTGGATTTAACGAACTTGGTTCTATCACCCTCAGGCGGGTCAGTTGCGTCAGCTGTTACTTTGTTGTCATTTGCATTCGATTCTAGCGATTTGCTGACAGCTTCAGTTGGCTCTTGGATTACAGTACTCTCCATTATAGAGGAAATCAATTTGATTTGCTTATTCAATAACTTTTGCGGTTTGTTATCCATATTGGCATTTGAAAAGGCGCTGTTATTGGCGCTGTTTCCGTTATTGAAGGACGCTGATAGACTATTAGTGGGAGTTGCTGCTTGGGTTGGTGCTGCTGCACCTGCACTATTGTACGACATGTTGGCATAGCTAAAATTGGCTGTACTGGGACCGTTACGGACAGACATAAACTTTTGTTGTTGTTGATAGTGAATTTGTTGTTGTTGTTGATTACTGTTATTGGCATTTGTATCGGTGCGATGATGATTATACGCACGTTGATATAAATTATTTGTATTGTTATAATGACGTTCTGTGTGGTAATGTTGTTGCAAATGCTGCTGTTGCTGTTGTTGGAGCGCATCGTAGCCCTCCTCGTCAATACTAACTATTTGACGATTAAAAAACCCTTTACGTTTGATATGTAACGGTGTGTGCAGTTCAAACTGCTGACGGTTATGTATAAGTGTACAACTAGGGTGCATGTGCATAGCCTGTTGTGGTTGTTGTTGCTGTTGTTGTGTAACAACTGCAGGCTGTTGTGCCGACTGCGCTGGCATTGTTGTATTCTTTGTGTTCATACTTAAACTACTAGTTACATTAGCACTAACAACACCGACACCAAAAGAGCTGACTACTGTGGCATTAGCATACGAACTATTAATATTATTATTACTAGCAATTATATTTGGCATAGTAGTACTGGGCGTAATTGCAATTGCAGTGGTAGCGGTAGTAGTAGTAGTAATAGTAGTAGGAGTAGAAATATTACTATTAGTAGTAGTTATGGAAGCAACACGGAATATCGGTGCTGTATTAGTAACGGTGCCTGTAGTGGCAGTGACTTGGGTTACCTTATTGCGTACGATGGCTGGAAACTTTTCGCAGATTTTTTGCCACTCCAATGGCAATGCCCAGGAATGTGGGCTCTTCGAATAGTACAACAAATGCTCGTATTCGTGAACGATTCGTGCTGCAAAGCAAGCGATAAAAAGTTGCACATAATCAATAAAAATTATGGTTTCTTGTGGCACCATGTGTGCAACTTACTTGAATCGCTGCTGACAGTGCCAGCGGTGGCGTTTTCATTTTTACCACGTGCAGATGTTGAGCTAGCTGCCGCTTCTGGTGTGGAGTCTTTTCGTGAGAAGTGACTTCTGCGTGAACGTGATAGACCATTGCTTTGGCCGGCAGCTGAAACGTAAAACGCCAAATTAGCATATCTTACACAAACCAGTTAATTTTCAAGTAAACTAATCAAACCATTTGTATCTGCAAATACTTCATCATCACCATCGTGTAGACTGTTGTTGACACCTTGTACGGCCATGTAATTCAAACCGATACCGCTATCCGCCAGCGGTGGTGCAGCGGCATGCAATGGTGTGCCCATCATGAATTGTGGCGCACTCATGGGCGTTGACGGTGTTGTTATTGGACTCACAATGCTGCCATCAAAAGCTGCGCCAGCCTCGACTGAAGCCAAGAATTCAGCGCTGCTAAAGTAATCGTCCAGCACTAATTTTGCAACCTAATAGGAAACATAATTATTTGTTATTTCGTCTGAAGTGCATAGAATGGCTGCGTACTTACCCGTACGAGATCACAACAATCGCCGGTGATTTTGATGAGATGCTGTCCCACGTTCACCGTGTATTTGTATTCACCTAAAGAAGCATCATTGGTGGAAAATGAATGCAATAACATTTGCTGATTAGGGCGCAACACTTTACCAGCAGCTGCAGCTGCGGCAGCAGCCGTAGGTGTGGAAGTGCTACCAACGACGGCGCCCATCATATTCATGACCTGTTGCTGTTGTGCAGCAGCTGCTGCCGCAGACGCAGTCATGAAATTTTGCGCCGAATTGAAGCTCAGACGATTGGCCAGACTGCTGTTGCCAGCACCGCCAACACCTGGGGTACGTGGCGTAACGGCCTCATCGGAATTGGAAGACGCTAATGAAGAGCAGGAGCCACCGCCACCCGCATGACCGCTACCCATGGCGGGATCGAGACGTACAGGTGAAGCATTGCGACGAATAGTGTCTTCGATGAGTTGTTTGGCATAGCTGTGAGGGGAGGAAATTAATGAATTCATAAATATGTGTTAACAATATTTGGAAAAAGGTGATCTAATTTGGAGAATGTATTTGTAAAAATTTGCACTTTCACTACCGATTTTTCAAAACTTTTAAATAATAATTATTGGTTTGCGTTTTAAAATCATTGGAAGAACTGATATAAACTGATTTTCCAATTCAAAAATAATTCTATATTTCTTCAAATTTATATAGAAGTTGTTGTTGTGTAGACTTACTTTATTTTCTCCTCAGTCGGTCCGGTAATTTGCACCAAACGTTCCTTAGCGCCGGGATTTACTAAATTGAAAACAATTAAGAGTTATATAACAACTTGGAAAATAGCTGTCATTCGCGATAAGTTGCTTTTCACATATTAAGGAAGCAACAACAACTATTTAAAAGTTTAGTCATAACAAATTACGTATATTATATTTGGTGGAGTATGAGGGAAAATACTTAAACTTAACCTAATTTTGAAAAATGTTTGTATATATGTATGTATGTACAATGAAAAGCATATTTTATTGACTTCCAAGCATGCATGGAAAAATATTTTTCTGAAACAATTTTTTTTGCATGCTACATAATCCAATTTCCTGTTATATAATTAGTTTAATATGCGTTGATGAAAAATTACAACGATGCGATGAAGTTTGGTTATGTTAATTGAACAATTTTAAAAAATAATCATGTATTTAATGTACATTTTTGAGGTTATGAACAGCTCAACTTTTGAAATTTTAGTTACAAATGATTGATTATGAACGCTTAAACTGAAAATTCTTTGCTGCCAACATATATGTAATTGCAATATAAAAAGACTTATATAATCTCCGATTAATAATAAGAAGCAACCGCAAACTATATAATCTCCGTTTAAAAATAATAAGCAACCGCAAACAATGTTAATAGCGTACACAGTGCCATATCCCACAATTAAATGTGTGAAAATAATGTAATTATTTGCAGGAATGCGTGAAATATTGTTGATTTAAGCGTTTTTAACTGACATGTACATGTACATGCTTTCGTTTACCTCTTTGGAAGGAAATTATCGTTTCACTTAACTCCTCAATCATATGGACACGTCGGCCTTTAATGCCCATTACTTTTATGCGCACGCATTATCCAAAGAAATAGGTAAAATACAAATCGTTTGTAGTAATTAAATATGTTGTAGTTTATAGTAAAATTTTAAAATAACAACAGATATTTTAGTGTTTTGTTTTTGTTTTTGTCAGAGTACTATATTTTTTTTTTCCTTATTCATATGTATTACGTATTCCTATATACCTTTTCCCGAATCCGCATTACGTATGACCACTTCGTCTTTGCAATAGGTTTTGCCCGGTATTTTGGTTGGTTTCAGGAACTTGCCCGAATTTCGTATGACCTCGCCTGGTGCCAATAGGAGTTGCGTCTGCTGCGCCGAACCAACAGCGGCTATAGCTGCGGCGCCAGCCCCACCGAATGTGGGGGAGGTGCTAAGGTACCCGCTTTGTGTTGGATCAATATGTCCATCGGGTAGCTAAATAAAAACGAACAAAAATTATCAATATATTGTTGAAAGCCAAAAAAATATCACTACAAATCACACTCACATCGATGTTGGTTACTTGTTTGGTTTTATAATACGAATTGAAGCCATTGTCCTCCCAGCCTTTGGCGCGTAACTCTATCAATTCGAGCAGATTCAGTCTCGTCATAATATTTAAGCGTTCGTCCTGCGAAGCATTGCGGAAAACGACAAATGCACGATCTAGTGTATCTTTCGAGACGGTCTCTAATTGTGGACCGTGTATGCGTAGATTTTGCACTAGCGCCGCCATTGGTTCCGTATTATTGATGCCCGATTGTAGAGTCAACGCGACATTCTCAATCAGCTGTATTAGCTCCTCGATGAGCATGTAATTGTTTTTCAGTGAAGATCGTGATTGTGATTTTAGTGGGCGTGGCGCCTCAACATTTTTCACTGTACGTCCAATGTGTGCCATTGCTTCTATGAATTGTATTTATATTAAGGTTACACTTTAAATTAAATGTATTAAATCGTCTACTGATTTCGTAATTTAATATTATTTAATTTTGCTTATTTTCTTTTGGTAGTTTTTTTTTCTTTAGTTGAAACAAAGCGTGGAACTATAGTTGGTTATTTTGTTGTTGTGTGTGTGTTTGAAGTAATTTTCTTGTACATAAATGCTTCAAGTAAAATTGAAGGAATATCGAGATAATCTCAAACGTCTGTTCGCACCTCCCCCTGCAAAATAAAAATAATTAATTATTAAATGAGATCATGCAATATGCATGCCAAACACCATTTAACCATCAAATTGGTTTGTGCTGTTAATGTTTGACAAACCGAATTGGTATGTTTTATTTTTTTTAGTATTGATTAGCTGCCGCTGAAGCCCTACCACGATTACAACTGTGTCATCTATGTGTACTGCTTCTATTTCCATCAATACTACTATATATTTGTAGATATGCTTGTACTTTACAATAAGTAAACTGAATAATTATGAAATGTTGTTGATTTTAGTAACGTGCGTTGCTAAGATATAGTGCATCTCGGTTTATATGATTATTTATGGTAAATTGCTAATGTCCTTAATTTTGTAGCTTCTTTTAAAAATTCGTGTGCTTCAATATTATTTTGTGCTGTTGAAACGTTTGCTAATTATTTTTAAGTAAAATTATCGTTACGGCTAATTGCGTAGTGTATCTCATTTAGACTGATAACTAATATCCTCATGTACATACACATGTATCATAAAAATGTATAGTTTGTTTGCCTATTACGCCTCTTTAGATTTAATGCGTCAACTTTTTATCTTTCACATCATTTTAGAGTTACTTATTTACATACACACATTTGGATAATATTGTTATTAATAATGACATTAAATCTAAAGTTTTTTGGGTAATTATTCAATATTCACCATAAGCCGCTATAACAACAACATTCACTATAAGTGTTTCAGTATCTATGTGTAGGTTGCAATATAAACAAAAAATTGCAAAATTTATTTTTGTTTACTTTATAATCGAAAGAAACAACTACATATTTTAACATATTATCAGATGCCAAGGTCATTTCATATGTTGTTGTTGTTTTTTACTAACTACTACACACTATAAGATTCGTCAACACTCTTATCTCTTAAGTTGTTGTTACAGCGGCTGACGTTATTACGGAGCTATGTACAAGGAGTGCTGCGGTCTAAGTATTTAAAACATTATTTGCAGTTCTCGAACAAAAAGCCGACAGGTTTAACGCACTGATTTAGATCCGCATTTTTTTTGTAAAGGAATCGGATTTTAAGTTTTTTGATATACATTTTAATTAACACTTAGACTACCCAAAATAATATTCAAAGGCAACTGAGAGTTATTTAACATTATCTCATCTTTAAAAATGTATAAACACATTATAGTTACCATTTTTTCATTATTATATTGTAGTATGTACACAAATTCATAAGCATATTTAAAGTATAATTTCATTTATTGCACAAAAAACTTATTTAGCGCGGTAAGAGCAAACGCAAACCGCACTTAGCTTCATGAATATGGCAATTGGAATTATAATTTCAACAATGCGATGACACGTCTTGCATTTTAATTAAAATACTCGCCATTTATTTCTGAGTATTTCAAATTTTTTAACAAAAATTCAAATATTCAATAATGCCTTTGCGAGCCCATAGTATCAAATGAAAATTTATATTTTTTTCATATAGGGCCAAACAATTAGTAATAGTAAATGTAAACCTACAAAATTTCAGCTAAGTGAATCATCTAAAGACCTCATCAACAACACACATTAAACCTTCGTGTTGCTATCGACAAAAGTGCCAGCAGCCGCACTTTCGTTTCTTGTCCGTGAAGTTGGCAGCGTTCACACTAGACTCCCGCCCACTCTCAAATGCTACTCAATTGTTGTAGTTTTTGCCATATCTACAGTGCGTTGATTCATATTCATTAACAAATGCGATGATGAACTAAATATTTGGTTAACCATATAATTAAACCTGCAATGCTGCTTATGGCAGTGAGAACTTGCAACATTTTCATTAGGCAGCTCCATCGTGCTCAAGTGCTACCCTATCCAGTACAAGTCAATTGGATCATTGTCGAGAATAGCAACAAAAATGTATTTACTCAGCACTACTGCGGACGACAGCAGAAGTGAAGAAACAAAAATAAAGCAACACAAATTAGGTGCGCCGAGAAATATGCAGCGGCGTTGACTGATTTGAGCACAGGAGCGATAGTGTTATATGGATTTATACAACGTTGTTTTAAATATTTTACTTTTTAAATGCCAATTAAGGAGTGACAAATTATTCTTTTTTAACCAGTTGTATGAAAATTAAAACATCTTTTAGACTTGAAGTCTTAATTTAGTGGATTTCAATTGCGTTTCCTCTATTTGGTTGCTGCGCCAACGTTGCCGTCGATGCTGCTGCTGCTGCTCTTTATAATAGAACCGTCGCACATTTTCAGATTTTTAGAGTCGAGTGTAAACCGTAGACACATAAGTTTTTGATACGATTTTTCATAGATTGTTAACTTATTGTCACTTTTAGTATATTTTTCCAATTATGAACACATTTTACCGAAGACTTACCAGAAATTCTGCAAATTCACACAAGAGAAAAACTTTTTACTGTTCGTCGTAGTGGATGAAACATCCAATCAAAGCAAATGATGTAAAGTTAAGGTGCTGCCGTTTTTGTGGAACATAACTAATTGTGGGAGCAGAATAGCATTGAAGTTGGATTGCTATTGGGAATTGTGTATTTACTGTTATCATTATCGTGAATAGAATTTTTTTCTGACATTTTTCACTTTCTATAGTATAATAAAGTGGATATAAATTAACAATACATATTGCAAACAAAACAGTTATTTATCTGGAAAAGTATACAATAAATACTTTTATCCACGATGGCTTCAAGTGTTACTGAAAAAGATGAAGAAAATTTGAGACAGCAATGTGAAAATGCTTCGTTGGAAGATAAACCCGAATCTAGGAAAGCTGTGTTACCACCAATTAAGCTGGGCATGTCCTTTAGTGATTGGAAGCAATTAAAAGAAGCAGAGGAGGAAAGTAAAAACAACAAATCATCAAGATCTGCAAAAGATAGAAAATTTGCGGTTCAACAGCGACAAAATCCACGCAATAAAAACTGGACTTCAGAAAGCCATATACAAAATCACCAGAGTCAAGAAAGAATTTTTTCTAGATCGCAAAATTATAATTTGCCCAATTTTAATGCACCAACACCTCAAAGAAACCAGTTTGAAAACAACAACCATGCACGGAATTTTCATCAAGATCCAATAATACCACCATTGGTGCCACCATTGTCTTTTGACGAATTTCTTAATCAAGATGTACACTGGTCATCTGGACCTATAATGCAACCTTTGTTTCCTCCAATGCCACATATGCCCCGCTTGAACCAATACAATGACTACAACAAACAATCGGGAAAACCTAACAACAGATTCTTTTCACAAAATAATTTTTCTTCTCGAACAAAATCAAAATATGGCGACTCTGCTGTAAAAACAAACATTAAACCGGCATCAACCAAATCAAACCAAGATGAGCAACCAGTGATAAAAAATACAAAGTTGGAAGACGAAAACTTTTCAAATGTGGGACAAGATAACAAAAGACAACCAATCCGACCGCAAATATATATTCAAAAGCCACATAATTCTACCAATAAGTATGACAAGTTTAAATCCACATGGATAGTGAAGCCTCAACCTCCACGAGTAATGATCGCTAATACACCGGAGGAACGCGAGCAAAAGACACGTTTGTGGCGAGAATACCGCCAAGCCATGAAACCATTTAAGAATCGCGAGTTTAAAAATGCAAAAAGAGTTGTACAACGTCTGGGTAAAAAGACATTCGAAGAATTGGACGAAAGGGATCGTTTTCGTTTAGAACGTGCAGTGGAGGCAGTAAACGCACATAAAGAGATGTTGAATGCTCGTATGGTGGAACGCTCAGCTCGAATAGAACGAGAAGTAAAAAAGTCAGACACAAACAATGCCTCATCGGAAAAGGTTTTCAATCTACCAGTAAATTGGCAATCCAATAATTCTTCGAATCAAAATATTCGTAACACACAAGATCCCGGTTTCTCATCACGTCAAACTTTGTCGGATAGTTTTCAACCTGGCGGTGTGTTGCTACCGGGAGGTATTGTAACACTTTCCAGGCCTTAAATTGTATTATAAATATAATCATAATTGAAAACTAGCAAATATTGGTATTACAATTTGTTATTACAGTTAATAGTAAATTGGGAATTAGCACACGGTTTAATGTTTTCTTTGGACACAAAAAGTTAATTTGCTTATTTATTTTCATAACAGACACTCTTGTGTAAAAACAATATTTAATCTAAACCATTACGTTTTTGGATGCTGCCTTTTTATGATTTTGAACTATTGGTGTTTTCAGTTTCTCCAAGCAGTTCTTTTCTCTTTTCCTTGCCTCGTAATATTGCAGCTTTGAATAGGTTGCAATATAATTCTATTGCCGCTGGCGAATCATCGTTACCTGGCACTGGATAAGTAATCAGATTGGGATTGCAATTAGTGTCCACAATACCAATGGTGGGTATGGCCATTTTCGCGGAATCTCGCACAGCCACATGCTGTGTTAATATATTGTTTTGTGTATTCAAAAAAATGCACAAATCAGGCAAACGCGTTACAGCACCGAATTGTACATTAGCATTAGTAAAAATACCTCCACGCCAAAAGCGTGTATGTGAGAATTCACCGGCCTCTATAGCTTTCTTCTCCACCAGATGAGCGTTGAGAGCATTCCGATTAAAGAATAGTATAATACCATCACGAAAAGCAATATGTGCAGCTATGTTTAAAGCATCACGAAGATGTGCAGCAGTTATATCTAAATCGAATATAAGGTGACCAAGACGACTGCCGTATATGTAAGGACGCATACGATCATCTAATGACCCCTCCTTGTGGCCATAATGAACTCTAGCATTGAAGAGATCGCGGACAGTGAAAAGATTATGCACTTGAAAATAATCGGGGTGTTTCAATATTCGTTCCTCTATTACAGCAATATTTTCGGGCTCTGTTGCGGGAGTGTTTGTAGCGACTTGTGTTTGTTGTAGTCGTTTGGGAATGGCGCAAACATTTCGATAAGTAAATATACGTGTACCTGAAAGAATGATTGGTTTATAAATCGATTCCAAATATATTTTTATAAATATTACCTGATTTTAAAGAGTTTTGTAACATCTTGGAACCTTATGTAGTTTAACCCAATTTAGCAATAATCACGCCGTACTGCTGATGATCAGCTGTTTGAGATGCCAGTAGAAAAGATTAATTTATAAATTTTTTGTAAATATATTTTATGCATAAACTGTTTTGATAATAGCCACTAGCAATCAGCAATATAAACTTTGTCATAGCAAACTTAAAAGAAATTTTATATGAATTTTATTTTACCAAATAAATAATTTAAAAAACATATGTTTAACCATTGTGACCGATCGATTGCCGAAGAAGAAATAAAAGTTAAACGATTTGGTTTTACAATTATGCAGCAAAACAAAGTCATCAATTTATTAAAAATCAATTTATGAATATTATTTTGGACATATTATTATGTAAGGTTAAAGAAAAATATGTTGGTAATCATTGATATAACGTTTTATTATTTGCAGAACAATTGATGGCGCGCATAAGGTTATAAAGAAATTAAACATGGACATAGAACCGCCCACAAATTACTCGGATTCAGCGTCGATGCAATCGAATTCTGAATACTCGGACGCTGAATGTGAACCCCATACAGAAGACAACGAATATTTCCAAGATACAGAACGCGAACACAACGAGGTTGGACATAGCATTATAAGTGAAATACGTGAAGGTTTAACACCAGGACAAGACACAATTAATGGTGTAAATGAAAGCACCAACAAAAACTCTGGTACAATTGACAATGTACATAAGTCGATATCGGCAGAATCGCTACCCATTAGCAATAGCACCAGCACAATATCTGGTGAAATCGTGAACTCATTAGGGGCTGTAAGTGTCGATGATGGTGATGAAAACCAATTTGACTATATGCATGACAATGTGTGGCGTGAACAAAAAAAGCATATATTTATATTGAGCGAAGCTGGTAAGCCCATATATTCCTTGCACGGGAATGAAGATAAACTAGCAACTTTATTCGGTGTTATACAAGCGCTGGTTAGCTTTGTACAACATGGCCAAGATGCTATAACGTCTATACACGCGCGTGGCATTAAATTTGTATTCTTAGTGCGTAATACGCTAATACTCGTTGCGGCGTCACGTTCAAACATGAGTGTGCCACAGTTGCAACTACAGCTGAGGTAAGTTATACCAGTTGATCTGAATGATGAAAAATTGATACATTTAAATTTTTAGCGATGTATACAATCAAATACTTTCCACATTAACGAACAAGCATGTCACACGCATATTTGAAAAACGTAAAAATTTTGATCTGCGGCGTTCACTAGCTGGTAGCGAAAGATTAATCTATCATTTGCTCTCAAATGATAGCAGTAATAAACGAGGTTAGTTTTATTTTTAAACACATTAGTCTAGATTTATTGTATCTTTTCCGTACATTTATTCTTTTCGTTTTTTGGTAGTGACCAACAATGTCTTCACATTTTTAACAAACTCCATTCGTGTACTACCTCTCCCTACGACGGTGCGTTCCAGCATCGTTAGCGGTATACAAAGCAATTGCTCAAAAATCAAGGACTTGGTATTTGCCGTGCTCATAGCTAATAATAAACTAATATCACTCGTGCGTATGAAAAAATATTCCATCCATCCTGCCGATTTGAGGTAAGAAATATACGTATAAACTTCCATATTTACAAATATTTATTTGTTTTCTATGTACAGGCTAATTTTCAATCTTATCGAGTGCTCCGAATCCTTCAAATCCTCAGAAAATTGGACACCTATTTGTCTGCCGAAATTCGATATGAACGGTTATTTATATGCACATGTTTCCTATTTAACCGACGATTGCCAGGCGTGCCTTTTGTTGCTTTCAGTCGATCCCAATGTATTCTTTACGCTCTCCGATGCCAAGCGACGCATAACGGATAAGTTACGTTCGACAAAGTGTCTGGACGCGATTAGTAAAGAAATTGAGAAACCTACTAATGGCGGTTTAAATTTAAACATCATTGGCATACCTGAACTGCGACATTTTCTCTATAAACCTAAAACGGCAGCGCAACTGCTGTGCTCCGAACTTGTACCACCATACACTACACTGAACGAATTTGAACGTTTAGAAGGCATATATTGTGATTTACTGCATCGTATACACAACAGCTCGCGACCGCTTAAACTAATTTACGAAGTGCGCGAACATGAAGTGGTCTTGGCCTGGGTTACAGCAGCATATGAATTGTATGCGGTATTCGAACCGTTAGTGGATAAGTGTGCAGTGATTAAAAATGTCGACAAGTTGATTAAGTGGATCGAAAAGGAATATGATGTATTTTTCATACGAAACCATCCGACCTTCTGAGGCTGGTGGTTGCTTGGCGAAATGTTAAGCGCTGAGTTGTAGTAGACAATAGAGCACGGCGTCAATGAGGCGAATTAGTCAGTTTTTTTGTTTTTAATCAAAATTAATGGTGAATGCAGCTGTGCTCATTATGTAAATTTGTAAGTATTATTGACTTGCGATATACACTAAGTTTAAAGTTCTAATAAAAAATATGTGGTTCAAATTTTTCTGACAATTTAAAATAAAGTGTATATAGTTTTAAAATTTACCGTTACACACATACCTACAAATGCATAATCTTAGTTAATACTTAAATAGTTAAATGACGTTGATTATTAGTTATATTATGAAAATACATGCCTACACACACATGTGTGGAACAAATAAAGCCCTGCTGCAATCATATGAATAAAGTTAGACTAAGAAAGATTTTACGGATGTTTTTAATAAATATAAAGCGCGCTATATATATTTCTTCTTAAATTGCAAATATTTATGTATAGATTTTTATTAATTTAATTTGAATGAAGGTCGAAATTATATTTGACCGGTTAGTTTATTGACTATGAAGAAATGTAGTTTGGGTTTTGACAGCAATATTTTCAAAAAGTTTAATTGCTAGCAATTTTTTGGAATTAGAAAAATAAGTATTTTAACTTATCTCAAATTTTAGTTTTCAAATTATTTTGTTTTTTAATTTTTTTCTTAATTTAAAATTTTTGTTTTTACTTTCATTCATTCATAATGTAAATTGACTTTACATTAAAATTTTGTTTAAAATATGTTTTGTTTTTATAATTATATACGATTTTTTTATAATTCCTTTTAGTATTCTGCTTTTTATTTTTTTCTTTAAATTCACTTAAAATTGTAATATTTTTTAATTAATTGTTTTTTATATATATTTTTTTTTAAATTGTTGTGTATTCAAATTTTATTAATTTTTTTTTTTATAATTCCTTTTAGTATTTTAGTATTTTGTTTTTAATTTTTTAGTTTAAATTTACTTAAAATTTTAATGTTTTATAATAAATTGTTTTTGATATAAATTTTTTTAATTTTTGTCTGATAAAATTGTATAAATTTCTTTTTTATAATTCCTTTTAGTATTTCGGTTTTTATAATTTAATTTTACTTACAATTTTAATATTTTTTAAATTAATAGTTTTTTATGTTTTTTTTTAATTTTTGTATAATTTTTCATATTTTTTATATAAATATTTTTTTTAATTTTTTGTTAAATTTTTTTTAAATATCTTTTTTTTTTGATATTTTTCTTTTAACATTTTTTAAATAAGTTTTGAATATTTTTTTCCAACTTAAAATCTTAATAATAAAAAATGCTATTATTATTTTATTATTGTTTTATAAATTTGTAGTTACGCGAAAATTTTATAATTTTTTTAAATATTTGTTTTTATGATTTTTTATAATATTTTTTATATTTTTATGTTTTTTGTACTTTGTTTTATATGTACATATTCTTTTTTATAACTATTTTCTGTTGGTATTTTTTATTTTTAACTCGTTTTATAATTTTTTTTAAATATTTGTTTTTTAAGATTTTTTTATTTTATGTTTTTTTATATTTTCATATTTATTTTTTTAATTTTTTTTATTTTGTTTTATGTATATTCTTTTTAATAATTTTTTTTTTGTTTTTTTTATATTTTTTTATCACTTTTCATATTTTTATGATTTTTATATATTAAAATTCTTATTTTTATTTTGTTTTATACATATTCTTTTTAATAATTTTTGTAATGTTTTTTTTTTTGTTAGTATTTTTTTAAATATTTTTCAACATACTTTTGCCATTTTTTTTAAATAATTCAGTCAATTAAATTTTTTTATTTCTTTTTTTATTTGTTTGTGTTTAAATATTTTTTTTTTGTTTCTTTTTTATTATTTTTTGTTTTTTTTTTTAATATTTTTTTTTTGTTTTTTTTTAATATTTTTCACGTTTAGGCAAATCTAATAATTTTAACACATTTTTTCCAACTTAATTTTATATTTTTTAGCGTTCCCCCAAATTAACGCATTCGTAAATATTTATTAATTTATTAATTTAATAATTTAGGTATTTACTTCTTTTTTGTTATTACTTGTTTTTGCTATTATAATATTTTTTTAATTCCTATAATATTGCATGTTTTTAAATAATTCAGTCAATTAAATTTTTTATACATATTGCATGTTTTTTTAAATTATTTTTTATGTACATAATTTAACATTATTATTTCTATTTTTTCTACATATTTGCTTTCGTAGTTGATTCAAAATTAAACAGCTTTCTTTCCTTCTGTTATGAGACTATCTAATGAACAAATTCAAGATTAACAAGTCACTAAAAATTTTCGAAATAGGAATTAAGCAAGAAAAATAGTGTTATTGGCTGAATATAAGTTCACGCAAAATTGTGTAAAAATAACCGCTACCAACAATCAAGTTATGAATGCAAGTTTAAGGTAAGACATGCTTAAATAATCATATTTTTGAATATTTAAACAAAACGAGCTTTAAATGCTAAACAAAATTTGCATACTGCATTGCCGCCATTATTGCAATTGTGGCATGCAACAAGAGCTTTTCACCACCAGCCTTTCAAAACTACCAGCTGCCATCAAAACCTCCCCTTTTTACTTGCTCCTACTTACGCTCTTCGCGTTTAGAGGCGCATTTTGAGTGTTTCGAAATTGGAAAAGCTCAAATACTCGTCGCTTTGTCTCCCACAGCCATTTTCGTGGTGTCTCAGTTGAGTAAAGGATATACGCGCGTGCGGTTGTTGCTGCCATTAATAGACGCTGCAGCGCTCTAATTAAAACCATAAGTCAAAACTGTCAAAAAAAGTGTGATTTTTTTTTGTAAATTGCCATTTTATAAAATCTACAGCAATTGTACGGCTGCAAAAATATTATATATACACATTGTCTAAAAATGTTTGGTGTTGCGTTGTGTGCAAAGCATGTGCGTGCGTGTGAGTTGTGTGCATACTTATAGGCGTTGTATGAAATTCCTAAGCAACAATTAGACGAGTCGTACAAAAAAAAAAACTAAAAATGAATTGTGAATTCAATATCTACGCGTAAAACTACGAAAGCAGACATTTTGCAGCGAGTGCGCGATTTCGAAACGGCAGCGAAAAGCAAATGCAGAGAGCAAGTAAAAATTGTGCCATACAAAATTTAATTAAATGAAGTATTAAAAGGTGTAACGCAAAACAGCTTGTGAGCGTAAGTACGTGCGTGCGTATGTGTGTGCCCGTCTAATAATTCTCTATATGCGCGCAGACATGCTGCGGCGAGTGCTGCTGCTGCTTTCAACCGCTTGGCACCTTAATCAAGTTAGTTAGTTGGCTGTGGCAGTCGTCGTGACTCGTACAATAGAGACGCTGCACAAACTTAAGAAGCTAAATGTTGCGCGTCTAACTTCGACGCGTACCACACATGTCTTAACCACGTCCTGAAGCCGTGCGGTGTACATAATTCGAAGTTTATGCGCTCATCCTTGGCGTTCGTTCGAAATTTCGTGCTGTGCCGCGTGCCTTGTAAGTCGCGCGCTCGTTGTTGCTTCGTGCATGCCGTCCGGCAGCGACCGGTACACGTTTACCACCTCGACTGAGCACTTTCCGCTTCAACGCTGTTCTTGTCTATCGTTAATGCATTATTCGCGCTGTATATGTTTGTGTGTGTATGTATAGACGAAAGCATATAACACAACGCGCGTGTGTCTTCCTAACTTCAGGCAAGCTTAAGCTTATGCTGTCTGTGTTGTGTTCGTACGCAAGTCCTTTTCACCACACTCGCGTTTCAACTCTCCATTCGCTAAAGCTTCAGACGGTCGTCTCTTATCGTTGGTTTTTTGCTGCCAAGGTGAAGTTTGCTGACTGGCGTGTTACCCACACACTCGCACACGCAAATACCAGTCTATAAAAATCTCTGTGCATACATATGTACATACAAACATATATTAGTGTATGTGCTTGTGGTTATGCGCGTAAAGCGCAAAGTCATACAACCGGATATAAGCGTGCGTATAACCGGCTTTATTGGCCTATCGGATGTGTGGACTTGAGGAAGTGTAGAAGATGCATAATCCCCTCTGTGTATGAATCCCGTTTGCCAACTGTGTTTAGTTAAACGTAGAGTGAGAAATATCGTAAATAATTAAATTTTCTGTGTGAATCCTAAAAGTATGCAATTGTTTTGCCACGAAATTCTCCGAATACACACAAAAAGTTCCACGTTCACTGAAAATGTTTTCTACTCTAAAGTATTCAATTAGTGCGTGAAATTAAATTCGTTTTTTAAATCCATACATACATACATATATACTCATATTTAATAATCAACAATTGTGTAAACATCTACCGAAAAATTAAGTTACTTACTTCCATAAATGCACACAGAGCACAAGGCGCAAGTGTGAGCGCGCATATGGTTGTGTGGTGGTTTTCTAAGCGTTTAAAAAACGAAAGGTAGGATTTGTATATGTATGTTCGGGCATTTAATGACAATTACGGAACATCGAATTTTTATATTTTTAATTCGAACACTATTCCTGTTCGAAACTGCGATTGTTGTGCCTTAAAACATTTAGAGTATATGTATGCAAAAATATATGCAAAACAAGAAAAATCGTTAACTTCGGCTACACCGAAGCTATAAAACTCTTTACAGGTCCCTTTTTTAAAGCAATTATATTGGGTAGTCGAAAAAGTCTTTTCGTATTTCTAATCAAACTTCAACTTATTTTGTTTACATTTTATGAACCAAATATGTACCATTTTGGTCGACCACTTTTGCCAGCTTTCCGCTAGAGAGATTAAACTTTTCTGGTTTCTCGGCGAAAAACTGCGACAAGAAATATTCGCAGGCTTCTCTTGAAGCCAACTTTGCTCCATTGAGAGAGTTCTGCATTGACCGAAACAAATGGTAGTCCGTTGGTGCAAGTTCAGGACTATATGGTGGCCAGCCAAGCTCTCCCAGTTTTTGACGAGTCATCAAAAATGTGTGGAGTCTAGCCTTGTCCTGATGGAAGACGAAGCCCTTTCTTTTGATCAGTTCTGGCCGTCTTTTTCGATTGCTTGCTTCAATCTCATGAGTTGTTGACAGTACAATGTAGATGATGTAGTTCGACCAGGCTGGAGCAACTCATAGTGGGTGATCGCTTTCCAATCTCACCAAATTCTTAGCATAACCTTTCGAGGCATCAAACCAGGCTTTGCGACCATTTGTTGAGCTTCACCACGCTTGGACCATGATCTTTTTCGAACATTATTGTCGTATTTGATCCACTCGCTTCAGAAATGGTTCGATTTCATTTCGTTTCTGCAAAGAATCGCTGATGTTAATTCGGTCCAATAAATTTTTCACAGACAATTCATGTGGTACCCAAACATCGAGCTTCTTTGTGTAGCCAGTCTTTTTGAAATGGTTCAAAATCGTTTGTTGATGAATGTTAAGCGATGTCATGGCTGCTTATGTGGCGGTATTTTCCATAATTTCATTGACTTTTTTAACGAATGGAAGATATATAGTATACTATAGTAATCCGATCTGAACAATTTCTTCGGAGATTACATTGTTGCCTTAGAAAATAATATATACCAAATATGAATACAGAATATAGTATGAATACATCTTGTCAAATGTGAAAGTTTTCCATACAAGCTTTTGATTCCGATCGTTCAGTTTGTATGACAGCTATATGTTATAGTGGTCCGTTCCGACAAATGAGCAGCTTCTTGAAGAGAAAATGGCGTTTGCAAAATTTCAAAACGATATTTAAAAAACCGAGGGACTAGTTCCTATATATACAGACAGACAGACGGACATGGCTAAATCGACTCAGCTCGACATACTGATCATTTATATATATACTTTATAGGGTCTCCGACGCTTCCTTCTGGGTGTTACAAACTTCGTGACAAACTTAATATACCCTGTTCAGGGTATAAAAAAATAAGTTGAAGTTTGATTAGAAATACGAAAAGACTTTTTCGACTGCCAATACGCAGCCCTACCAACCAAGAAAAAAATGTACTTGCCTTCCTGCTAATATCACAAGAAAATTCAAAATCCGTAATTCTTTTTGTACAAGCCTCATGGTGTCGGTAGTAAATAAGAAGCATCGTTGCATTTAACATTTCTTCCTTTTCGCTCAAGTTCATCTATGTATCTCTGAAGCATAAGCATTCTACAAATTGCTAACCACTTCTTAATTACAAGAAAGCTTTCTTGTGTGCCTTAAGCTTGGTCTGATGCTGTGTGCGAGCATATATTTGCAATCTCCCCCGCTTACAGGCTTTTGATTGCGAAATTGCTGGGTGTTGATTTGTCTCTTCGTACCACTTTCTATCGCTTTAATGTGCCACAAATAGTTGACGAGTTTTTCGTGTTGGTATTTATTGGAATTTTATGGTTATTTCCATTTTTCAATATGCTGCTTTATAACGCCTCTCAAATATAAGTACATACATAAACACATTGAAAGTGGGGCTTATAAATATTTGTAGATGCCATATATATGTATGTATGTGTATATGTATATAGTATGTGCCTGTCAGCTTGACTGAGAGAGTTGTTGTTGTTTAATGGGAAAATGAAGTGGGGGATAAAGAAGCGAACAGCAAAAGTTCAGCAAAGCAATTATTGTACTGAGTCATGACGGAATGATTTATGGTCGCATAGGCATTTTTATAGCTTTTCAACGTCCAGTGGAGCGGGTCAACATATGCGTGGGCGTAAAGTTTTAATTGGAATTACTAGGACAACTTAGATTACGTATATAGTTTATATATAAATATATGTAATAATGCATATGTGTGTGTTTCAACTCAACCGGTATTTATACTGGGTTCTAAAAATAGTTTCCTAAAGGGTATGAATAGAGAAGGTACAATCTTCTAAAAGAGTGTACAACTGTTCACGTACGCCGATGACATCGATATAACTGGACAACCGCGTCGTCAGTTCTGCTTTTTTCCAGTTTGGACAAAGAAGCGAAGCAAATGGGTCTGGTAGTGAACTAGGTCAAGACGAAATGTCTCCTGTCATCAAACAAATAGTCGTCGCACACTGTTGACAGTCATAACTTCGAAGTCGTAGGTAATTTCGTCTATCTTGGAACCAGTATTAACACCAACAACATCGTCAGCCTCGAAATTCAATGCAGAATAGCTCTTGCCAACAGGTGCTGTTCTGGAATGAGTAGGAAGAGTAAAGCCCTCTCTCGACGAACAAAGACAAAACTCAACAAGTCACTCGTTATTCCCGTCCTGCTATATTGTGCAGAGACATGGACCATGACAAAATCTGATGAGATGAGGTTGCGAGTTTTCAAGATAAAGGTTCTGCGGAAGATTTATGGTCCTTTGCGCATTACAAACGGCGAATACCGCAGTGGATGGACATAATTCAGCGCATTAAAGAAAGCACTCCAACTCTGAGCAGCAGTATCCGCCGGGGCGCTTGCATTTGGGGCATCGACGCTATGCAACTTCTCCTTTTTTGACCTTTCGGACCTAAAACCGTGCTGTCTGGGGGAGAGTCCGTCAGCTTCATTGATAGCCGCTTCTAATCTAGGTTTAAGTAGTCTTTCATAGAGCTTTCTCGCTGTGTCTAACATGCATAGTGGCAAGCTGGGATCCCTTTTTCGCTTGCTGATTAGAACAAGTCGGTGTTTCTTCCAAATTCCAGGAAACATTCCAGCTTCGAGGCGGGCGTTGCACATGTTTAAGAGTACTGCGTTTTGTTCTGCGGCGACTGTTTGGAGTATTTCTGCTGAGATCCCGTCCGAGCCGAGCGATTTGTTAGTTTTGAGCTTGCTAGCGGCCAGTTTTTTCGTGCAAGGGAAAGAGTGCCATCCATTTTGGCAGCGTTTAAGTCAGGTGGCTTGGTTCGAGCTCTGAGTTTCCTCATAACTATTTTGTACCCGAGTCCCCAGGTATTTTTTCAACATCCTCGCGTAGTCTCTTCCATTTTTCTTTTTTTCTTGCCTCGATGGCATGCTTAAGGTCCTCTTTCGCCGCTTGATATTGTTTCGACTTCTTCGGGTGCTGCTCCCCTTGGCCTAGATCTTGTTTATGATCTACGAAAACGAAGACATGTGCTTCTAAGTTGAGCAATATTTCCTGTCCACCAGTAAATTGCCGCTTAATTTTTCTGTACGAAGATTTGGTATTGATTTGTGGCTGGCTCGCGTTATAAAGGGTGGGCCATCTAACGTTTTAAATTTGAATTATCTATATTTCGACATTGGAAACGTCAAATACCATTCGGAAAGTGACAGATATTCAGTAAAAAGTCTAAAATTTACGAAATGGGTCGCTATTCACTAGAAGAAAACTGGGAAATATTGAAAACTTTTCGTTTAACTGAGGATGGTCAATTTTACCGAAAAATCATCTTTTCGGACGAGGCTCATTTCCACCTCGATGGTTACGTTAACAAGCAGAATTGTCGCATTTGGGGCACAGAAAACCCGCACGTAATCGTCGAGAAGCCAATGCACCCAGCACGAATCACTGTATGGTGCGGATTTTGGTCTGGTGGAATCATCGGCCCATTTTTCTTTGAAAATGAAGAAGGAACCGTAACCATCAATGGTGAGCGATATCGCGCAATGTTAACAGAATTTTTCTTCAAGCAAATTGGAAATATTTGGTTCCAGCAGAACGGTTCTACGTGCCATACAGCAAACGCGACACTCAATCTTTTACGCCCCATCTTCGAAATTTAAAATTTTATACCCACCCTATACAAAGCATAGTGTATCTGACAATTTTCAGAGAGCTACTAAGCGAGGCCTGCTCGTCTATTTCCGAAAGGATGTGATCGTTGCCATTGTACTCTTATAGGACTCTCCATCTCTTTATTGTGCCTGTCATGCGTTTTGATGCTAAGGTAATGTCTGGTGTAGCTTCCTCGCATCCCGATTTTCTGAAAGTGGTTGCGTCCCCGTATTAAGCACAATTAAAACAAGCCACGTAATCATTTCTAGAATGCGCTTTCTTTCCTCTGGAATCAGCGTTTGGCATGCCCTACTCTATGGTTTTCGAATTTAGTTCTCTGGCGATAATAATTTGGCCTTCTGTAGTCATGGCTGTATCTTCTAGTTAAACTGTCGAGCTTTTCTTGGAATTCGTGTATGCTGTCGCTTGTCGTCAAGTACCAGCTAATTATTGTAAAAAGGTCGTATCTGGTGCATACCTGTTGTTGTTCCCTTTATGTATAATGACAGAATGACTTTCAGATTCCGTCCGATTTTCTCCAACACCGTCTGGGAGAGTAGAGCGTCAGCAGCCTTGCATCTATGCTTATTGGCCTTTAGAGTATTATTTTATTGTGATAATTCCTATATACCACACATTTTGCGTAGCCCAGAATATGGTTGACCTCTGCCTTGAGGATTATTGTATATGTATAACAGGTATACAATTTGAATGTCATTGAATGAGGCGTTCAAAATTTAAAATTGTAAATTTTTGTTATTTAATGAAAGTATTCATATGCATAAATATATGTATGTATATAATCCATACGTAAAATATTTCTACACACAAATGAAAACTTGTTGCTACATACATATGTATGTACAATATGCATGTGCATATAAGTTATTCACCTTTTACCATGACTATTTTGCACAGACTAAGTGATGTTTGTGGACGTCGTCGCTTAAATATGCAAATATTTCAAATTCATATACTATATGAATGTATGTGTGTACTCGTACATGCAAATGAGTCGTGCCATAAAATGTTTAAGTGCAGCGTGTGGAAAAAGTAAAAAGTTTTTGGGGTTCAGCTGCATATATGAGTATTCACGTATTAAACAACACTGTTTTTCAATTCTAGAGAAATTTAAAAAGTCTCAAATTTACTTTCATTTCCAAAGACCCTCTAATGTTTATTAGTAAAATATCCTAAATAAGATTGTGAAAGTACTAATAGCAGATATATATTATTTTTACATGCTTTATTCCACGAAAGGTGTGAAAACAGGAGCAAATTCATCCATTTTCAGGTTGGTTGGTCCTCTGGAAGAAGGATGTACATATTGTATATCATATTTTAGTCTTTTCCTAGCCCCTATACAACGTTTTTATTAATTTTTCAATTAACTTTAAAACAGGGTACTTCAGTTTAGGCCTAGTAGGCCTACATACATACATACATATATATAGATATATGTATATGCACATCAGTAAATAATGAATCTGAAATTTTAAAGTGATACCTTTACTACACATCCAAACCAATAAACGTTAGACACTCACTAAGAAACATGTGTAGCAACATTCTCACGCGTTTAATCTCAGTTCTTCATGTTGCACTCGATTTTATTTCTTTGCCAGTTTGCCTTACATGCGTAATTTTATTATTATTACAACGTGTTGGTCTCATATACTCACATATTGTGTTTGTGATTTTCCTTTGATACTCATATTTGCGAATATACTTAGTTCCGCCTTCTTCTAGTAGTTCACATTCCTGTGGAGCAGAAGCGTGACTGCCGCGTAACGTGTCGGATATAAAAACACACTTGTATATACACATATACACAGATTATTGCCAACACACACAAGAGTACATATGTATGTACATGTGCAGGGAAATGATTACAATATTTCCCGTGATTCAGTGCGTCTGGCAGCGCCTTCCTATTAACCTCGTCTCATATACATATGTACATTTGTATATAAATATATGTAAATGGCATGTCGACGCAGGTGAGATAACCGTTTCATAATGCTAATATGCCTGAATCTAGGTTGTAACCCGTATTTGCGTATTTTATTTCATTTTTTTTTTTTTTGCTTGGCTCCACTCATTTTTATGTCTGTTTGCGGGTGTCCTTTGCTAAGTGGTTGTCCATTCAAGTGTTTGATCAGTTTTATTACAATCCTTTTACCAATATTATTGCTCAAAGTAATTTATACAATTCTATCCTAAGCGTGTACGTGTTCACGTTATATATGTATGTGGTCCATATACGATTAGTGCTTTATTGCAAATTGGATTTCAAAATTTTATTTGATTTCCTAAGATTTTTTTGCTTATATAAGCTTGTATTCATTTTCAGGTTTAAAATATGGTATGATGGACTTCTGATGCAATCCAACAAATGGTTAGGTTAGGTTAGGTTAGATGGCTGATCGAAGATCGCACGTGGACTGGTATATTTAGTCTTTCGTGAAGCCATAGAAAAGAAGAACTACTGTGTTCGGATAAATAGATTAGCAAAACGCTCAGTAGCCAATATAAATTTGCATAAAAGGTTAATTTCAATTCCCGCCAGTTCTGTGTGATGTCTCAAGGTATGTGTGTTTAAGTCAGCCATTTAATCGCGACAATGACTATTCTCAACAAACCATAAAGATATTGGAACCTTATATTTTATCTTCGGAGCCTGAGCAGGAATAGTTGGAATATCGCTTAGAATTTTAGCTCGAGCTGAACTAGGACATCCCGGGGCATCTTGACCTCCTAAACGCGGGACAGCCAAGAAGGTAGTATTGAGTTGTTTCCACCGGCGAAGGAGCCGCCAGAGTTCGGTTTCGACTCCATGAGCTAAGGTATGAAGTGCTGGGACTGCCGAGGTTTAAAGACGACTTCAACAGAATAAAATATACATACTATATACAAATGATCATCATAATGAGCTGAGACGATTTATACACGAACGGTCTGTCTGTATATATACGAACTAGTCCCTCAGTTTTTGAGATATACTTCTGAAATTTTGCATCAGTCTTTGTAAAGGATATAATTTCGGTTGCACCGTTGTGTAGTGTGGAAGAATTCGGATTAGTCAGCTTCAGCACGTAAAGTTTTAAGTCGTTTTTCTCAAAACAGTTTTTTTCAAATCGAGCGACGATGACTATAGCAAGTATCCACTTGAAATTTAACTGTGGCTTTATAGGAACATTATCCAGTAAACTACGACTTTTTTTACTTTTTGACAGTTTTTCGCTAGAGACATTATTCCATCAGTGTAAAACTTTTCTTGTTTCTTAGAGAAAAACTGCGACAAGTAATTTTCCCAGACTTTTCTTGAAGCCAACTTTACTCCATTAAGGGAGTTCTGCATTGACCGAAACAAATGGTAGTCCAAGGTACATGGTCAGGGCTATATGATGGATGGTGAAACTGCCCAGCCAAGCTCTCCCAGTTTTTGCCGAGTCATCAAAGATCAAAGTGTGGCCTAGCGTTGTCCTGATGGAAGACGAGCTCTTTTTGTTGATCAGTTTTGGCCGTTTTTTCGTTTGCTTGCTTCAATCTCATCAGCTGTTGACAGTAAAATGTCCAATCAATCTTTCAACCAGGCTGGAATAGCTCATAGTGGATTATTCCTTTCCAATCCCACCAAATACTCAGCATAACTATTCGCGGCATCAGTCCTGGTTTAGCAATCATTTGTTGAGCTTTACCACACTTGGACCGTGATCTTTTTTTGCTCATTATTGTCGTATTTGATCCACTTTTCGTCTCCTGTTACCATTCGCTTCAGAAATGTTTCAATTTAATATCGTTTCAGCAAAAAGTCGCAGATATTACTTCGGTCCATGAAATTTTTCACAGACAATTCATGTGGTACCCAAACATCGATCTTCATTTTGTAGCCAGCCTTTTTTAAATTGTTCAAAAAGATGAATGTTAAGTTCCTTAGCGATGTCGTGGCTGCTTATGTGACGGTCCTGGTCAAACTTTTCCATAATTTCAGAGATTATTATATTTCAACTATAGGTCGACCAGATCGAGGTGCACCTTTCACATCGAAATTTTCAGAACAGAAGCGAGCGAAGCATTGTTGTGGTACACGAACTAATATAGTCTTCGTAAACTTCACAAATTTCATTGGTGGCTTTCTTATCATTTTTATACAAATATTCCAAAATATAGCGAATTTCTTCATTATTTTCACTACTTTTTGACAGCTGTAACTTTTTTTCAACTTACCCGAATGTAATTTTTTTATGGTTTAATGAAGCTTAAAATCTTACCTTTTTTCGACTACGCAATAGAAATATTTACAATTTCATCATGGAAATATACGCAAGAACAACGATTTCAAATTATTCAGTTTATTTATATTCGTCGAACTGAAAATTTCGAGCGTACCTTTTCTTTACATAAATAATGTTCAAGTGGTAATAAGATAAGGAACAAGTGTTGCTGAAGACCGCAATTTGTCGATACCAAGACGTTCTCAAGAATTGGGACTGTCTCAAACCACAGTCTGGCGGATTTTGAGAGAGGATTTGGGCTTGTATCCATACAAAATTGTTCTCACTATAGAACTGAAGACATTAATCCGTCGTCAATGTCATGAATTTGCTGATTTAGCTTTGTAAAGACTTGAAAACGATGAGGAGTTTTTTTAAGAAAATCATCTTCTCCGGTAAGGCTCACTTTCATCTGAGTGGCGCGGTAAATAAACAAAACTATCGATTCTGTTGCGAAGAAAATGTGTAAATTATTCATGAACATTCATGGCATTCACCTAAATTGACAACTGAATCTTTTCAGTCCGTCCGTTATGCGCACACATCAGACGAAAAGCTTTATGTATGGGTGTGTGTGTGAGGCGGAAAATTTCAATAGACGAAAATATTATCGACGAGAATTTCTACACTGACGCTGTTGCTTCACTGGTGGCGCGCTGTGTGAGATACTTATTGTGGCACGCTCTTGCCCTGCCTATGTTTAAGACTTAGACGGCGAGGAAAAATGTGTCAGCGCCTTTAGCTTATAGATTTTCTTAGAACTTTCTGTTTTCTTCAAACTTATTTTTTTCCTTATTTTGTGCCGTCAAACCCCAACTACTAAATTTTCCATGTGAATGCGCATTAATGAGCTACAAATTGTGTGTGGCAGTCTGAGTGTGTTGGAGTGTGTGTTTGTGTACGAGTGGACAAAAACCAGCGTGCGATTGTTTGAGCTCTTGGTATTAGTCTTCTTATTATTGTTGTTGCTTATTCAGTTAAATATTCTTTATTGACTTTGGTAGATAATTTGGGAGCTCCAATGTCGCCGCGTTTCGCAGATGCATTTTTAAGATGAGCATAGCGTTATCGGCAATAGCAGTCGCCGCAGGACACCTAATCTTTTCTATTATCATATACTGAGTTTGAATGGAATTTGCCGAAAATAGTATTAGCTATAGAAAAGTATATATGTGTGTGCAAACGTATAACGATATTATTTTTTATATACATATGTATATGTATGAGCAAATTTGTCAAGTAACACAAAATATATCGAAATAAACTTAGCACAAATAGTGCCTTTAACTTGTGCCAACTCTCATCTAAAAAAGCTTGGAATCGGACTATATTCTTTCTAGCCCTGCTCTAGTCATTTCCTGCAGTCTTCTCGTTCTGTCAGCCCATGTGTCGCCACCAGACAGTGTCAAGTTAGTAGTCCCATCATGTTCTTACCATCGGGTTTTGACTTTTTTCTACCATGCTTCAGTCGAAATCGTTTTATAGACAATGCATCGGTTTCCCAGTGTAGATCACGTTTTTGGTTGTTAGCCGTACACCATCCTTGGTAATCTCGTCCATTATTTCATTGCCCTCGATGACTTTGTGTCTTAGCATCCAGTAGAAGTGAAGTTCTTGCTTTCAACACTTTCCACTGCCGCGCTGCTTTCCAATACACTTCTGGCCAATATGCGATATAAGGTTACTGCCTTGATTGCTGCTTGGCTGTCTACGTAGATGTTGACTCTAGAATTGCCTGCAAGCTTGTCTTATGCATAACACTGGACAGGATAATCGCCTACCAATCATCCATTTTCGAGCCATTCGTATAGATGTTTAGAGTATTGCGCACAGACAGTCGCCAGTTTGTGCCGAGCATCTGCCTACATGCATATAAAGCATCGCTAGCTTTCCCCACTATTTCTTCTACGTTGTGCTTTCACAGCAGTTTGCTGTCCAAGATTACCCCAAGGTACTTTGTGCGGTCCTTGAGAGAGAGTTGTGTCCCATTTATCTTAGGGAACCTCCAAAGAGGAATTTTATGATTGTGAAAACTAGTAGATCCGTTTTCTCCGGGTTCAACCCCAGACATTTTAGAGTTGTTTCATTCTGCTCTTATCCGTCTAGAGGTCAAAAGGCTTTTGATCCAGCGTTATATAGCAGCATGAACACTTATTGACTGGATAGTTTCCGTATTCCATATTTTCCTTTCCCTTTCTTGTCAATTCACTTACATGCTGGTAGATAGCTATACATAAGCACTGCACTTATTGCTTGACTTAGTAAGCACTAGATATCAATAGTTGACGGCGAAATCAATGAGTATTTAGAACATATAAAAACACCATTAAATTTTATGTCCGACAAGATGGAGTCAACACAGTCTTACTCCGCACAGCTTGTGGCTTTGGCTATCATCGCTAACACCATCATCATTCACACCACCAACTGCCATCAACTAAAACACAACAAAAAATATATTAACGTCCGACAATGCTGTGAATTCAATTTTGCTTTTTATTTCAATATTTGGGGTTTTTACTATTATTTTACTGCTATATTATACTATATTATCCGGTGGTGAGTGATTCACTGCGCGCAAGTATAAGAAAACGAAAAAGAAATGTCGAGGAAACATAAGAAACACAGCAACACTTGACGACGCCAACGCTTTTTAACCAAATCCCGATTGCAGCTGAAATAGACACGTTCCAATGACTAGCATTACGAGCATTACACTGCTGCAATGCAGCAAGAAATGTAACAAATAATGTTAAGTACTTGAAACAATAAAAATAACAAATGAAAGAGGGAGCGTAAAACGAATTCACACATTATATAGGGTGTTTATTTTAGACATGTGGTTTTCAATAATGTTACGACAAGAACTCGGCTCTAATATAAAGATAAGAGTTTGTATTATGTTTTAAAAATGATTTTGGGCAAGTTACTGCCGCGCCCAGCTCGAATAAATCCCAACTGAGGGTCCCAATTTTTTGCAGCTTTTGGGGCCGAAAGTCATTTACTCGTACAACGCGCCTAATATTTTCTTCAATGGCGTCAGTGATCTCGGGGTTATCAGGCGTAGGCAAGTGGGTTCACATAACCCCACCTCCAGCGGGCTTGGAGGCCACGCCATAAACCCACTACACGAGAAAAGCGTTCATCAAAAGATTTCTTCAATAAATTGATTATTTCCTGGTTATATGGCATGTAGCGTCGTCTTGCTGGAACCGCAAGTCATTTATCATGGTTCTATAGCTTCCTCAATTGATTGTAACATTATGGCCGGTTACATTTTTTACCAAACAGTGACTTTTGGAGGCTGGTCATCTAGTCTTAGGTCAATTCACTGAACGTGTGAAGCGCTTGATGGTGTCTCGGTTTCAATTTTTGTACAAGTTAACTTTTTTAAACTCGCAAACCAAGATCTTTATGCAAAATCGTCCATAATATGAATGAGCACAACTCCTATAGGTGGTGTTGGATGGACTCATTCGGGTCTTCTTCTTACTCTGCTCTACTGTAGAAAAAAGCGTTTTCGGTGCGCACTGTACGCCATCTCTGAGTATACGCATTATTTGCAAGAGTAAAAATGGAACCGAAACCGATCCATTATTCCTTGAATTACCAACTCTGCTGGACGATTATGTCGACCGATGTTGAGGGCGATGCGTTGTACAAGCCGAAACATTATTTTGGTAATAAATTTACCCGATTTGAAAACAATGTTTCACAGTAAATCTATTCTTATAAAATGGCTAACCAAACTGAGTATAAATCAAGGAACCGTTTTCAAGAAGATTAACACCGAAAAGAAGTATTGCCTCATTGAAAAGGCACATCTAAAAAACACCCGTTAAGTACCAGCGTAGATGCTTAAGAATGTATTATTATTTTACTTCATTCACTTAAAATTTGTGGTACTGCCGGGCAGTACTTCGTAATAAATAAGTACCAGTGCAAATAAATCAAGCATTGTGTTATTCATACATTAATCTTTCTTAACATAAATTATGTCAAAATAGTTTTAACAAGAAGGCAGAAGACGTTTTTTGAATCCCTCTTAGAAGAATACCAAAAACGAATAATAGGAAATTATGATCATCCCAAAGACCTAAAAATTTAAATTTATTTCCCTTGACAAATCTTCTTCGTAATTATTGGCGCAATCACCGCTTGCTATTGTAGCCAGGTCCTTCTCCACCTGGTCTTTCCAACGGAGTGGAGGTCTTCCTCCTTGACGATGGGCTTTAATCTTTCACACAGCACCCTCGATATAACTTTATATGCGATAGTTGGCGTAGACTGTGAGGTCTCCCTTTTTGTGGATTGGCCACATATACTAATCTATCAATTCTTTGGCGAAAGTACACAGGGAATGATGAGTGAAAACTGAGAGAGCAAGAGAAAATCAACAAGAAAGTAGCTCTGTTGAAAGTTGTTGGAGACCGCTTCGGTCCATAGTTAATACTACAGAGGCACATTAATAAATTTTTTGTTTGAAAATTTAAGGTATGACTAAAAAGTTGTTGATTTCAAGTGTATAAGATAACTTTTCCTGGAACAATTATAATAATTATTTTTTTCTGGCTTTTACTTGATGTTGACAATCAACCAGCTCGGAATAGCAATTTGGTAAACTAATTTTTTGAATGAAAATTATTATAACCATATATTAGGAGTTTTTTTTTAATAATTTATCCACTTCTTACGGATTTCTACAACCACATTTACACAATCGTACCTACGCAGCTGAGCCAAGGTTGCTTATGTAGTTAGAGTGGTTGTCTCACGATGCATCTAATCCTTCGGGAGAGCTATTGTGACCAAGGTTGCTTAAAGGTCACATTAGAAATATGTACAAAAAAATTTCACTAATTGCGATTTCAGCAAAGTAAGGCTTATAAATGTTGACTAAATAATTATATCTGATATCTAACCAACTTATGAATCTACCTGTAAAACAACTACTGCCTCTCGCAGGCATTTTCATTGAATTAAATTGTAGCATGCCATTGCGTATGAGTAACATTTCAAGTTGGTGTAAAAGAGATAAATTTATTTTGGTCTTATAATGGGCGGGCAAATGCGAATAATTCACGCTTGAAGAGACAAAAATAAAGGCAGATTATACAGAAGGCAAGAAATTTGTACTTCATATACAAATACATGAGCATATGTATAAATATTCCAATATACGTATATATGTATATAATCTTACATAAATAATATATAACTTATTTTATCATCTATATTTTATATTTGCCTGCTTTCATAGCAATAATTCAACCGCCATATCATCATATCATAATAAGAAAGAATCCTTAACTCTCATGGGAAACCTTTCACATACATAAATTTTCTTTATTTGCTTGTGGCAGCTTCTTCGTGTAGACTTTCCTTTAGCTTGTGTTTATAACCTGATGTTACGCTCTGTTGCCCTCTTCAAACTGTCAAAATTTTAATGAAAAACATACAAACATGCGATAAATGCACAGAATGTGAATTGTTGTTAGGTAATGTTGAGTAACAGTATCAAACCTTTTGTGACTACCAAATAATTCATATTTGATTACTTCAGGCAGAAGGTTTCTTTGAAAACGAATCGATATTTTTGCGATTTTTATTTTTGGCAATTTGTGTGAATTGAAGCAAATTAACCGTTATGGATGATTTAAATAGATGTTTATGGTTGTGTATAAAATATTGCTTTTGCTGCATACCTGTGTGTATTGACAGGTGTAATTTGGATATATGTATGTATACTAAGGTATATACAATAGGTATAGTATAAAACAAATATAGGCAAGTGAGAAAAATATTTTCTTGTGCATAAATAAATTCCGAGAGCATAATAATTTTTTATATATGACCAAACACGATAAATTACCAAGAAGTGTGTAATCTCCAGAAGGAAACGTCGGAGATCGTACAAAGTAAATATCTTCACCTAAAATGCAAAATACCGTAACACCACAACGATATAACAGAAACTCATATTCAAACATACATACATACTCACTCATATTCAAACAAAATTTGAGTTTTGGTTATAAAATAGCTATATATCTGTTATATATTGGTTATATATGATATATAAGCGCGAACTAGTCGCTCAGTTTTTGAGATATCGATCTGAAATTTGGCTTAAGCTCTTTTCTCCCCAAGCTGCGGCTCATTTGTAGAAACCACCGCTAACGGAACAATATAGCATATAGCTGCCATACAAACTGACTGCTAAAAAATTAGTTTTTGTATTTATTTTACCCGATATCTTCATGAAATTTTACATGGATTATTTTCCAAGACAACTGTGCAATTTCCGACCATATCGTTCAGATTGTACCACTATAGCATATAGCTGCCATACAAACTGAATGATCAAGACCAAGGTTTTTTTATGGAAATCTTCGTTTTTTTTTGGAAGGATATAGCTTCAGCGCAATAATTCAATAATTCTCGCTATAGAAAGTCCCAAGTAGTCTCCAACTCTAAGTCGCCACACAATGAAACCATTGCAATCCAAAATAAGATCACTTTTCATAGTTATATATACATATATAATTTTACTCCTCCACACAGCCTTCGACATAGTGACTTCGACGGCATTGCCGTCGTCTTAACCCATCTGCCTTTGGCATTTTAATGCGTTTTAAAACGCTTCATTTTCACATTTCTCAATTGGCGTACGCCCACTCACTTATATATTTGCCACTCTTGAGCGTTTACACAGTGAACGCATTAAAGTGAAGCATGCCAAGTACTTTCTATATGTATGTATTTACTTTTGTTTTTGTTGTCATTTTATACATTCTTCATTGTCGCTTTTAACACATTTCTCTTGTGATACTTTGATTTCAATGTTGGCTTGTGGGTGACTGTGTGGCCGTCTGTATTTGATAGCTTCTCAATTTTCATTTTTATTTCGTACTTTTTGGCCTTCGTTTTCGGTTTACATATCAAGCTCGTTCAGTGCTTGCAGCTACTTTGTGCTTGTGCTGAATCTGTCATGCAAGTGATATCATAAAATTCGCCTTTGGTCACATATCTATTAGTAGGGGAGCCCGGAGTGCTAAATTTGCAGTTACTGGAGCGTCATGGAGACTTAGTAGATTGTCAAGATAACGTTTAAAAAAGAAGAAAGTCTAGGTGAAGTTTTCCATTTTAGTGGGGAGAAGAGCGGGAAATTGGTGTCAAAAATGTAAAAAAAAACAGTCACATGAAAATACTCAAGCGCGTCAGTCATTTATGGTATATACGCGCATTGTATTTCTGATAATCGATATATATTAATCTGACAATCAAGTCAGGGTTGAAGGCCGTAATGACAGGTTAAAAAAAAAAAAAAAATTTAGTTACTCGAGCGCGTCAGATTTTCTAAGCGAATGTTAATGAACCTCTAAAAAGTGTACCATTTAATATTCTGACAATTTCGACGTGGACAAAAGTCATTTATTGATTTTAAAACTTGTAAAAAAAAAAGGTGACCTTGAGATACTCGAGCGCGTCAGATTTTTATACAGTGGGATGAACTTGATGTCAGAGTCTTCCCAAAAGATAATCTGACAATTATATAGAGGCATATCGTTAATCTGACGATTTAAAAGTGGAAGAATTCTGTTTGGTTCTTGTTTTTGTTACAGGATGTAATAAAAACAGTGTATACATATACATATGTACATATATGTATACAATATTATATGTATTATGTATATTGTATACATATACATATGTATATGTATAGGAAATTGAATAATTTATTAATATGAAAATAGATCTAAATATTAATAAAAAAAAAATTTAGAGTTTGTGGAATAAACTTTTTTCTTCATACGTTTCTTCGCCACAGTAAACACATTTGACACTAACGTCACTCATTTTTACAATGGATGTAAAACTGATCGCTGTAAACGAACGAAACAAACAAAAGTGTCAAGCGTTTACTAACAACAACCACGCTATGGTGATTAGTACGCTTGACCTTTTATCGACGATTTTACCTGTATCGCCCCACGCAAATTGTCAGATTATATGATTTTCGTGATTCTGACAGAATTACCTTTAAAATGAAAAAAAAATCTATCGCGCTCGAGTATTTCAAGGTGACGTTTTTTTTTTACAGATTTGTCACCCTGCTATTTCTCTAAGCCACCCTCAAACTGTCAGAATATTGAAATATACACTTGTCTTCATGCATTTAACATACCATCTCTTAATCTGACGCGCTCGAGTTTCCTGAAGGATCGATTTTTTTTCTCTAATCTGACGAACCCTCCCCAACGCACGCCTCCATATTAAGGGCTCATATTTGGTAGGGGTACATAAAAGGGTGCAATGTTTCTCCCCATATAGTTTTCTGACACGCTTAAGTAACTGCAAAAATCCCCTCTTGGGCTCCCCTACTATATATATAGTTTTATATATTTGTAGTATGTGTGGTTGAAGAGTTGGTTGTGGGCTTGTGATAAGTAGTGGTCTCCGAAAACAACAATAAATCTTTTCCTGGGATCACTTTGATATGTCCATATGCCATAAGATTTTCCATACATATGAATATATGTATATGTGGCTGAAACAAATAGGCCGATAATTCGGTATTACTATATAAGAATATTAGGGTGGTGTCAAATTTTGTGAATACAATTTTTTCATAAGTTAAAATTCCCTAATTCAGAGGAATCTGTGCTCTTATCGTCGTGCAATGCTACTAAACTGTCTGGAAAAGTGTGAAATATTTCTTAAAGATTACCCTAATGTATCTGAACCGCGATTACAACGCGATTTTAGTTGTCTGCCTGTCTGTAAAACTATGAAGCACTTTGTAAAGATCACCCTAATGTATCTGAAACGCGATTAAGGACTGATAACGGTATTTTTTGTTGTCTGTCTGTCTGCAGACCTGTGAAACATTTTGTAAAGATCACCCTAATGTATTTGAAACGCGATTACAGACTGATAATTGTATTTTTAGTTGTCTGTCCGCCTGCAGAGCTATGAGATATTTTGTAAAGATCACCCTAATGTATCTGAAACGCGATTACAGACTGATAACGGTATTTTTAGTTGTCTGTCTGTTTTCAGAACTGTGAAATATTTTGTAAAGATCACCCTAATGTATCTGAAATGCGATTACAGGCTTATAACGCTATTTTTAGTTGTCTGTCTGTCTACAAAACTGTGAAATATTTTGTAAAGATCACCCTAATGTATCTGAAACGCGATTACAGACTGATAACGGTATTTTTAGTTGACTGTTGTCTGCAGAACTGTGAAATATTTTGTAAAGATCACCCTAATGTATCGGAAACGCGATTACAGATTGATAACGTTGTTAGTTATTGTCTCAATGCTGCCGAAAGTCCATCCTGAAGCTGCAACTTGATTACATTTGATATTTTGCATGCGACTCTGAGACCGCATCCTGTTATTAATTTTTTTAAATCGTATTTGAAGTTTAAAAAAAATGTCTCCGTGATCTATGAACCATGCCTACATTCATTTTTGCATAATTATACTGCGCAAAAATCCAAGGTCGCTTATAGGTCACTTGTCAAATTTTCGAAAAGGCAACCCTAATTTCAATAGAAGGCAAATAAATGTTGTAATTGTAATGAATATGAATAATTATATTTGTATGTGGATCCAACTAGCAGAGGTATCAACCAGGTCCTCGGTGTTACAATTTATGCATCATTTTCACTTCATAGTAAAAATGTAAGTTGTAATGCATATGAACAACATTCTGTGCTTGAAGGATCACCCTGTTCGTACAGATTATGTACATGCATAAGTATATAACTATAAATACTTGCATCTCAACTCTGGAGTATTCATTGGCAACGACAGCCGGAACTGTCATCACTCGAGCAAATGCCTTTCACTAAAGTAGCCGCAGTTCCGATGAAGACTGATGAAGAGGCTAAAAGTAGGCGTCATCTACATTTGTATATGCTTAGCAGCAGTCCACCCGCTGCCTAAGCTATTGTATGAGACGCCCATAAGTCGCCGCGCGCCGCCGCTGCTTGGCCAGCCGCTTGCCCTTCAAGCATTCAGCGCGCAAATTAAGTGAAGTATACTTTGCGAGCCCTTTTCATTTCCGACCCGTTGGCTGCTTGACATTCAGCGCTTTGTTTGACTTTCCGCTTGCAATTCTTGCCATTTTCCCATTTTCCACATTTCTCTGTTGCAAAAGCCGATTTCTAAAAGTACATAGCGTTGCGCGTTATGAAAACAAAACGCATACACACGCAATCAAAATTATTCAAAATTAATTTCTTTTCATTCTGGCTATTTCATTACATTTCGTTGGCAGACAATTAGGGAAATTCATTTTTGATTGGCTCATCATGGCCACCGCACCGCCCCGTCCCAACCACGAATCGCGCGCACGCAATTTTGTGAAAAGTTTCGCTGATTGCTGCAAAGCATAAAGTTGCCACATATTTGCTTCGTCTTGAATTTGCAAATTTTGTAGCATTTTCGCTTTTTATATTTCCTTTTAACACAAAATCCATGCATAGACTCACACAAAAGTGGCGTGGCCTTTGCGTCTCCAGCGCGTGTAGCTGAGTGCACGTAGTTTTTCGTTTTTTCCATTTTAAAGAAGCGTTTAGTTCAAAATTGCTTTAGAAAGCAGGGCAATTATATAGTCTTTCTCTATCGCCTGCACTCTCTTCCCCACTCTCTGGTCACTGCATTATTATTTGCTAAAACGAAGGCAACAAAACGTGCGCAGCACTTTGTCCATGACCACTTTGTTTGGCGGCCACAAGTCAGTGGAAATCAGGTAGTTCGCTTTAAGTGGCACGTGGTGGGCAGCACTTGGGCTGGTTGGCTGTGTGCTTTGCCAGGAAGATTTTCGCATTCAACCAGTTCAACATTTATAAATAATAAGTGTGGTGGGAGAAAAGTTTAATCCACCGCTATAAGTTGCAAAGTTCGCTTATATAAATATTTATACTCGTACTCGTATATATGCTCTAAGCGATTTTAGTTGCATCCACCACAACGCTTAATTTATAGTTTCCTTTCACTAATTATCTGGGATTTGAAATAATAACTGTAGTTTGTTCTCTAGCACTTAAATTTAAGAAATACTGTCGGTTTCACTATTGCATCTAGCTTTTCTTGGTAGGAAACCTCGACATTCGCAGGATAACACAAGTTTGTTCCTTGGTTATCTCCCTTTTTCTAAGAAAGTATCTACTTCTAAAATATCATTCTATTTAGCTAAAGCTTAAGTATCTACAAATCGTTCATATTTGCTTCCAATGGAACGGTTCTTGAGTCAGCTCTTCGAACTGTTTACGCCCAGAAAGTTGATACTTTACTCTCTTCAGAAATTTTTCAAATAGAAGTGAGGTAACATAATCTAATCAGAGCCGGATATATACAAGTATTATATGGTACCTATAGGTACATAGGTTGCCTTTTGTATTTCGGGATTTGGCAACACTAGTGTTGTAATCTTGAAACTCACAATTTCATCGTAAAGTTTTACATGTTTGATGGTATACATACTTAGAACATTTTGACATACGGGCGCTATTTGTGTTGCCTACAGTAACTTAAAATATTCATCTAGGCCAAAAAATGCGATTAAATCGCGAACATTTTCACGCGATTATTTTTTACAACTTTCGACGTGGATTAACTTAGCAACGACGAACTTAATTAAATTTTTGACGATGAAGCTCCTTTAAGGACCACTGTTTTTCGATGGTTTGGTGAATTCAATCGAGGTCGTAGATCACTCCAAGATGAGTTTCCTGAATTATTCAAAATCAGTTGTTCCAGAAACTGATTAATTCTGTGGTGCTCAAACTGATTTGGCAAGTTCATCATGTGAACTATCGTGTGATTGTGACTATTGAAAATAGTGGGAAGAGCACACATTCAATGTTGCGTGAACATTTGATTGTTAAGAAAATTGTTCACGTTGGATCCCATACGTTTATCAATTGCTCAAAACGCACGTGTGGATTGGTCGAAAGAAAGGTTAACAAAATACGATACCGGTGCTTCGACACACGTTTATGACATTGTGACATGTGATGAATCATGAATTTACGCATATGAGACCAAAAGTAAACAGCAGTCGATTTTTTCTGGTTGTTTCAAGATGAGCCGAATCCAATAAATGAAGCAACTGCATTTTTCAGCACAATATCTATTTAATGAGTCAACCTCGTTTATAGTTCTGACTTGGCACCGAATTATTCCTTTTTATTCCCGTTCGTTAAAGTCAACGTTTTTCAACAACAAAAGAGGCGATTTTGTTCTTGTTCTCTAATCCCGAAATATAAAAGGCAATCTATGTATATATCTACTATTATATTCAATTAAACTTTCCGAGTTTTTGGTTGGAGTATTCGTTCCTTGTTTTAACCAGCACAAAGTTGGTTTAATTAGTCCCATTGAACTGAATACGGACACCATTTTTTTCGATCTTGATAAAATACTTTCGTTGGTTCGTTGGTTGGTATATATTAAAGACTTATAATTGAGGGCTTACAATTTTTCTGTTCATGGTATTTAAATTAAAATAAATAAATTTCTGAATCACACATAAAGGCCTTACCAAATCTTTTAATAATATTTTAAAATTTAATACCTGTGTTTTTAGAGCTTCTTCAGTTATCCCACTGTACGTTCTCTACCTCTCTAAAACCGTACTACCTATAATTCCTTCTATTTCTCTAACATAGACAGATCAAATACTGCTAATGAATGAACAATAAACATTTTCATATAATAAAAGCTTTCATTTAGAAATGCGACTGCAAATATTTATTTGTCTGCAATTCTAAAAATATATACTTGTATACATTTACTTGAATATTTGCTCAATGCTTTAAATGTTTATATGTACGTAGGCTTTCACAGCTTGTCCACTAGTTATCGGTTTTAGTTTGCCATGCTCGTACGAGATTTTACAAATCACTGAGCTTTATTGTCCGTGTGCTTTTATAATTTATACATTATTCAACACACAATCTCAGCAAAGTGAAAATGTTATAAATAATAAAAACAGAATTGCTCATATTCACACGTAATTCTTTATTACACATTGAAATAATAAATATTTTTTAATGGACTTTGTGGACACAAAGGTCTACGTATTTATAAAAACTTGCTTTTAGTGGAAATATGAATGAAAATTATTACAGAGAAATAATTTTACTTCCAAAACTCAATATACAAAGTATATACTGAAATATGTCCTGAACAGATCTAAAGTTTTTATATATTGGGTCATTCAAGTATGTAGTTCCCTTTGATGATAACAGTTGGTCTTATTGAATTTTTGCGCAGCCAACTTCACACTTAACCACCTTACCGTTTTATATTCGAAGAGCTGACAGATCAAGGCTTAATTATAAAAAACAAATTCTTACAGTTTTTGGAATGAGTATTGTTTGGTACTTTATCGAAGATGGAAAATACAGCTTTATCGGGACAAGTCGAGCAAGAACGCGTTTTATACCGAAAATATTCTCCAAAATCCTTCGAACGGACTCGGGAGAGATGTCGAACTTCTAACACTTGCCTGACCATTTGTTGCAGCATATCCTTCACTTTTCTAATATTTTCATCAGTTGAAGAGGTCGTTGAAGGTCGACCAGAACGAGGCATATCTTCAACGATCTCTCGACCATCTTAGAAGGCTTTGTAGCACTCGTAGGCTTTTGTTTTTGATAAAACTTAATCACCCCGTAAGCCTTTTCCAACATTTGAAACGATTCCGCAAACGGAATTTTTTCTGAGGTGTATCGACTTAAACGGCTGCTGTAAACAAACTGGTTGACGGATTGCGTTCATGTTTGGCATAGTCATTATGCACAGTCCTACAAATTTGGCAAAAAACACTTTCTGAAATATCATTTATCCGGGGAATGTAAATACAATTTCCGTGTGCTTTTCTGTCCCAATATATATATGTATCGCAAATAAACTCAGTAAATTAGACATTTTCTTAAATTTATTGCCTCGCTTCGTTCCTTGTCGTTAGATACAAGAATTCATGAGCGACATTATCAATCTAATATCACGTTTAAAGTATTATTAATTATACGCATCAAGCGCTTTATATGCCACAATTCTGTGAAAGTTTTTTTAATATGAAATCCTCTGTGTATGGATGGCAGTACCAGTAAAAGTACGAATGGAAATTATTACAACTACTGTATTATTTTTAGAAAATAGCCAGCTGTCTAAACTTGACAAGGCAATTGACATACAAGTAAACAAGGTTAATTCTTGTAATTAAAGTAACACAATCGATTTCGTTGAATTATTGACGCAAGCTCAGTGAATGAACAAATGTGAACATTTAATATGCGAACGTCAATTTCGGCCTCATACGCTTATGAACCAAATTGGCGAATAACAAAGAGGAAAATATTAGTATTTATTACCGCCCTGTGTACTATAGTTACCTATCGCTAGATCTTTATTACCAATTTGGGAATTTTGCATGGTGTTAATCAAAAAACCAATTGACTTTAGTTAGAGTTGGTTGTCAATAATGAGATGGCTGAGATAAGGCAGTAGTGAGTAGGGCATGCTTTCAGTTCGTTTATGAGGTGATAATGAGTAGTATTTAGTATTTCATTTTAAAATTTGTTGAAAAAGAGTCGGCCGGAACTTAGGACACACTTCTATAACTCTACACATGCTTACAGAAGGTGATCTCAAGAGATAAAAACAAAAGCTATCACTTTCCATTCTTCAGCGTTATTTTCTAATGTTTTTGATATATCCATAGAATTAAATTTCTGATTAATTTATCTCTTAAATTATAACATTTTGCACGACTTCTCTTGAGTAATCGCAAAATATGACTAAAGCCCCTAAAAGTATGTCATATATAACACATGAGCATTTCCACAGAATCGTCAACCAGGACCAAAAATTAAAATGTTAATAAAGATAAAATTTTTTTTTAATAAGATTTTACAAAGGTGTTTAAATTTTTTGAATATAATGTTTTCATAACCTTTCTTTGGTATTTTCATGAAAAAATTGACCTGAAACCTGAAAACTTAATTGTTTTTATTTTGAGCCATTCTAGAGGTATTTTTTCTCTTGAGTTATTTTATATGAATAACTTATGTTATGGTTATACTTTTCCACAAAATCTCTTTATGAATACCAAATAAGAAGAGAAAAATGCAAAGAGGCCAAACAAAAAACGAATAACGGTAAATTTTTATTTTGCTTATTATCTACGATCAAATCGTACGTTCGCGACTAAAAACGTCATTTATTGCTCTTACTTCACATTGAGTGCAAACAAGTGCCTAAAAAAACACGACTAAAGCAAGTTAAGCATCCGTAATCAGAAAACAAAATTACTTTAGGTAAACAGTGCATCAAACTTTTTATTTCGATTTTCAAAATTTCGTACGTTCGCGACCGTAAGTATTGATTTGTTTCTAAAAAAAAAATTACAGTAGACAAGGAGAAGAACATATTACTTATACTTGCAAACAAACATTAGGGAAAGCCCTAAAGAAAGCTGAAAATGCATTGCCAAGAGATTTGGCAAAGAAAGTAGAAGTCATTGCTGCACTGCATAAAAAGTATATCGAACCAACAAATTGTAAAGAAAATAATACTCGTACATTTGAAAGTGACTTAGAATTGGAGACAAAATTAAAATTGGCCAAAGAAATTTTTTGCGGGAAGATATCAGCGTTCAGGCTGCAGGAAAAAGGGATACACTCATTGTTGATGGGAAAATGTCGCCCAAGAAAAGTTCAACTTTCGAGCAAAATGCCATACAACATGTGTTTTTGCATGCGTCACGCCAATTTCAGTTTTTTGTTAATTGGATGTGCGACAGTTATTGAATGTTTTTCCGAAGGCTTCGAAAGTTTCTTAAAATTAGTTTGTTGCAATATCGAAAATGAAAATTGTATGACAAACGATTGCGAAAAGTGTACAAAAGATGTAAAAGATATTGTGCCGCTAAAATACTTGTCAAAAATGGACGCAAATGTTAAATGGCAGTACTGGAGGAAAGTTGACGATCGTGTAATTTTGACTTGCACTGTTGCTGCGTTATCGGACTTGCTCCATGAACTACAAGTTCAACTGCCAATTTTCAAGCAAAATTTCATTGAAAAGCGAGCACAACAAAATTATTTTGAAAACGTAAGGAAAAATATCACGCCTGGGGTACTTGTCCTACAAATAGATTTTGCGGAAAATTATAGGCTGGTGTGCCAAAATGAAATTCAAAGCGCACATTTCAACTATAAGCAAGTTGTTTAATGAAACTAAGTCGTTTGCAGTATTAGTGATAAGTTTATTGCTGGAGTTTACCTGATTTACTGGCCGAATTTGGTTGTAAAAAACTTGAGTGGAACTATTTTGCAAAGTCACATGGTAAAGGTGCAGTCGATGGCGTTGGAGCAGTTGTGAAAAGAAAAATCTGGCAAATTACGAGAACAAAAAATGTCTCTTTTCACAATTGTACACAAGAGGACATTACTGGAAATAAAATTTTATATATTGGAGTTGATACAATTTCCGAGATATCTCCAACTTTATATCGAAAATGGAAGGATATACCGAATATTGCAGGTATCAGTTTGCTTTATTTATGAAAAGGTTTCCAAAATCCAAATAAAAACTTGATGGAAAAATCGTACGTTCGCGACCCGTACGTTCGCGACCGGTACTCAACCTTATAAATAAAAAACCAATGGAAAAATTTCAGCGTGCAATTAGTTAGGAGGAAGTTACTTTATTCCAATTTAATATAAATTAATCCTTTTAGAATATTTTGCTCCATTTCGCTATTTTTTGCGTTTTTCTAGTTGCACCCAAAAGCAACTTCCATTATTCGTACGTTCGCGACCGCATGTTTATCGCTAACATATTAAAAAATAAAAATCGAAAGATCCTACCTTTTGCACCAACGAAAGACCTAGCAAAATGCTATCGAAACAAAAAAAAAATTAAGACAAATTTATGTTATCCTTGTTTTTCGAACTATAAATGTGTGCGAACGTACGGTTCGCGACCGTTGGAAATGCCCATATGTATTATATGTATGTATATATGTATGTACATATAGAAAACTATGAACAGTTTGAAAATTTTTAAATACTTAAATCCTCTGTAGCAATTGGAAATAATTTCAGCGCTTGCCTTGTTAGTGACAAGTTTAGTAACTGTAAATGAACAACAGAAAATTAAAGAAGTTCTGTAGTAGCATACATATGTGGTTGAAATTGTGAAGCATACATTTAAGAGCTTAAGATGGGTGGAACAGAGAGGCATTGCTGGAAATACTACAAGATGTTGAACGAGTGGCAGTGGTTGAGACTACAATTTACAGTTTTTATAATAGCGATAAAGCATATTTTTTGTAGTAATTATTTCGGTTTTAATCCATGGCTTATCAAACAAATTTTTCTTGATTTGGCCTAAAATATATAATTATATGTATATGCAAAATTTACACTAAACGAAATACCACTTTCACACCACCCTGAGCGCAGCGTTGCTTGCTAGAATCTGCTGAAGTAATAAATGAGATAAACTTAAACTTGTTAAGCGTGTGAAATTGCTGCGTGTGATATGGTAAACTGACGCCTCCACATAAAAATAAAAAAGAAACTCTAGAAAGAAAAGCATTAATGCAACTACCAAAATTTTCAACAACAGCAATTAAAGCGTGAAAAGAGTCATGACGCCCGGTTAGCGTAAGCTTAAACAGAAATTTCAGTTGGTAAACAAGGCTAGCAAAGCAGATGGTAGTAATGTGCGGGACACTCTGTGGTTGTGGCACTTAAGAGAATTTATTCTGGTATTTTTTCGTTTTAACTTTGACGTTCGAGACCTTTTGAAGTAGACCAAGTGTTGTTAAAATATTTATACCCATAAAGTTGAAATTTCAGCTTTGCACACTCAAAATGCGCTCATTTATTTTAACTGCCAAGAATGTGAGACAAATGTTTTTAAGCAGGTGCAAGCGAAAGGCAACTGACCGCAAAGCTCCTAAAATATGGCGACGAAACCGTATATGCTCCTCATTTATTTATGTAATTATATACGAATAAGTATGTATGTATATAAATATGTTTATAATTTTTCTTTACACCTTTTATTATCATTTTATGTCGGTATTTATGCAGCATCTTGAGAATGCGTAGTCTTTTAAGTAAGGTAGATACAACGTTCATTACTTTTTGCATACTTTTATGCGCGCAACTCACAGCCGAGTCTTCTTGCTGTTTTATAGCCGCTGCTGTTACTGTAAGACACATTTTATAAGCAGTTGCTTATATACCGAATTTTTGTGCGTTCATGCTATTAAAAAGTAATCAAAGCACAAATCGATTTTATAATTTTGTGTAAATAAATGAAGATAGTAGCAACAAATATGTGCAGAGGAAGTGATTTTTTACGTTTTTATTTTTTGTATATTTATAATAGGGGCTGATGTATTACTAATATCTGGCAGGTTTAAAAGTCCTTTAAAAAAAATGGTTTATACACCTAAAAGTATGCTATACTATTATTTTTTTATTAGTTAAATTATTTAATTAATCAAAAGTATTTTTAAATAACTAAACATCCTAACATAAAAATATAATCGTTTATTTTCGATATTTTTTTTTATTTTTTCCAGAGTTCAACGGAATTTTTTACCGAGACTATGAAAAAATAATCAAGGTGCCGTGTGTTAGAAAAAATAAGGTAAGTCTACAATTTCCATACAATTTTACTCAAATTGAATTTATTTGATGCCAAAAACTTACATTTAAAAAAAATTTTTACCCAGGATCATTGTTTTTTGCTTTCTAGAAAAACAACTGGCATGTTTGTGTATCACTCAGAATTTAGAGTTCTGCTTTGTTCTAGTGGCATAGTTGCGATATGTTCAGTTTTTCCAAAAAACAGGCGACCGTTTCGTGCGTGAACCGCTTTTGTTAACTTCGGCCGATCTGCCGGATACCATACAGTCGACTGTTATTTACTTTTGTGATCATATGCTTGATTCCACGATTCACCACCTATCAAGATGTTATAGACGTGTTTTTATTTATATTTATATTTATTATATTAACGCCAATCGGCAATATACATCAGGTACTTTTATAAGTAAAAGAAAAAAGAAAAAGAGAAAAAATGTATAAAATATATAATAATAAGGGCTATTACAGTGATAAATTAATGATATGGAAAGAGTTTGTCCTTTATACTATTGATGAACGAACTGAGAGAGCCTCCATAGAAATCGATGTTATGGTGAAGTGAATTTACATGATTAGCAATCCTGTTGTGAGGTCCATGAAAGACGTAGTTTTTCTGTGTCTTTGTTGTTTTAAGTTTCCGTGATTGTCTCAGCGAGAATGCCGTAGGAGTAAACTCAAAACTATCAAGAATCTCTGGGGCATCAATTAGGTTGTTAGCAACCTTGAAGTAAAAGACTAGATCAGCGACTTGACGACGTGTAGCTAGGCTGTTGATTTTAAAGCGTGAACGAATATTGTCAGTGGAGAGTACCTGCGACCTCAAGGTTGTATGATAGGATAAAGATTTACAGAATTTATTTTGGACCTTCTCCAATCTGTTGATTGAGACATCAGTGTGGGGAGACCAGACTACAGTGCCGTACTCAAGTATAGGTAGAACCAGTTGGCGATATAGACATATCAATGTGTAGGGATTACGAAAGTCTTTGCCTGTTCTCGTGATTAATCCAAGAACCTTGAAAGCTTGGAGTGTGATCTTGTCTATATGCTTCGAGTAAGTGAGTTTGTTGTCTATGATGATGCCCAGGTCTTTGATGTCATGAACTTCTTGCAGGTTGTGACCGTTTAGTTTATAGCTGGTGGCAATATTGCTGTGAGAGCGTGAGTACGAAACTACTGCACATTTATTTTCGTTAAGGTCAAGTTTGTTATTTGTACACCAGGCCGCGAGTTTTCCAATGTCATCCTGAAGCAGCTGGACATCTAGCTCATTTTTGATGGTTCTGTAGATCTTAAGGTCATCTGCGTAGATAAGGTATTCTGACAGGAGATTTTTGCCAATATCATTGACAAAGATGTTGAAAAGCAGAGGTCCTAAGTGGGATCCCTGTGGCACACCAGATGTGACCTTGTATTCCTCAGACAAATATCCATCAACTCTAACTTGCAGGGATCTGTTTACCAGGTAGGAATATAACCAATCCAAGGCATTGCCGTCGACTCCGTAGGCTCGAAGCTTGGAAACAAGAATTCTGTGATTTACACGATCAAAGGCTTTGCTAAAGTCAGTATATATGGAGTGAACCTTGAAACCATCATTCAAAGTATTGAGTATGAAATTAGTGTAGGAGAAAAGATTGGACGTGGTTGATCTGCCACCTGTAAATCCGTGCTGTCTTGTCGTGATGATATCTTTAAAGGCAGCAGTAAGTTGAATGAGGACCAGCTTTTCAAATAGTTTTGCCAACGCTGATTGAATGCATATAGGCCTGTAGTTGGAAACATCAGTTCTCTGCCCACTTTTGAAAATTGGACTGACATACGACAGCTTCCATGCGCTAGGGAAGGTGCCAAGCTGCAATGATCTATTAAATATGTGAGTGATGGGCTCATAGAGCACAGTAGCGCAGTTTCTAATGAAAACATTTGGTATACCGTCAGGTCCAGCACCTTTGTTAGGGTTCAACTTGAGTAATTGTTCAAGAACATCTTCACATTTGATTTCCAAATTATCGAGGTTGGTTTTTGGGCCATTGATCATTGTATTGTTGTTAATTTGATCATTATTGTTATCATCAGTGAATGTTGTTTTGAAGTATGAGGCAAACAGGTTACTGATCGATTCACCAGTGGTAGCAGATTGATCGAGCCAAGACATCTCGGATGGAATGTTCACATTATTGTACTTCTTATCCTTGATGAACTTCCAGAACGCACTTGTGTCAGACTGAACCATGTTCTCTACTTTGTCGACATATTTTCTGTAGCATTCAATACTTAAAATTTTGCAATCATGCCTTAACTTGCTGAAACGAGCGTAATCTCTTTGATTATTAGAGTTCTTGTATTGAGAGTGAGCCGCTTTTTTGAGCTTGATACTGTTGATGAGCTCAAAAGAGAACCAATTAGGGTAATTTCTGACATAATTCTTATGTACAGGCACATATTGTGTAATGCCTTCCTCTAGCTTGCTATAAAACCAAGCAATTTCATTTTCAATAGTGTCTGTTTCATACATTCCTTCCCAGTTAACCTGGTGATAAAAAACGTTGAGATTATGATAATCGGCTTTCTTGAAGGAGTATGTAAGTGAACTCGGTGACGTAAGATTAGGACGAAAATTGAGACTCATAGAGAGGGCCGGATGATATTTGTCCTCTTCAACAAATGGTAGGGTATTATCAACACTAATTTCTATGTTACTGTAACAGAGATCCAGGAAAGTGTTATCACAGTTGCTTATGTTGTTTACTTGAGTGCAATCAAGTAAAGCTAATCCATCTTGGAGAATCCTTTCACAGTCCGCCCGGGGGACACTACTAGGCAAATTGAAGTCGCCTACAAGTAATAATTTAGCATTTTTAAATTTATCGTTTATAAAAGAGAGTAGAGTGAGTAGATTAGTATAGGAATCCAAGTTTGAGAGAGGTGGCATGTAGACACAGCCAACAATGATGTCATGGGAAGCACCTTTTACGTTGACGAGGACGAGCTCAAGGTTATAATGGTCAATTTGTATTAAATCGGCTTGTAAGTGACGTTTGACTGCGATGAATACTCCACCTCCTCGTTCCAGACCGGACAGAACTGGATCCCTATCGTGTCTAAAAATTGTGTAAGTGCTGTCGATTAATTCGCCATCGTGAATCGATGGGTGTAGCCATGATTCAGTAATACAGATGAGGTCGATATTACTGACGGCAGACGCTGTGAAAAATTTATTTAGTTTTGTTCGGAGCCCCCGCGTGTTTTGGTAGTACACTTGAAGAGCTTCGGGTTTCTTCCTTTTCACTGAGCGAGCGAAAATTTTTGTTAACTATCTGCGGTATGCCATGGATGTACTTGATGGTTTTACTTGTGTCACCATTCTTGTTGAGAGTGTTTAATTCAGAGCGTAAGTCATTTAGGTGAGTATGTTGTGCAGGGGTTAGGTCTGGTTTGAATCTAACCTGAGAGCTCTCACTCTGGTTAAGTTTAAAGATTTCTCTGGCATCCGCAACCGACCGGGTCTCTATAAGCAGAGGGCGTGTACGGTTAGGTGTCTGACGTCCGAGTCTTCGGATTTTAAATCCAGATAACTTGGCAGATAATTCACCCGATAATACAGCTGAAAGTGATACTTTATCATCTTCCAGTCGGTCGATGCCAGACGCTTTGGTTGACTCTGAAATTCCAAGAGCAATGACGTTTGACTCACGCTTCTTACGATCATTAATTTCCTTTATGATGTCCTCAGGAGAAGATGGTGATGGTGATGAGATTTGGTAGGAGCGTAAATTCTTTTCGATGGTTGCAATACGGTCACTCAGGCTCGTGCATTTTTTATCAGTGATGGCATGTTGCTTGGCGAGCGCTTTAACTTCTTTTTTTAACCCGGTGATACTATCACTAATAGACGATTTAAAGTTTTCAAGATTGTCTTGAAATTTCTTGGCAAATTCTTCGAATTGTTTATTTAGAACTTTTTCAAGTCTATCAACGTTATCATTCTCAATGTCATCATCCGAGTCATCAGAATGTCTCACACTAACCTCCAAAACATTGCATTCCAGACACCTCCATAAGATACGATTTACCTTGATGTTCGTTGCTATTGCGTCAAATTCAGCATTACTGAGATTCAGACATCTGGAATGAAACCACTTCTGGCACAGAGAGCATCTCAACCCTTTGGTGTTTTTTCTCACGTTTTCAGAACAGCTACCACATGAGTTGTTTGCAATTATCTTTTTAGGTGGCATGTTGATAATCGGATTAATGAAAATATATGTATCCACAACACAATATTTTACTCTATCAATTCAATCAGAGTTAATTAATTTACAAAAATTGTTTTAATTAATAATAAAATATTTCGCGCGAAAAAAAATACGTATGTCTACTTGGTAGCGTTGCCAGATCTTTTATTATTCGATTCGACTATTATCTATAGTTCTCTCAATCTCAAGATAGATCATATGTGAATCTTGCAATAACAGTTTGCTCATAGTATCAATAATTTCGGTAACAACAACTGCTTTCAAACGACCTTCAAGAGGTGTTGTACAACCTCGATTGAATTCACCATATCATCGATAAACACTAGTCCTTGATTTAACTTCTTCGTCAAAAATTGAATTAGGTTTATCTGTGCAGTCTTGATGAGTTAATCCACGTCGAAAGTTGTAAAAAATAAATGTTCGCGATTTAATTCCTTTTTTGGCCTAGATGAATATTTTAAGTTACTGTAAACCACCAAATCCCGCTCGTATGTCAGCTTTGAATATGTATAACACCAAAAATGTCAAAATTTTTGATAAACTTGTGAGTTTCAACGCGAAATATAAAAGCAACCTACGTAGAACATAAAATTAATCTGTCAAGACAACATGCTCTAAAGTTTGCTATACGAGGTATGACAATTAAGTAATGAAACAACCATTGTGAGCTTTGGCGTTTAGTTTCACGACTAAGGGCACTATCACCAGACAATCTTACATTTTTAGCGTACGTTTCCGAAGCTGTTTCGTCCAATCTGGTGCAAAATTTTATCGCGACGCGTTGCTCTTGACTTCGTTTTTCCATTTTCGTGACGAGCACTACAAACACACGTCTACTCAACTTAACGCAGCAGGCGAACTAAACAAGCTAGAGCGATGGTACATATATCAATGGAGAGGGGAGGGATGCCGGAAATAGAGAAAGGGAATTTCAAGGTCACAGGTTTACCAAAACCAATAATATTAGTCTCAGTACTTAATTGTCAAACCTCGTAGTAAAAGCATAAATCTGTCAAAGCTCATCAAAGATGGTAGAAAGTGATGATTTATGAAAAGTCAAACCTCAAACTGGTTTTTGACAAAATACCAAAATCATCTGCTATTCAGTCTACTCAATGATTATGCTCAGTACCTTTCCATCAATTGTAGAGAACTCACACACTCTTTTACAGTTTCATAAGGGTACAGCGAAGGTATGAATTTGATTATCTAAATATTTCTCCTGAATTCCAAAGATTCGCTTAATACCTTCTTTTTTTTGAAATAGTTATAATCGAAAAAAAACCATCCAAGTTTTTAAGAATTGTATCTCAAAGGCGTGTGTAAAATTTCATGAACATCGGTTGAGTAGTTCTCGACAAATCTTGCCAACCGACTTCCAAAACACACTTTCGAGAAAAACGCGTTTCAAGGCGCCTCAAGCGCACAAGTTCTAAAGGAGGTATCTCCGAAAATATTACTTGGATCAACTCAAAAATTTAGATTTATATTCTAGAGGTGTTGTAGAATTGAACAAGACAATAACAAATCGATTTTTTGAAACCCCTTTATTACTTTGGGCTAAGAATATCAGTCATATTTAAAAAATATCTGTAAATAAATATTTTACATGTACCTTGTTAGTTGTTGTTGTACAGTTGTCTTTAATTCGCTTACTTTTCTATAACTATGTATCTAACTATGCCAGTGTATTTGTTCGATTTGCCACTCTCACAGATTTAGTGCATACTGTTGACATCTCTCAGTTCATCGTTACTCAGCTAATGAATGTTTTCTCGATCAATCCAATATAAAAATAATATATTATAGTTAAGAGCGTTAAGCTCCCTTTGCTATGAAAAGAGATGATCTTTTGTCAACAGAAGCGTTCTGTACCTTTTATCTAATAAAATTCTGATTTTCATTTATCCTACTCTGCAAACATAATAATCACATATTACAAGCGTACAAGCTATGAAACCGATTTGAATTATAATTTAAAACATGTGTATATAAAATATACGCTCAGATAGGCATACATATGTATATGAAACCGTAAAACACAAATCGGAATATACTTCTACACATGAGCATGTTAGCGCGTGTGCTAGAGAAAAGGATATAACAGACAACTGTTGTAGGGCATCAACAAATTATTGAAATCAATTCATAGCTTAGCTGCAAAGCGACTTGTAAAGGCTACAATAAAAATAATAAAATAAATAACTTTATTATGGCACATGCACGATATTGTATAGCGGTCATGTAAGCCCGTGAGAAAGTGTTTGTATGTGTGTGTGACTCTACAAAAGCGCAAACAATGCTCGAGGTAAAAAGTGAAACAACAAATTCAACAAAAAGCAGGCTACAAACGAAGGAGATAATGGGACATTGTGCGAACAGCAGGAGCAAAAGAATCATGCGAGGTTCAAAACGGATCGCCCTGAGCATTTCGGATTGCTTTGCCTTATTTTTGTGTGCCATTTTCAGGTCAATAGAAAGCAACACATCCACGTTCATGCATTATTGTGTGTGGAGATTTTGTGCGCAGAAAAGGATAACTCGTAAATAGATACCAGTAAGCAACAGGATATGTATAGGTGGGAGGTCAAAAGGCCGTTTTTAAATGGTAGCGAAAAGATATCGAGTGATAAGAGTATATATGGTTGCATGTATACATATATGTATTCAAGTATACATATATGTTTGCATATATATGAGTGTGTGTTTGTGTGCCACATCTCTTCTTTCTCGTATTGCTTTCATCAGTATGAATATTCATCAATGCTGCGCTTTGACACCGCTCTCGGCCCAACCATAGGTCAATTGCTAGCAAACGGACAAACATTCAACATTATCGTTAGCACTGTGTCAACAAGAGTGCTAAGTTCCTATCTTTCGCTTTTTTGCCTTTTGCTTTCTCATTTTTATTTGTTTTATAATTTCTTTTTTTTAATTCTGTGCATGTTGCTGCCAGTTTTGCCCGAAAGGGTGTAGCGAACCTTCGGAAAGTATGACCGGAAAATGTAATTTTCAAAATTGTCGGCGCAGGAACAAGCGGCCAGCAGCACACAGTTTCGCTTGGCATGACCAGTCGCGGGCAGAAAATGTACCTTTCGGTCCCTTTTACTTGGTGCTCTTGTTTTCCTCCGAATTTTCTCCTTCGCTTTGTGTTTGCTTTGTGTCTACTCGCTGCTTAATAAGCAAAAAAATAACAAGAAATATAAAGTAGGCACAGCATATGGACCCTTGTACCCTGTTGTCGCGTCCTTTCAAATTAAATAAGCGAAATAATAATTGAAACGTAGTAATTCGTTTATTTTTTTTACTTGATTTGCGTTCAAAGACAAATAATGGCGCAATATTATTGTACACAATATTTATTATATTGGTTATTTGTTTGCTTTCTCTGATACTACTGATATTTCAAGTGCAAACAGCAATTAACGCTTTTGTAAATTCACATACACGTACATATATACATACATACATATATCTTTTAAATTTGTAATTTTTGTATGAACAAGTGACGTGATATATACGTACATTAACGAGTAGAATTAAAATTTATAGGACTCATTTTGACTCATCTTCCGAGCTTACAACCGTTCATATTTTTCACTGTTTGACACAAATTGGAGATTCTAAGTGTAGCCATGTCCTCCTCCAACTGGTCTTTCCAACGGAGTGGAGGTTTTCCTCTTCCTCTTTGCTTCCTCCTGCGGGTACTGCATTGAATACTCTCAGAGTTCGAGTGTTTTCATCCATTCGGACGACAACCTAGCCAGCGTAGCCGCTGTCTCCTAATTCGCTGAACTATGTCAATTTCGTCGTATAACTCGTACAACTTATCGTTCCATCGGGTGGGGTATTCGCTGTTGTTAATGCGCAAGAGGCCATAAAACTTCCGCAGAACCTTTCTCTCGAAAACTCGTAACGCCGACTCATCAGATGTTGTCATTGTCCATACCAATGCACCATATAGCAGGACGGGAAGATGAGTGACTTGTAAAGCTTGTTCCTTGAAAGAGGACTTTACTTCTCAATGGTTTGCTCAGTCCGAAGTAGCACCTGTTGGCAAGAATTATTCTGAGTTGGATTACGAGGTTGAAGGTGGCCAATGATATCAATAGCACCAGCATCTGTACACTTTTATAAGTGTGCCTTCTCGATTCAGCTCTGCAGATCGAATTATTTTCTTTAGCAGTAGATTGAAGAAGTCGCACGATAGTGAGTCGCCTCGTCACCTGAATCCACGTTTGGTATCGAACGGCTCGGATAGTTCTTCCTGGTATTGACGGAGCTTTTGGCATTGCTCAACGTTATTTTACACAGCCGTATTAGTTTTGCGGAGATACCAAATTCAGGCATAGCGGCAAAAAGGCAGCTCCTTTTTGTGCTGTCAAAAGAAGCTTTAAAATCGACGAAGAGATATTCTGTGTCGATCCTCTTTTCACGGGACTTTTCCAAGATTCCTTAAAGCCATACTTTTAAGGTCCAATCAGTTTGTTGACGGTGCGCTTTAATCTTTCACATAGTATGCGATTTGAGGAGGCTTATCCCACAATAGTTGGCGCAGATTGTGGAGTTGTCCTTTTTGTGGATTGGGCAAACCACACTTAAGTTCCAATCGTTGGGCATGCATTCGTAGTTAGGGCTTATTAGCCAGTCATTTCTACTTTTATTTTTCGCCTGAAATATATTATTGTATAATAAAGAATAATTAAATCAGTAATAATAATTGAAGTAACTCTTTACTTGAATATTTTGTATATGCCAAAAGTATTAAACTGAATTCGTACGTATTAATAACACCATAAAGTCTAAATTGCATTTACACACCCTGAACGAACGAAAGGGGTGTGCTTTGACTAACATAAATTTACATCAAAAACACGTTTACCATTTAGGCGCACTCGCAAATGACAAATTCGTGTTATGTCGTGACAGCACTCGTCAACACACCAACAAACACACACACACACGTGAATTGACTTAAACTATGGTTGTATGTGTGCTTACTGCTTGTGCGGCTTGCATGTGGTTGAGTACATGTGTAGCCTTATGTGCCTGACAGTCGGCGAGTAATTTGAATTATGTCGCACACGTCATGCTAAAATCAAGTTATACGTGGCGTATACGTAATAGTGAAAGTTTTTTGTCTTTCAGTAGTCTTTTTTTTTGTATGTTGCTGTAGCGTTTGTAGCCTTGCTCATATTGACATATGTGTGTATGTGTGTATAAAATCGCTGTCATCAAAGATAAATGTCTGCAACAATGAACTTTTAAATTGGCTTTTGTACAATTTATATTGTTGCACAATGACATCGAAGCATCAAAAGTTTATAGTTGGTTTATTGTTTGGCACTGTGTTGGTTTAATGGTCCTTCTGCATTGATGATTTGCACTTAAAATGCTCTTTTTTGTAGACAGAGAACTGAATTATCTGCTATGTTGTGTGAACTTTAAATTTCTTAAGGTAGTGGTTAGGGTTTCAAGGTAAAAAAGAAGACTTTTTTGCGAAATTATTTCTTAAATATGGACTGAATAATTTTATTCGGGCCTTTTGTACATTAGTATGTATTCATATAGTTCCATGAGAAAAAAAAAATAGTAAGACTTTGTGCATAATTTTAAAAATTTTAATTTATGGTTTAAAATCTATGTCTTCCCCCTCAAATCTCCCTTCGCCGAATACACCTTGCCAACGTTTTTTTTTCCAAACCTCGAAACAGTCAATTTCCGAAATAGCCTTCAACACACGTAGCGATTGACGTGTAATGGCTTCAATTGGCTCAAAAATCAGGTGTTATCGGTCCATAATTTCGGCGAATAGCTTCGCTCAAACGACGCATAACACTCTAAAAGAATTCCTTGTTTGAACGGACGGAAAATAATCGAAGAAAGCTGTTAACATAACCTTAATTTTTGACCTGCGGGCCCGAAATCCCGTCTGATCCCGAAAATTCGGAAAGAATGTTGTGTTTGGTTGTGTAAAATTGTGATGAAGTATACGGTAGTGCATATTATGAGTCCCGAAATCTCGGTACCCAATAACGGGATCCCGAAATTGGAAAATGAATGTTGTGTTTTATAATGTAAAATTTACCGAAAAAACCCAACCAAATTTTTCTTGTTACTTTCGATTCCACACAATTTGAAAAAAATGGTCAAAAAAGGATAGTGTCAGCTGGTCCAAGTAATTATAGCATTTATAAAAGTCGGGATTATAAATATGCACTACATAAATACTGTTCACTTTATCCACATTGATGCGCATTTTAGGCCGTAATCTCTCATGTCGATTCCATTTTAACGCATTTACATCAAAAAAAGTTCTTAAAAATTGCAACCTCTCGCCCACTTGTTTACTTTTTGTTTGTGGAGAAAAAAAAAGAATTTTTGTGCTTGTTTGCAGTGTTAGCAAATATTATGTAGGGTGCGCAATTTTTCACCCCTATGCCCCTACGCCAACTTTGTTTGCATTGATGTGTAAGTATGTATGTAAGTGCTGTCGCTACTTGTTTTTGCTTCAATGCTTTCACTAGCTGTTTGGGTTTTTCATTTCGAATTTGTCTCTCTCGCTGCAGTGGCGTTGGTGATTGCTCTTACTGTTGTCACGGTAGCAAACACACACACTTACATACATATACATACGCACATTCAGTCATTTGCACTCCCTCGCCAACAAAAAGTGCTATGTGATGGCATGGTGGCCTGACACTAGAAAACAAAAAAATTAAAATTACAGAAAAGTGTGGAAAAAATGCGAAAACTCAAAGCAAGCGGCACAAGGCCGCACCAAATGTGTGGGCCGCACTCTCATAGTTCTCCAACTATGTGTATAAGTACTTTGTGTACTAATTTCGTGCGCTTTTCGCACTGTTAGCACATTGATTTTGTTCTTGCTGTTGTTGTTATCATTGTTGTTGCTGTTTAGTTTCCAAGTAATGCACTGTCATTGCGTTGCTTCTTTCACTTTTTGCCTTTTTGTTTTTGTTTACGTCTGCCTGCCCCCTTAAGTGCAACTCAAGTGAAACTTTGCTGTTGTTGTTGTTGCTGTCATACCTGCCCCGTGTGTATTCGCGTGTGTTGCATGCTGGCGCTTGTTACAAATTTTGTTTGTCCTTCACACACAAGTTTATGTTCTTTTCGCGTTGCGCTTTTCAACTTAATTTTCATATATTTACCTCCACCTTGTGTGCACACGCGAAGAAAAGACACGGAACTAAATGTCTGCATAACGGTAGGTTAATATTTTTGTATGTGTAGGCATATTTCGAAGTAGCCTGCTGCCTTCAAGTAGAAAAAGTAAACTAACTTTGTCAAGGGCAGGGCAAATAGTCTCCGGAAAACAACGGTTTGTTATTTTTAGTAATTATGGCACAGAGAAAAACTTCTTGTCTTGAGGCGATTTTGTATTATACCTGTCCAGGGAGACGAATTCGCGGGAATATATAATTTACCAGCGAAAAGAGATGTTAAAATCAAAAGCAATACAATGTTGCAGCAACGATTGCAAACTTCAGGCAAAGGAAGGTGGACCCACAGGCTAGACAGACTGGATATACATTCGAGAATAGATAGCATGGGGACTGGATTTCCATCTGACTCAAATACTCAGTGGCCATGGGTGCTTTAGAAGCTATCGATACAAATATTCTCATCACTTTAGTCCATATTGTCCGACGTGTACAGAAACTCTGAACGCTTACTCTATCACTACCCTCGGTTTTCAAGTATAAGGGAAGAGCTGAAAGCCACACTAGGAGGTAGCCTCATGGTGGAAAATTTGCCTGCACTTATGTGCAAGTTCTCTGTAAAATGGAAAGGCGGTGGCGAAGCGGCAAGTCTAATTATGATAATAGAGGTGACTTCAATGTGTTTTTCTCTCCCATGAAGTAATAAATAGTCCAATGGGGTCGTGGCAGAGACAAGAGATGTGAGTAGGTTAGGTTTAGCGGATTAAAGTCCCGCACTCCGGCTTTCGATGCTTCCTTCTACTATAAAAAAAGGCTCAGAGATAGATTTCTGTGCCGTGATGGAGTCTATGTCGAACAAAAGCGCTCTTCATAAGCTCCCTATTCAAATATTTTCCTACTGCTAGTCTAAGAACTCTCACGTGTAGGAATGACGGGAAGAAACGTACATAGAAGCAATTATAGTTTGATGTGCCTGTTGTTTCGGGCTAAAAAAATAATATATGGGCCATATATTAGCAGATTCGAAAAAATTTGGCAGTCCTATTAGTGAAAAACTTGACAGTGTCGTTCAAATTATCTGAACTCAGTAAAAACTGTAGTTTAACTGAAATAGTTATTTAGCTATACAGCAAATCTTACACATTGAATTATGATATAGTCTAAAATTTGGCTTGCTAATTTGAGATCACGTATTTTACCGACGCGCCAAAAGGTAGGCAACGTTTTTTATTTAAATTTTAAAGCAAACCTATCTTTTTAAAATTCAAAAATACGTGTTTCCAAGTAAATAAATACTGCAAAGTTGTGAAGTTGGCAGTTAGTTTGCTTAACTTTCTAAAACCGTTACAATGAAATCAAAATTGTTACCAAGCTAGTTTGTAATACATTTTCAAATACAATTTATGAACTTGCACACGTCCATAATCACGTGTTTTCCCACTGCGTGTATATATATTTGTACATGGTTTGCAAGTGTGTGTTTTATCGATTACCGTTTCCACTCCGACAGCTTGCTGCAAACTATTTATCTTCATTATCAGTACGCAGGCCCCCCTTAAGGGTTGAAGATTTATGTTCACACACCCAGCGCTCTGTGGATATATAGTTAAAGCATGCTATATTTGTACATACATATATATGTATATATGTATATACATTTTGAGGCATATGTTTGTGGTCCCAAGTTCATCATTGATGGCCGCATATATTTGTACATGTGCATACGTGTTTATTTTGCAAGCACACATTGCGAAGGACGATTACATTGCCGCTCAATCACTGCTTCAGCACGAGTATATACATATATTTGGTTCATTGATCCAGTGCCCAAAGCCAGTGAAAAAATGTTTTGGACTAAACGAAAAATAATAAAGTACGTATATGTTATGTGAGTAAAGCTATTTTTAGAGCGAGCACATTTGTTTCACATATTACTTAAGATGATGGTTGGGTTTTCATTTCGTGCTTGGCGCTAAGCAATTCGGCATTTTTTTTAAATTAATCGTATTTTATATATTGTTTAATTATAGTCTAATGAATAAAGACTGAAAACTTTTCAATTATTTTACCTTAACTTTTCTAGGTTTAGTATTTTCTGTCAATTATAATTCTTCTTTGAAAGTTTGTGACAGTTTATTAACGTTTTCTTCTTTTGTCATTCGGTTTGAATGTTGAAATTTTTGGGAAATATTTCTATGGTAGAAATTTTCCGCTCTTTAAATCATAGATAAAGGGATCCTCAGAACTTGTTGTGAGTTAAGCCTAATTATCTAAAGTTATATATGTATATATGTTAAGCATTCGATAAAAAAAAGCAATATAACCTATGTAATATCACGAAATCATCTCAAAACAAGTAAAGTTGGGCTAAGTTTGGGTGTAAGCGAACCTTTTCTACTCCAGCATCGTGTAAGGATCAAAGCCTGGGAAAGACCTTCAGGTGTTAGCAAAACAAAATACTAAAATAGGGAAAATATCGCCGAGTTCGAAAATATTTATGTTAGGTAAATGGGGAGACAAGCGCAGGCATCCTAAACGATGACTACTCCTCTTGAAAATGGCCAAGCGTGCCTTTTTGGGCTACCAGTTTAACCTAACCTAAATGGGGCTAATGGAAGTGTTGACCCGATTTAACCTATTTTGGGCACAAGTAATAGTTCGATTTCGACAATTTTTGGATGTAAGTTGAAGTACCTTAAGATCACTATTTGTCCAAAGCTTTATTCTGATAACTTAATCGTCAGCCGGAATTAAAAATTTCGTTTTATAGAATAAGGCATGGTTGAGACCCGATTTCGTCCATTTTAACAGTGTCTAATGGGAAGGCTTGGGTTGAAATAGGTCAAGTGGTTTCTTAGATATAGGATTTTACCTAAAGGAGGGCTATGCCACACACATTGATTTTACAACTTATCATATCAAGCACTTATAATCACGCATAAAAATCAGCGTAAATAAAATCCTTCATATCTCAAAAGCTGAGGTGCTACTTCGCGTATATAGTTCGGGTGTTACAAGCTTCGTGGCAAACTTAATAAACACTGTTCGTGGTATAAAAACCATAGGAAATAAAATCCTTCATATATTTCAAGTTGCAATAGAACCACGGAGATATTTTCTGTTTGAGAAAATCCGCGTTGTCCACCAAACTCATGAACTCAAGCTGTGTTCCTCTACCAGCAAATTGCTTTCGCATTAAAAAAAAAAGTATAAAAATATACTTTAACACTTTGTGAGTACGCCGTACGCCGTGCCCAAAAGCTCATCATTTTGCCAACTAATCTACCATGATTAATCGTTCTGAGTTGCATAATGAATGAAGTAAAATAGTTGCGAGCGTTGCAAATTTTCCACAAGCATATTTAACACACCATCCTTGCACCACCACCGCCTCGGCTGTCTCTACTGCCTCTACTTAGACCCGCAATCTCATTATTACCAACGCTGTCATTATATAATACAGCACTTACTCGTTGCCTAGTGAAACAACTTGAATGATAAAAAAACAGAATTGAGTAGAAGAAATAAAGGAAAAACGCACGCTGTGCGATGGACAGCAACTAGCACACAATTGACAGAAGTTAGAAAATGGTGGATAGTGGACAGGTGACAGCTGCCAGCCATCGGCAGTACTGCCGCGACTTGCCAAAGGTGCAATGTGTCACCTCTAATCGAGTAATAAACGAGTTGATGCCGCAGCAGTTGGAGGCCAACAACGATAGCTATACAATGTAAGCTTGCTGAGAAGCTCCTTTGCTTCCTTTTTACTACTTCTGCCATCAATATACTTAGCTCCAGCAGGCAACGTGACCGCAATGCACATAGTAGATATACATAACTACATACTTACATACTCTCTTACGAACACACTGTCAGTTAAGCAGTAACTGCATTGGCGCCGTAATAGTGGAAGTGCACTTTAAAGCGCGACAAATGAGTGCGTGGTAGCCATGGTGGTGTATTAAATTACTAAATTAAATTAATAAATGCGAGGAAAAGTGCAATCAGGTTTTGATCAACGTTGATATAATGTTATAGCCGAGCATAAAAGTAAAATTGTGTCTAATCAGAAAATATAGTTAATTAATTAATTAATGGTCAAGTGAAAATGAAATGTGTTTGAAATTTTTAGCCAGTTTTTTTTTTAAATATATTTGAACTAACCAATAATTACTATTTTTAACTACTTTTTTATAACTCTGCGCACAAATGTAGGCAACACTTTTACACCGTTTCTTTAAAGGACCTATCGAAAGAAAAATATGTAAAAAAAGAAGAAGTTCATAAAACGGGATAAAATTTCGAATTTAAGTGCATATATGGCATCTCGTTCACATCCGGGCCCATACGCTTCGTTTTCTTATCCAGTCTGGAGAATGCAAAACAATGGTATCAATATCATCGGCAGCTGTACACTTTCATACAAGATTGCACCTTCTCTATTTAGCTCTGCACACACCTCGTATTACTTTCTCCAGCAATAAGTTGAAGAAGTCACGCGATTGGGAGTCTCCTTGTTGTTTTTGTTGTTGTTGTAGTGGCAGGATTACGTCGAGTTGACAGTCCTTGGCCGGATAAAAGTCCGGGTCCGTTCCAGTTACGTGGACCGGTCTGTCGTGGAACGAACAGAGTCCCCTTGTCTAAAACCTCGCTTGGTGTCGACCTTTTGGTGTTGCTCAACGTCAGCTTACATAGCCTTATTAGCTTTGCGGCGATACCAAGTTCAGACATAGCAGCATAGCTTTTCGTGCTGTCGAGGACGGCTTTAAAATCGACAAAGAGGTGGTGTGTATCGATTTTCCTTTCACGGTCTTTTCCAAAATTTGGTGCATGGTGAAAATCTGGTCGATAGTAGACTTTTCAGGTCTAAAACCACACTGATAAGGTCCAATCAGTTTGTTAACGATGGGCTTCAGTCTTTTACAGACTACGTTTGATAAGACCTCATATACGATATTATGGTAATTGGCACAGATTTTGCGGTCCCCCTTTTTGTGGATTGGGTAGAGAGCATACTTAGGTCCTAATCATCGAGCGTGCTTCCATCCGATCGTATCTTGCATAGAAGCTGTGCATGCATCTTGTCAGTTCTTCGCCGGCATATTTGAATAGCTCGGCCGGTAATCCGCTTTGTTGTTCTTCAGGCGGGTGATTGCTATTCCAACGTCATCATAGTCTAACAATAGAATATATATTTCATCGTCATCGATTGGGGAATCGGGTTCGCCATCTCCAGATGTTACCCAAAAATATGGATTTTTACATAAATCCGCTGCGTTTCTGGATGAGGCTTATTTTCATTATCACCCGGCAGCAGAGTATACTAGTGATGGCCTCACTGCGATCCGCCGTTGCTGCGCCTCCATTTTCGACCAACCAACCAATTATTTAACGATAAGGAAGTCATTCATATGTCATAAAAATTCCTCGGCTACTCCTAACTATTTAAAATGCGATTGCCCGTGCGATGCATGCAGATACATACAATGTGCTCATATTTCCGCTTTTAAATGAATTGCTTTTCCGCATTGCCTACCTCACAGCGCACACCGTGGACAGTTGTTTTGATCATAATTGAAAATTAGCTAGTCGACATGACAATTTGGCTCGCCCTGCTAATGCTTAATGCACGAGTAAACAAACATGCACATATGTATGTAGCGATCTATGTATGTACTTGCTTTCATTTCGAAATTTGATTGTAGTTTCACTTCGAACATTTTTACTTTCTTCGAGCACAAGGTAACTAACCTATGCATCCTCATAGTTTGTTGACAAAGCTATTGTCTGGCATGCATATTCTGATATCTATGTACATGTGTAAGCACGCAATTACATTTTACATATACATGTATGTATGTATGTGGCAAGCGTACAACTTGGCCGCAGTCCAAATCACAGACGAAAATAGCCAACGGCAAACATGTATTTATATAGTTTACTGGCACAGCGAAGAAAGTGGGTGGTAATGGATTCAAATTGTTGGCATATACATACATACATACAAGCACATATGTAGATAATAATGTATGTATGTGCGTACATATGTAGGTATTATGCATGTTTAGTAGGCACAAATTTATTTGTTAAACTTGTACAAAATTGTTTGGCATGAAAATGTAATTGAATTACAGTGGGATAATATGTTGAGCAGATAAAAAGATAAAAGTATAAGTGATTATAAGTAAGATTGGATGAATGAACTGCTTGCGAATGAAGGTCATACTTAGTTTTAGAATTTATTGCTATTTGCTATTGAAATATGAGTTCGTCTAAGAAGCTGTAGTTTAAATTCATAGTATAAATTTAGAAGTTAGTAGTGAAGCATGATTTTGAATTAACTTAAGTTTTAAACCGAATAAACAACAGATACATAAATATAAGCCATCCTTAAGTATTCCAAAAGTTGTGTACAGTAATTGTCCTAATATCTTCTAAATCTCTCTAGAAAAAGCTCAGCCATATCGTTATAATCTATTTAATACAAAACTTTTGCAAAGCGAAAAAAAGCGAAATTTTCATTCGAAAGACCATTTTTTGTGTTTATTTTTTGAAGATTATATCTTTTAAGTATTGGCCGCGGCTACGTCTCAGATAGTCCATCCGTTGAGTCCAATTTTCGATTATTTGTTCGAGCATTTTTACTGGTAACTTGCGAATGACACGCGTGATGTTTAGCTTCCAGGTCTGAATCGAAGCAAGATTGTCCGCATAGACTTTATCCCTGCAGGCAATAGTCTAACGGTGTGATATCACACGATCTTGATGGCCAATCGACCGGCCCAAAACGTGAAATTATCTGCTCACCGAGCTGTTCCATCAATAAATCCATTAATTGATGGGATGTGTGAGAGCTGGTCCCGTATTGTTGAAACGAAATGTTACCGAGATCACGAGCTTCAATTTCAGACATCAAATGGTCGGTTCTCATGGCGCGATAACGGTCGCCATTCATGGTTACGTTCTCACCAGGCATCAGTTTTGAAGAAGTTTGGACCGTTAATTCAACCAGCCTACAAACCTCACAAACCGTTGTTGTTTCTGAATATTTTCAGGTTGCTCGTCGTCCCAAATGCGGCAATTTTGCTTGAATTGAACCAGAAATGGACCTCATCGCCGAACCAAATTTGGCTCGAATACGTCGGATCTCTTGAAATTTATCAAGAATCCATAGAGAAGGGTCGAGCGGCTTCAGTCCTTGCACAAGCTGTATTTTGTAGGCTTTCAAATTAAGAGTTCGCTGTAAAATGTGCTAAGTTGTACCATACGTCAGTCCGAGTTGCTATGAATGGCGCCGAATCGACTCTCCACGGTCTACAGTTGCCAATTTATAATCTCACAAATTATCTCCATCTCACGTACAGCCATTATGAATGACGTGATTTAATTGTTTTAACTGGTATTCTTAAGCACAGCAAGTAGCATTTAAGAATCACCTTACACAACGGCCACCCTTCCACCACTTTCATATCTATAGCTTATAATTTGAGACGTATACTGTACACTGAAAAGACTCAGCTGCTTAACTCTCCTTACTCTATGCCGCCATAGCTCAGCACACACATACTAATACAAATTAATCACACTCAGAAATAAATACAATTTAATTATTCTGACACGCAAGCGACTAATAAAATTTTAATTAAGCTGCACAAATTATGTGCAGAGATAATCATTCATTCGTTGCAAAGAAAAGCAAGAAAGAAATCACCGACTTGGCAAACTTTAAAGATGGCGGCGTTCAGCCAATGGAAGACTGAGATTTTCCATTGCGCCTCTGAAGTGTCTCCGAATATGTGTATGTAGGTGCCGCAGAGTCACAAAATGTCAAAACAAACGAAATTGAAGAGAAGGCTACATAACCTCAACTGACAATGAAGCCAGCGGCAAAGAGAGGGTTAAAAAGATACAAAGATTACAACAGTAAAAGGATAAACGTCGGAAGAAATTTCTAAAGTTAAATTGTGGCACGTACTGTTATTGAACGATTTGAGTGTATGAAGCTACATACAAATGAATACTACAAAATGCATTGTAGCATCGGTATGAGTGGAGTATGAGAAGGCGCACAGGAAAAGCAGGGGTTTTCTATAGAGACTCAACGCAACGAAAATGAAGTGAGATATGTATGCCAAACAACAACCATTATTTAATGTCTTTTGTGTAGTTATCTGGTCTCTGTTTTGACTAAGTTTGTCAAATTGAAGTCTATTTTTTCGTGCCTATTGAGTTGTTGACTGCTTAGGTTCTTAAGCCGACCAAAAATTACAGTAAATATTTCTTTACACGTACGATTTTTTGTGTTGTAGTCATGAGTTGTAGCGGTCAAACCATCACCATTTACTAAAATGACAATAAATTCGTACGCAGAACACCTCAAAGAACCCATAGACCTGTAGGCACACCAGTCGCAAGTTTTTCCTTTAGATTTCTTCGGTAGTGTAATCTTTGTTTCCGACTGACTTGGCATTTTCTTGACGTATAGATCTTCCACTATGCCTGTTAAAGTAGTTCCACGAAAAAATCACCCACTCTTTCAAGAATAATATGACCCCCACTGTTTATATCGGCATGTTCGTATTGTAAAACCCTTCGAATATGAAGGCGCTCGCTGGCATTTCAACGAAAACAGGCAGATAACATGAGCAAGCATAAAATGCAAAGATTTATGTGTTTGCAATGCGGCGGCAGTTATTCGTAGACATCTTACTCATGACGGGTTTGAGGATGGCGCTGTTTCTTCGAAATCTTTTTGGCCCGTCTATGCGAAAATAGCTGAATTTCGCTACGAGCTGTGACATTTTCTGCTCGCCTAAGCGAAATAAAACTTGTGTCGTGGAAATTGGCATACAGACATGAGTTTCATTTACTCTCTTTGAGCTTGTTTTTGCGCTTACTCGGTTCGGCTGATGCGCACACATTTCAAATACACTGTTTTGACTTGGGCGCTCGCTTTGTTGCTGTGCAACAATTTCCGAAATGAAGCTAATGTGCGTTGCACAAGCGTGCAAGAATTCATGTAAAAATGTGTAGGTATATGTATGTACTTATGTATATACATATATACAGTTGCTTTAAAACAGATATCAATTTTTTCGAGAAAAACAGAAAGTTTTTATACTCCGTGCTGTCTGTAAAGGTAATCCAAATGAACATATTTTTCATTCACATATTAAGAACATATATACATATGTATTCCTCTTAGTATTTACTTGGCATATACATATTTCCTCTACTCTTTAAATGTTCGCTTTTGTGTTGCCCTCGCTTTTGCCTTATTTTTTTTTTGGCCATATTCCTCCCGGGGAATCACAAAAGGCATGCAAAAAGTGCATTGAAGTCACTCGCAAGCGTGCATAGGTGCATTATGTACTTGAAACAAAAACAAAACACTACGTAAAGCCTACACAAAAGCGTGAAAGCTTGGAAAGTAAAATAGGCAAACTGTTAGAAAAAAATGGAAAGCGCTGCAGGTTAGCAGCATGTTCTGCCGGAGCCTTGATGAGTGTTTGCACTTCAAGTTTAGCTTTTATGCCGCATGTACGCTCAACCTTCGGGTAAAAATTGCTTAATGGATTTGTGGCATATAATAGTGTGGGCCATAAATAAACACTTGACAGGTTTATTTCAGGCGTTACCAAGAATTTGTGGCGTGTGCCGTTATGTTTTCTTAGAAATGCAATTTTAAACATTCTTAACACCTTCATAGGTTGTGTGCGTGTATTTTAAAATCACTTTTCTCAAAGTTGGTGTAAGCTTTACTTTCACTTGTTGCGAGTGGCTGTGGGAAAATTCAGTTTTTTATTTCATGTAAATATTTTTTTTCTCAACTTGGACTTATATTTATGTAAAGATAATTCGAGAAACGAAAGCTTATAAGTTGTTTTCCATCCGAGGGTTGCCTTTTATATATAGTGGCTAAAGAACCAAATAAATATTAGTCATCGATAATCGCTTTTTTATTTTTCAAAATATTCTCTATTAAGATCTATACACTTTTGCCTGCGTTTGAACCAATTGTCGAAGGACTTTTGCTACTCTGATTGATATACCTGTATTCTGAGGGCATCAACCACCTCTTCAGTTGCTGAAAAATGTTGGCCCCTTAGCAGGCACGTAGCCAGGGGGGGGGCTAGAGGGCTGAAGCCCCCCCCGAAATAAGGAAATTTTTTAAATAAATCGCAAATAAAAAAGATTTATCACTGACTGAATCTTTTGAAACTCTTATACACAACTCAGCTCAAACCTATAACAGTCATACGCAACTACACTAGACGGTGACTGAAAACTTATCAAAAGTCATACTTAAGCGTTGTACAGATCTCCATCTTGATATGGCGAAGTTGGTTGGCCAGGGATATGACGGAGCAGCAAACATATCAGGGCATTTAAGTGGAGTGCAAACCAGGATAAGACAACTGTATCCAAAAGCACGATATGTTCATTGCGCTAGTCACCGATTGAACCTTGCGCTTTCTAATACTATGTCATTACCTTCAATACGGAACTGCCTTGGTATTGTCAGTGAAATAGCAAATTTATTTAGAAACCATTCAAATGCAAACACAACTTTCCAGGACGTTATACAGAAGCACGCACCAGAAAGCAAAAAAAGACGACTTGTTCGCCTTTGTGAAACAAGGTTTATAGAAAGGCATGAAAGCATTATAAGCTTTGTGGAGCTTTTCAAATTCATTGTACTAAGTTTGGAAATAATTTCGAGTAAGACATGGTCCATTTCGTCTAAAGCATCAGCCTTCTTAGCAGCGGTAGAGAAAAGCGATTTTTTGCTTAGTCTATTCGTCTGTGAGCAATTGTTCAGCTTAACGCTGCCACTGTCTGTGCAACTCCAAGAAAAATCTATGGATTTTGTATCAGCAATGAACCGAGCCAAAGAATTAATAAGAACTCTGCACCAGATAAGAGAAACAGCGGATGGTTTTTTCAACGATATTTTCCAAACAGCATCACAAATGTCTAAAGATCTTTATGACATAGATCTTGTAGTGCCTAGAGTGACTTCGCGTCAAACTACTCGTGCTAATCCACCATGCACAACCCCTGAAAGCCACTTCAGAGTTACAATATTTATTCCATGCGTTGATGCTCTGATTCAAAACATGACAGAACGTTTATTAGTGAATGAGGATATACTCTCGTCATTTCAAATTCTACTCCCAGGTTTTGCTGCAATTGATAATGCCGAAGAATTAAAAAATTTAACTATTTACTTCGAGGAGCAAATATCAATGACAGCATTAAAATCAGAGTATCGATTGTGGTGTGCCAGCATATCAACAATAGATCCAACCATAGAAGTGTTGAAATTACTGCAACATTGCGATGCAACGTATTTTAAAAATATTCACTACCTGCTTACAATTTTACCAACTCTTCCAGTGAGGACCGCTTCCTTCGAAAGAACTTCTTCAACCTTAAAAAGAATAAAAACTTTACCACGCAGTGTGATGGGCAATGAGCGGCTGAGTGCACTTGCTGTTATTGCAGTGCACTGGGATATTAAAATAGATCCAGATGAAGTAATTAATGATATGGCAAACAAGAAGAAAAGAAAAATATTACTTATTTAAGTTACAACTACCAAATAATTTAAGTAATACATATATGAATTTATATTGTTTTTTTTTTAATAAACAGAAAATTCAAAGTTTATATATGTTTTTACTTCAGCCCCCTCCGAAATGAAAAGCTGGCTACGGGCCTGCCTCTTAGTTTATTTTTTATGTGCGGGAATAAAAAGAAGTTCAACTCGAACAAATATTTTTACAATCAAATATTCACGTATGCTGGTCCCAATAATGCCTATGCTTCCCTAAATCTCACGATGGCTCACATCAGTTCGAAAGTTGTGAAAAGTAATCGTGTGAAAATGTTTCCGATTTAATTCCAATTTTTTGCCGGATTGAATATTTTATGTTACTGTTAATAACACAAATAGCGTTCGTATGTTAGATCGTTCTGACTATGTAGAACATTAAAAATTTCAAAATTTACGATCAAGTTGTAAATTACCAGATTTCAACACTTATGCGGTTACAGCCGAGCTTACAACAGCACCCCAGGCGTTCTTCATTTTTCGTTGTTTGGCGCCAATTGAAGAGTACAAGTATAGCTAGTTTCATCTGTACCTGGTCTTTCCAACGGAGAGGAGGTCTTCTTCCCTTGTTTCCCCCATCGAATACTCTCAGAGCTGGAATGTTTTCAGCCATTCGAATGACATAGCCTAACCATCGTAGTCGCTGCCTCTTAATTCGCTGAACTATGTCAATGTCGTCGTATAACTCGTCCAGCTCATCGTTCCATCGCATACGATATTCGCAGTTGCCAATCCGTAATGGAATATATATCTTTCACAGAACCTTGCTCTAGAAAACTCGTAACGTTGAGTCATCAGATGCTGTCATCGTCCATGCCCCTGCATCATATAGCAAAACGAGGAACTTCGTCTTTATCCTTCGAGAGAGGACTTTACTTCCCTATTGCCTGCACCGTCCGAAGCAGCGCTTGCTGCGAAGAGTGATTCTGCGTTGGATTTCTAGGCTGACGTTGTTGTGAGTGTTAATACTGGTTTCAAGATAGACGAAATTATCTACGACTTGGAAGTTATGACAGTCAACAGTGACGTGGGAACAAAGTCGCGACGACGACTGTTTGTTTGATGATAGGATGTTGGTTTTCCAAGCCACATTGAAAAATTTCAATTAGTTTGTTGACGCGAGCTTTAATCTTTCACACAATACACTCTATAGAACCTTATATGTAATGCTGAGGAGGCTTATCCCACCGTAGTTGGCACAGCTTGTGGGGTCTCCCTTTTTGGGGATTGTACAGAGCTTATATTGGAATCGTGAGGCATGCTTTTGTCCGACAAAGATGCTGATGTATGCTCCTTTTCGTCGCCGTATTCGAATAGTTCGGCCGGCAACACTTCGGTCTTCGTCGCTTTGTTGTTCTTCAGACGGGTAATTGCTATTCGAACTTCTTCATGGTCGGCCAATGGAATGTCCGCTCCATCGTCATCAATTGTGGTATCGGGTTCACCATCTCCTAGTGTTATACTTTCACTGCCAATTCGCATGATGGAGAATTGTAAGAAATATCGTCATTTCCAAATCCACTCAGAATCTGAATACACATATATACTATACTCTTTAATGTGTGAAAGAATAGAGATCCAAAATTTGTATCCACAAAGTGCACGTTGTTTTGTCATCATTTTTTGTGGTTCCACTCCAAAATTCAATTTGTACCACCTACTCACTAACACACACACACACGGGTGCGTTAAACCTTTTTTGTTGCGGCACACACATCTTGAAATGTCAGCAACATATGTATATAGATACTCGGTAAAAACTGCATTCGGAGGAACAACAATAACAACAGCAATATCAACATTTAACTGCATAAAGAAAGTCATTCATGGTAGAGGAAAAACCCGGCAACGCACACACAAGGCAGATTAAGACATTTATATATTAGTCCACACATACATGCATATGCATATACGTATATGAATGGAATATAATGGCAACCTACAAAGTGGATGACAACGGTGACAGTGAAAGTGAAAAGTAGGCCAAAGGCGATAAAGAAAATCTTACAAATTAAATGTGAGAAAAAAAAACTGAAAATGGAAAGAAGCTGCAGCAGAAAGAGAAATCGCAGATCTAATTCAATTGCATGGTTGCATGTGTAGAGCTGAAAACTTTTGCCAATGCTTTAAAGTAGAAATGAAACCTGCTGCACACAAGCTAACACACACACACATATATGTACATATTTGAATGTGCTTGTACAAATACTTATATAAATGTATATCCCGCTACGCTGGTATAAAATTCAATTAGTGGCAATTTAATAGCTTATAAAATAGCTGAGGGAAAAACATAGTGCAGCTCGCAGCTGTCACTGCACAACCCTAATTATATAAGCCACAGTAGAGGCACGTGAAGAAGGTTGCAGCTGCACATTAAATGCTGTTGCAATTTAAAAGAGTTGAAGGTGTCTAAAATATTTCGAGATGTCAGTTAAAACGCTGTGGTGGCGGCAATTATGATTTCTAATTAAACGAAGTTATGCACCGATTTTAATACACATTATCGCAACTATAATCGAAGGTATCCACTTTAAAGTCGTTCGGAAGATTAATTAATCTTTTTTCAAAAATGTGGCAACTTTAAAGTACCTTCTTTGAATAAATTTATGGAACCTGCATAGTTTGACGCCTTATTTTAATAATTATACCCTGTACCGGATCTATTAAGTCAACCACGAAGTTTGTAACACCCAGAGGGAAGCGTCGGGGCCCTGATTTGATTTAGCCATGCCCGTCTGTGTGTATATACGCAAACTAGTCCCTCAGTCTTTGAGATATTGATGTGAATATTTGCACACACCCTTTTCTACTATAGCATTGTTGTTGTTGTTACAAACTGAACGAATGCTGAGATTGAGATTGAAAGAGATATCTTTAAGAAATTTAGCATCCAAGTGATGCAATCTCAGAAGAAATTTTTTAGTTCTTATCAATATAGTATTTGGCTCCCATACAAACTGATCGATCAAAATCAAGTACTTGTAATTAATATTTTCTATTTGTGAAGGGTATTATAGCTTCGGGACAACCAATGTTAACGTTTTTTCTTATTTCTCATATAACTTATCAATAATGAGTTTAAATAAATTAATCATATGGCAACCGCTCTCTGCTTGTATCTATATCTACTTAAGTATGTATATTAAATTTTCTCAAATATTAAATTAATAAAAATTATAAATTCCAATCTGGTAAACAATATTTTTGCCAAATATGTATGTATGTGGCAACTCTTGTCAAAAACACCTTCGCTGAACCTGCTTACACGTTTTTGGTTACATGCCCTTGTAGCAATAACTCATTTTTATACTCTCGCAACAAAGTTGCTAAGGAGAGTATTATAGTTTTGTTCACATAACGGTTGTTTGTAAGTCCTAAAACTAAAAGAGTCAGATATAGGGTTATATATACCAAAGTGATCAGGGTGACGAGTAGAGGTGAAATCCGGATGTCTGTCTGTCCGTCTATCCGGCAAGCTGTAACTTGAGTAAAAATTGAGATATCATGATGAAACTACACGTATTTCTTGGCTCCATAAGAAGGTTAAGTTCGAAGATGGGCAAAATCGGCCCACTGCCACGCCCACAAAATGGCGGAAACCGAAAACCTATAAAGTGTCATAACTAAGCCATAAATAAATATATTAAAGTGAAATTTGGCACAAAGGATCGCATTAGGGTGGAGCATATTTGGACGTATTTTTTTTTTGAAAAGTGGAGGTGGCCCCGCCCCCTACTAAGTTTTTTGTACATATCTCGGAAACTACTATAGCTATGTCAACCAAACTCGATAGAGTTGTTTCCTTCAGGCATATCCGTATACAGTGCAAAAATGGAAGAAATATGATAATAACCACGCCCACCTCCCATACAAAGGTTATGCTGAAAATCACTAAAAGTGCGTTAACCGACTAACAAAAAACGTCAGAAACACAAAATTTTACGGAAGAAATGGCAGAAGGAAGCTGTACCCACGATTTTTTTTAAAATTGAAAATGGGCGTGGCGTCGCCCACTTATCTCAGGAACTACTCGACCGATTTCAATGAAATTCGGTATGTAATATTTTCCTATCACCCTGATGACATATACAAAATATGGGTGAAATCGGTTCACAACCACGTTTTCTTCCAATATAACGCTATTTTGAATTCCATCTGATGTCTTCTCTGTATAATATATACATTAGGAACCAATGATGATAGCGGAATAAAACTTTACACAAATACGGTATTTGAGCTGAGGTATCCCTTGTGGAAAAATTGTCGTGATCGGACTATAACTTCACAACTTCAAGGTCCCTGATATCGAATACGAAGAACTCAGTGTCTAACCTAACCTAACCTAATTTTTCACCGAAAATATCGGTAAATCTCTCAGAATTGAATTTTAATTAATTTTACAGCAAAATAAAAAAATATGTATGTAAATGACGGATAATGAAATCTCGATTATCACTTTATCATGCGAGAGTATAAAATGTTCGGTGACACCCGAACTTAGCCCTTCCTTACTTGTTTATTATCGATTTTATTTAAGTAAAAATTTTAAAGAGGTGGCAACTCTTAAAAAAAATTAATCATAACTTTTCTTAAGCTTTCTCCATTGTTGTAAAATATAATATAATTTCCCAATCTGTCAAAAAAAATCGAAATATGTGGCAACTCTTTTTCAAAAATAACTTCGAAAAATAATTTTTTGAAACCTGCTTAGTTTTCACCTATGTACATATATTTGATGTTTTCATTTAATTTATTACTTATTAGTTCAAATAATTGAATTATGTGGCAACCACTCTCAATAATATGTATTTTCAACGGTGAGCTTGCCACCACTTTAAAATTTTTAGTAAAGTCCATAATGAAAATAAGTTATTGTGTTGTTCTTAAAGCAAATATTTTTAATGTAAATTTTTTAAATAGGTGGCAACTCTTTAAATCATTTTTAATGACAAGTTTTCTTAAGCTTTCTCCAGCTTGGTATCCACATTGTGTTCATTCGTTTATTGATAAAAAATCATAGCATTTTCAAATAGATAGGTGGCAATCCTCCCTTTCCTTTTTTATTTGGATTAAATTTTATTTCATTGTTACCCATTAAAATAATGTTTACAAATAATTATTCAGACTTAAATAGATCATTCGGACATACATATATTCTTATGTAATTTATAGCATTAATTAAATTTAAACATTTATTAAGCACTTAAATTTTACAGTCGCTTGTCAACAAAATGGAACAAGCCACATTTTTCTGTGAAAATTCCAAATATTTACTTGAACATTGTTCAGGAAAATATGTAAATTGAGAATATTCACCAATACACACATATACGTACAAGTATAATTCTGATTCTGTATTGGTGCATGGGCTTGGGCATTATTGCAATATTTAACCAGTTTTTCGCTCAACAATTATGCGAATGCAACGTCGAGAGCACTCTCATACATATGTGAGTGCGTGTGTATTGTAAATATGTTGGAAAAAAATTACAACAAAACAACCTCGCGCTGATTTTCATGCCAGGCATAAAAGTTTCATTTATTCCATTTTGATTTTAATTTTTTATTTGCTCGGCGCTGAAGCGAATACGCGTGTTTTGCTCATCACTTTTGGCCAACCACACATAACGATGCTGCAAATGAAATGGAAATGTTGTAATAATGCTCGTATTTGTCACATATTTTCTCGTTAAATGTGTGTGTAAGCTATTTTTTATATTAAAACGGGAGACAAGCAAAAAGTGTGCTAAATATATGAGCGTGCTGATTGCATGCAACAACAACACATATTAATGATTTGCATATCAGCGTAAAAATCGCGCGTCACGCCGGAGGGACACACATTTTTGTCACGGAAATAATGGCGGCAGTGTTAAAAAAATACAGGCGACTTGGGAATTCGAGTTGTTGACAGTTATTTGTGCGATAGAAAATACAACGTAAAAGTGGGTGGAACTACATCGATAGTCTAATCATAAAATCACATTGGAGGAGTTGTCGGTAATAAAGTTGATAGGTTAGATAGTCGAAATATCGCTCGTTTAGTAGTACCTTTCATTATCTGGCAATTTAGTGAGATTTTGGTCTAATTTGAAATATTTTTATGTCCTAATAAATTTAATATACCCAAAGGAAATATATTTAGGTAGGTATGACCCTCACCTCCTTACATTTTGAGATATCACTTTGAACTTTTGAACACCTTCTTTTCTCCCCAAGAAGCTGCTCATTTGTTGAAACCGGCTATATCGGACCACTATAACGTATAGCTGTCATACAAAATGAACGATCAAAATTAAGTTCTTGTATGAAAAACTTTTTTAATTGACAAGATAACAACACGAAATTTAGCAAAAATTACTTTTCAAGACAGTGTTACAATGTCCTTATAAACTTTTTTAGATCGGACCCCTATAGCATGTAGCTGCCATACAAATTGAACGATCAAAATTAAGTTCTTGTATGAAAAACTTTTTTAATTGACAAGATATCAACACGAAATTTGGCAGCAATTATTTTCCAAGGCAACGCTGCAATGTCCTTATAAACTTTTTTAGATCGGACCCCTATAACATGTAGCTGCCATACAAAGGGAACGATCAAAAGCAAGTTTTTGTATGAAAAACTTTTTTAGTTGATGAGGTATCTTAACGAAATTTGACTTCAATTATTTTCCAAGGCAACGCTGCAATGTCCTTATAAACTTTTTTAGATTGGACCACTATAACATATAGCTGTCATACAAACTGAACGATCAAATGCGAGTTCTTGTATGAAAAACTTTTTTAGTTGATGAGGTATCTTCACGACATTTGGCTTCAATTATTTTCCAAGGCAACGCTACAATCTCCAAATAAATTGTTCATATCGGACCACTATAGCATATAGCTGTCCTATAAACTGGCTGAACGAGTAATTGCTTGTTTAGGCAGAGTATTACAGAGACAGGATGACGAAACCAATGTGTCTTTTTCCTCAGCATTTTGTTACATGTATTTCATGTAATTCAATTGTCTTACAAAAGCGCTCACTTAACCAAAACACTCATACTTCCATCAAGATATATCCGCTTTTATACAAAGAACCAGGAAACGCTGCTTGTGATACTATAATTGCACGAAAGCATTTTAATGAAATAAAATATGTTATATATCACCCAAAGTAAATAAATATACACACGCGCTGCTTTAATGCAATTTCCGCAGAAATCCATCAAGAATGCAGAAAGTATTGTTATGGCATAATAAACGCACGTTGCGTATACGCCATGGAGCCACACATTGAACGTAAGGGCATTTATGCACGTTTTTATTTGTGCGCATGCAACTCGTTATTTTCGTAACAGAATGGCTTTTTTAAACCAAAAATACTGTTAAACATACATACATATGTGTATGCTTACATATGAAGTATATTTTAATTATATCTCGCTGCATGTCGGCTAACTAAGAGCCACGCCACAACGTTGATTATGCGTGAAAAATTAATTAAATCAGTGGTAGACTTTTTAAAAGGCGAACGGCGAAACGCGCAACTGTGCTGTTGTGGTCCAACTGTGCAAAACCGAAAAGCGCAGCTGACTGTGTCCCGAGAGTAAATGCTTTGCTAGTAGCTCCAACAGCGCTGCGGCGGCCGCTAAGGTGATATATACACACACATATACATACGTATCCATTTACATACACCGCAAATATGCAAATAACGGTTTGCTGACGCTGCAGCCGGCTCTCACCTATATATATATGTATACAGTCATGCGGTGGGAAATTCAGTGCTGGTATTTTATTTTGCATGGGTCTCTTTATGTATTCACTCGCTCGTTATAATTGTGACAATTTCTATGCAAAAGTTTCCACAATGATTTAATGCTGATTGTGAAATGTGGTGTGGTGTGGCGGTGCTTGTGGTGGCATAAGTTCGGCATTAAGTAAAATAAAATTGACACTAATTGTTGATAACTATGCTGGTGATGGCTACGGTGGTGACACAGCTTGCAGCGATTTGAGCTAGCTGTGGCAACCATTGAACTTTTTTTGCGCTCGCTTTATGCAGTTTTTTCGAGTTTTTTCGTTATATCAACGAAAAGTTGAGTAAGTGCACTCTAAAACTTGACGGTTTTGGGTAATGGAAAGTTTAAAAATTACTTTTTTGGGTCGAAAAAATCTAGCTGCATTATAATCATTAAAAATTTACTATTTTAGTTTGAAGTTGAAGGTCAGAAAAGAGAGAATTCAATTAAAAAATATATAATTTATATTTATATATATTTTCGAAGAATAATTTTCTTGAAATAAACCATAAAATATAAAAGAAAATAAATTTATTTGAGACTAAAAATTTCGCTTGAATTATTCACTTGAAATTTTTCGCCTGAACTTTTCTGAGAGAAAACCATTTTCCACATATCGCACCCATTTACAAAAAAAAAAACCGAGCAAGTTGTAACAATGTTGCATCCAAGAAACAGTTCAAATCCTGCATTTTTACCGCTATTGCTTTCAAACACATAAACTCACATAGTACATGACAGTAATTACCAGCTGCACTACATCACTAATTGCACCTTGTCTACACCAAACGCCAACAGTACATTGTTGCCATGGCGCACTGTTTGCTACAAATTTTTCTGCTGTTTTACTTGTTTCCGCGTATTTCTGCGAGCATTTTCCGCTAATTCCTTCGCTGTTACATAGCATTTTACACGCTCACGCACCCACACCTCACCTTCGTTGTACTTTTTCTGTTTCGTTGCATTTCATATCTGACCAATTAATTAACTTGCAATTTACGCGATAATTGGCGGCATTAGCTGGTGATGTTGCCAATTAAACGCCAGTATACAACACACACCAAGCCAACTAGACAGCCGCATGGCAACGTTAATGTATGTATGTGTGCAAGCAATAATTTCCCTGTAGGTACATATTTATAGATATAGTCCTAGTAGGCGCCACATGCGCCACCAACAAAAGCATTTTCCCAATAGAATTTTAATAAAGCGCTCAGCTGGTTGCCAGGCGCAACAAATATTTCGTTTTGTTGACGTATTTGTAATGGCTTCCTCTTCTCTTTCTGCTTACAAAAGTCTGCTTTGATCACAAAACAAAAAATTTAGCGTTGAAAAGCCGAAAAATGTTAAGATATTGCTTGGTTGTGGGAAGCAATGTTACTCATACGCCTTGCCTTACCGAATGTGAATTGCTTGGAGGTGTGAGCAAATGTTACTCATACGCCATGTCTAACCAAATGTGAATGTTCACGAAAACTTTGTAGTAAATGAATCGCGTGTTCACTTGTAGCTTTATTTAAAAATTTTCAATAATTGCTTGTATGGGAAATGTTTACTGGAAATAAATTGAAATATAAATTATAATAATTTTCATATTAAATTCAGATTTTCTACTGAATATTTATTACAAACAAATTTGTTTTCCGATAAAAAAATAGGAATAATTTTAACTTTCGAATCTGTAATACTCTTCACAGGTGCATTTCTAATATCATAGAAGAATATAAAGAGAGCTTTATCTAGCTTTTGATAGTTTAGTTTGTACGGCAACTACATGCTATAGTGATCCGATCTTTACAATATGTCGGAAAATTACAGCGTTGCTTTGTGCAACAATCCATACCCAATTTCGTGAAGATATTTTTTGGGGGTTAAAAAATGTTTTCCTTACAATAACTTGATTTAATCGGACAGTTTGTATGGCAGCTATACCCTATAACTGTCCGACATCAGCGATTTTGACATTTGACCAGCCACTTGAATAAAAAAAAAACGTATTTCGCACACGTTTTTTTTTGGAATGACATTACAAAAATGGGCATGACCGATTCGTCTCAGTTCGTCATCAGGGCCACGCTTGCAGAAGTCCAGACGCTGAACCCAATTTTCGACGGTTTTCAAGCATCAGCCGATACTGCTGCCATTTCACGTTCGATATTCCTACGAAGTTCATCAGTTGTCGCTAGCTTGTTGGCATAGACCATAGATTTGAAATCTCACGACCGAGGCGGCCAATTGACTGAGCCATTTCGTGAGATAACACATTCACTATAAGCTGTGTGGTTTATGGCGTCGTCGTATTGGAATCACATATTGTACAAGTCCATGTCATTCAATTCAAGCCACAAATATTTGTTTAACCTTGAGCGGTAGCGATTCCCATTTACAGTAACGAGCCGGTCTTGATCACATTCATCACAGAAGAAGTACGGCCCAATGACACCGCCGGGCTATAAACCGAAACCGTAATTTTTCCGGGATGCAATGATGACTCATGGAGGACGTGTGGATTTCTGCCTGACCATTAACACATATTTTACTTATTGATGAAGCCATTCAGCCAGAAATGAGCCTCGTCGCTGAACATGATTTTTCGATGAAATATCGGATCAGTTTTAAATTGTTACTCAGCCTAATTCACGAATATACTACGATTCTGGTGATCAAGAGACTTCAATTCTTGCGTCAATTTGATCTGATAAGGATGTAGGCCAAGATCTTTTGGCAAAATTCGCTACAACGACGTTACAGAAATGCCAACACTTGAGAACGACGTGTCAGAGACTGGTTTGAGTCTTTCTCAATTGATCCGCTAGTGGCAGCAATATTCTCGGGATCTTTTTTTACGGTGCATGTGAGTTCAAATTTTTCCACTAGACGCTCAATTGTTGATCTGAGAGGACGATTATGACGGCAATAAATTGGACGCAGCGTCCTTAAAATTGAGGTTACTGACTTCGAATTTCGGTAGTAAATTTTAAAAATTTCGACTCGTTGTTGGATCTTATGTCTTTCCATGATGAAAAAGCAAACCTTACTGAAAAGAAATATCAAAAGAGCGGGAAAAAATATGTCGTCGTTTGCTGTCCCTATCGGTCTGCTTTTGTAGTGTCTTTTTGAAAACACTTATAACCTTAAAAGGATGCAAGCATTCCCTTATAATATTTTATATTTTCGAAATGGTAAAAATTACAAAAATCTGCACCGTTTTTTAATCCCTCAATATGTCAATTTCCTAACAAATACCTAAAGTTCAAAGCTCCGTGCATTAAAAATTTCACACACATGTTACCGCGGATAATAATGAAGCCGACGAGCTTATCGCAGCATCAAGTGAAATTTAAATTCATTAGCCGATATTGCAAATATTAAAACAACTACAATTAACTTTTTACTAACTAGCATAATTATGAGCGCTAACAAGGAGCCGCAACAGGCAACAGTGTGGGGGACGGCTAATGGCCGTAATGGCACAAAATGACAGAAATTACAAATTTAATCGTGTGCAATGCAGCGACCAACTGAGCGCAAGAATAATAGCAAACAAATGCCAGCACACGCACACACGCAACTTATGTACATGTGTATGTAGGGAAAAGCGGCGGGAGCGTTGGTTATAGCTTCAATAGCAATAAATGGCGTGAATTTCGTTTAGAGCCACGCGTATAGCTTTTATATACACACAAATACATACTAAACTCCGTTTATATACGTATGTTTAACTGTGCACGCTGTTAATTGCTGTTGTTGCGTAATATCAAAACTGCAGCCAGCGTTCGTGGCTCGTGGCATGTGCTTCATACTCGTACTACTTTCTCTTCAGCACGGACTAAAATAATTGCAGCTGTTATAAATTCAACTGAGGTGCATTGTGGAGCGCTGAAAAGTATGCAGTGCCCTCCTCTGGGGGGCTCCAGGGTGGTAATAACTGTAACCAATTCAATAGTATTTTGTGGAACTGCGGCAGTCGCTGGTGGCAAAAGTTATTTTGTATAGTGTTGAAACATTTACAAACTCATTAAAAGTTTTATATATGAGAGCAACAGCAACAAAACACACATACGGGTATAAACGGTTTTTTTGGTTTTGTATTCACGGCAAAAACTGTTTGCAAATCACAGAGCAATGTGCAAATGATTTTCACCGTTTTTATACGCTTGCAACATGTTGCTACAGGGTATAATAGTTTTGTTCACCAAACTGCTGTATAACCTAAAACTAAACGAGGTAGATGTAGGGTTTTATATATATAAATGATAAGGATGAGAGGCGAGTTAAAATCCGGTTGACTTTCTGTCTGTACATCCGCCCTTCCGTCAGTGCAAGCTATAACTTGAACAAAAATTTAGAAATCTTCATGAAACATATTACATATGTGCGTTTCTTGGAAAAAAGAAAAGTTCGAGTTCGTAGATGAGCGTTATCGGACCACTGCCACGCCAACAAATCGCCATTAACCGAAAACATATAAAGTACCATAAGGAAGCACTAAATTTAAATATAAACCTCTAACTTGACACAGGCGATCGCAACGGACATCATTTTTGAGAAAGTGGGCGTGGCCCCGCTCTCTAATAAGTTTAATGTACATATCTCCTAAAACTATAAATCTACAGCAACCAAATTCGCATAGCCCAACTACTATAGGAACTGCTACCACCAGTGTGAAAATGGAGGAAATGGGATGATAACCCAGCTCATTGCCCATATAACGGTATTGTTAAAAACTGTTAAAATCGCGATAAATCAATAACTAAATACGCCAGAGAACACACCGCGAAATGGTATGAAAGGGCTTTGTAGGATCCGAGACATTATAGGATCTGACGACATTATGGGATGTGTTGCCCACTTTTAGGTGAAAAAAAACATATCTTGAGACCCGTCGGACCGATTTAAACCAAATTTGGTACGTGACATATTAAAGTGTGAAAATGAGCAAAATAGGATTATCAGCCACGCCCACTTCCCATATAACACAATTTTAAATTCCGTTTAAAACTTTTACTTTTCAGCACACAATTCAAGATTGATTTAATAATATCAGATTAAAACTTTCTACGAATAGTGCCTTTGAGATGTGCCACCTTATGACTAAAAATTTCCCAAATCCATCCAAAACTGTTCAAGCTCCTAGATACTCAAAAAGTGGACCCCGGTACCTATAGTTGACTTTTTACCAAAAATATCGGTCAATATGTGAAATATATAATTGAAATTTTGTAATTGATTCCTTTCGTTATAGTAAAATGTCTGTGGGGTACCAATGGGTTGTGTCGGGTCAATACTTCGAACTTCCGGGTGACTTTATACCGCACACATCAGCCAAGTGATTTATCTTAATAAAATTGACAGAGCGTGTTTTTCGTATAACGGTGCATATTTTTGCTTAGAATGAATAAAATCGGGTATAAACTCGCACTAGACCACATATAAATAACGGGCCTTATGTACCTGAAGGTAATTCCCTGCCTTCAATCCGTGCAAGTTGCAAGAGTATGAAATGTTCGGTTATACCTGAAGTTAGCTCTTCCTTACTTTTTTTTCCTTCCTTACTTTTTTTAGATGTTTTTTAGAGAGGCTATGTGATGTTTTGCAGACTTTGCTAAATACTTGCACTTCAATTTTCCAATTTAATGCGACAACGCTGGTACTTGGGGCACACAGCCACACTGCAATAGTTGGCGAAAAAAGTTCATACTCATTTACGTTCACTGAGCACAACTGCAACTGTAATTAGAAGTTCTTATTTCCATTCTGTTGAGCTTCAAACTACAATAGTTGTTGATTAATAGCAACTTCAGCTTCGCTTTCATGCAAAACTACTAAATCCCTGATAGGTTGTGTACGTTTCTAACTCTGCTTTTTGTTTATTAGCAAGAAAAAGTGTTAACTTCGGTTGTATCGAAGCTATAATACGCTTCACAAATACAAAAGATTCCTTACAAGCATTTTATTCCGATCGTTCAGTTTGTACGGCAGCTATACGCAGGGCCGGCCGGTTCATATAGGCAAGTAAGACAACTGCTTCGGTGTCAGAATTTTAGGGCAGCCTTGCTTCTCTTTTTATACCCCGAACAGGGTATATTAAGTTTGCCACGAAGTTTGTAACACCCAGAAGGAAGCGTCGGAGACCCTATAAAATATATATATAAATGATCAGTATGGTGAGCTGAGTCGATTTGGCCATGTCGGTCTGTCTGTATTTATACGAACTAGTCCCTCAGTTTTTAAGATATCGTTTTGAAATTTTGCCATTTTCTCTTCAAGAAGCTGCTCATTTGTCGGAACACTACGCCCTAGAAGCCCTAAAAGCTAAATTATCTTCATTTTATTTTGGTTACCGAAACCTTAAAAGCTATATTATCCACGCTATAAAAGAAATGGTTATGTACCAACCTAACTAAAAGCTTTTTTGCATATTTCATTCACCTTCATTAGTGTGAAGTCAGTTTGTCATTTTAAAGTTTCACCTCAAATACAACTATGTAACTACTTATTTAACAAAATGACCAATAAATGGTAACCTCATTAATATACGCCCCACCATAAACCTGGAATTCACCGTAGTCCAATGAGAATAAGGGAGATTTCAAAGTGGATATAGTAATCACATTATTGCGCATTGCATGCAACAGTGTGGAACAAGCAAATCAAAGTCGTAACCAAAACAGCAATGCGAAAACAGATTCAGATGCAGCGACAAACTGGCTGCCTGTCAAGTGCGGGTTAACGATGTGGGCCGACCATGACGACAGACACGCCAAGAAGGGACATGAAAAATACCACTGCCATGTAGTTAGACAGCAAAGAAAAAAGACACACAAATGTAGGAGAAGAAACCTAGTTGTCCGTACGTGCACACACGTACATACACATGTATAGACAGACAATCTGACAGCACCACAAATAGAATTGACGCACTCTTGGCTACAGCCACAGCGACAACAACAAATGGCGAAATTGGCGAGAAGAACACATAAAACCAAATGTTGACATGACCAGACGCAGTTCGAAAAAAAACAGCAACAAAAATGGACAAATATATCTACTGGCGCTGTTTTGAAAATAACCGCAGGGCTTTGGAAGAGATAGATATACACATTTATGTGCATGACTGTCATTGATGTGATAAAATTCAATGCAAGCGGCGGCCACCGAGTTCAATTGATGACTGTCAATATGGCAAGTATGCAACTCTGGCGGATGTATATGTAATTTTGAATATTTAGATAAAGTTTTGCATTCGGGTGAAGTGGCGAAATATCAAACTGTTTGTTTTTGTAATAGTTACATATAGTTTGTAGCGGAAATAGTATGAAAAGTGAAATGCAGCTTAAAGGAAAAAATAAGAGTATTTTGTCACACTGAAATGAAGAAGCATAAGCATAAATGCAAAAAAGTGAATGTTTTGACTTTAAATACAAATTTTAATTCTTGAGAAATGCAGTTATTTTTAGCTGTGAAATCATATTCGAAAGCAAGATGATATGATATCTGTTGTCGATTCTTATTAAATATTGGACAGTCGAAAAAGTCTTTTCGTATTTTTAATCAAACTTCAACTCTGGTTTCTCGGCGAAAAACTGACAGTAAGAAGTAGGATCTATAGTGGATGATTCCTTTCCAATCCCACCAAACACTGAGTATAACCTTGCGAGGTTATTAAAATCTCACCTTTCTAACACTACTCGCACTGGAGATATAAAACTGCAACGACATCTGGTTATGTCGACGTTATACTCTTTAAATAAACTCTTAAAAAATATCTCAAAATTGTCTGAGTTTTGTCAAACTGAACACTTCCAAGTATTTGTTGCACTTGCTGCCATGTCTCAAGTTTTTACTGTATTCGCTTAAGATAACACACACAACGGTCGTTGACTAGCGTTTTGACAAGGACAACAGCAGGACTCGTAAAACTATTTTTATCTTTGCATAACAACATCAAAAAAAAGCAACAAGTTCCATTACGCACAAACACACATTTCTCTGCAAGTACAAAATAAAATGTGCTATCAACAACAAAAACAACAGCTAAACTTTTAATATGCCCCTTCTACTAATATACCAACCGCGCTTCAACCACCCTTCTCATGACAACGAGCAAATTTTATTTTCAAAATGGAAATTAGCATTCGAATTTAATTTAAAGTTTCAACAAAGTGCCAACATAACTTTTTCAGGCGTAAATTTATTTTTCATCCACAGCGCTCGAGGGCATAATACAAATTCCGGTTGGTAATTAGCTTGACGCTTAACGGTGTTGAGAGTGCTTATGGTATATGTGTGCCTAAAGGTGTGAAGTAATGTGATCAAATCCAATTTCTAATACAGAAAATTTAATATTATATATATCCACAGCTGCTGTTTGCCTTTACAGTTGAACTACGGCAGGCAATATATTTATACCCTGAATTGAGTATATTATGTAAATTAATGTTAGGTCGAAAAAGTCTTTTCGTATTTGTAATCAAGCTTCAACTAATTTTTTTATATTTATAATAACCTCTAATGACCAAGTATGCACCATTTTTCGACCACTTTTTGCCATTTTTTCACTAGAGTCATTATTCAGTTAAACACTTTTCTGGTTTCTCGTCGAAAAACTGCGACAAGTTATTTTCACAGGCTTCTCTTGAAGCCAACTTTACTCCATTAAGGGAGTTCTGCATTGATCGAAGCAAATGATAGTCCGATGGTGCAAGGTCAAAGCTATATGGTGGATGCATCAAAATTTCCCGGCCAACTTCTCCCAGTTTTTGCCGAGTCATCAATTATGTGTGTGGTGCAGCGTTGTCCTGATGGAAGACCCAAGCCCCAAGCCCTTTCTGTTGATCAGTGCTGCCCGTTTTATTCGACTACTTGCTTCAATTTCATCAGTTGTTGACAGTAAAATGTAGAATCAATCGTTCGACCAGGCTGGAGCAGCTCATATTGTATGATTCCTTTCCAATCCCACTAAACACTCAGCATAACCTTTCGAGGCGTCAATCCTGGCTTTACGACCACGACCATTTGTGGAGCTCCACCGCGCTTGTACCATGATCTTTTTCGCACATTACGCACGGCCTTGGTCAATCTTATCTATAATTTTTCGTGCCTAAGTCCGAGCATGTTAATGTGGATGACTTTTGGCTCCAACAAGACTGCGCTACCAGCGATGTAGCCAACAAAGGAAACTTTTGGTGAATGTATTATCTCCCAGATATGTGGCATGTCCTCCAAGATCGGGCGACTAACACTGCTGGACCATTTTTGGTCATTTATCTAAGCATATAAGAGCGAGACCACTGATGCTTGGAAAGTAATATTCGCGCGTTATTGTTGACAACCTGAATTGCTACAAAAGTGGTCGAAAATTAGGCTTCGGGCTGGAGTCGACTGTCACTTGCCCAAAATAATTTTTATAAGATATTCCTTTATCTATAATAAAGCTAAATTTTTGGTCATATTAAACGTTTTGTTTCTTCTTGAAAACCACACGTCCAAACAACACCCTTTGAATGTAATAGACCCTCCCTATTCTTGAAGAAAAACAAGAAAAATACTTCAAGTGAGATTCTAAAAATATTGAGTGTCAGTTTAGTCTCCAAAACTGTTTTGAAGTGGCTCACATAACCTTAAAATTCTATAAAACATTTTTAAATCCATAAAATAACACATTTTCTTATCTTTTTATTGCAGACACAACTCCTGTAACGACGCCAGAGCTACGATAACTGTGAAAACTCAATAACTTGCAACACAATTGAAACTATTTAAACGCTAAAATATTGTTACGGATATGGAAGTGCGGGGGAAATGTCAGTGGCAAGCCAATAAACAACCACAACAGCAACAAAAACTACAAAAACAACAGCAAAATCCGCCACGAGAACTATTTGAAGTGCTGCAACAAACCCAACGGAAATGCCACCAAAACCAAAACGAAAGAACAAACCACCTACGATTACAGCAAATACAACACAAACAACACACAAATGAAAAACATGCAGTAATTACAACGCAGCAGCTGAAAACGGTGCAAAAAGCAAACGAAAACGTTGAACGACAGCAACAGCGAAGCGCGTTACAGCAACATCCTAAATTATTACCCATAAATCATCATCGATGGCCAATGCCGCCATTACTGGCGCACGTAGCCACATTGCCACCAACACCAACGCCACACAGTGCAAGCACTTCACCAAATCCTAATGTAGTCAACGAATTTGTGCGCTTCACTGCAGCTGCCATTCGCCGAAGCCTGGCGTACGCGACAGCGACATTAGCGGTCGCGGCAGTGACGAAAGCGAAAGCACTCACTGCAGTTGTTGCGGGTTGTTGTAGGAAACGATTTCCAATACTTTGGTTGTTGGCCTTACTCAGTGCGGCACAATTCTCACCAACAGCAACATCAACGGCAGCGGCAAGCAGAGCTGCAGCAACTAACGGCGTGTTCAGCCCAACGCCAAAGCTACTGCCACACGGAATGCTGAGCACCGCCGCAACTGTCACCGCTGCCGCTCTGCTGAGCCAAGCATCCGCTGCACAAGCGGCCATTTTGACTGCCAACGTACCCACATTTGAGCCGAGACTAACGCGTTACAAATTCCCCACAGAAGCAGACGAAGGTGTGGGAACGGATGGCTACGCGGATGCGGATGCAGATGCTTTGGTGCAGGTACAGGTAAAACGCATTAATCTGCTGGATAATGATGATGAGTCGGCAGCGGTGGCAGCAGCAGCACCACCTTCACAACCCGAGGAACTTGGTGAGGAGGAGCTGACGTCCGAGCAGGAAGAGCTATACGATGAGGACCAACAGCTTTCACAGCAAGCTGCCACTAGAAAGTTGAATAGCAATGAACAACAGTTGCTTATGTTCTATCGACGTGTGCAACATGCAGCCGAGCGGCAGCAACAACAGCATGGCCACCAATACCCAACATCGCATCGTCATTATCAACGTGCGGGCGTAGAAGAACAACCGACATCCTTTCTCGTTGAGTCAAAGTCGCATTACGCCGACATAACACCAACAGTTGACAGTGTGGTTCCGTTGCCCAGCGACGATATGTTGGCTATGCAATCATCGCACAAACATGTCACCAAACGCAGTGCAACCACTAAGCTGGCACCGACGACTGTAACGCCAACCGCGCACACTGCAAGTACTACCACCGCTAACATCAGCAGCGTAGCAACTAACAACGCAACCGCAGCAGTAAACAATACCGAAGAGGAGAAATGTGAACCAAAGGTGTTGGATGAGGTGCCACCCGAACCGGTAAGTGCGATTTCATTTTCCGTTACTTTATAGAATTTTATGGTAACTATAAAAGGATGAAAACATCCAAGTAAAACTAGGTTTGTCTTAGTCCCAAGTTTTTTTCTAATTGAAACACATTAAGGAGTATAAATTTGAGGACTAAAGTTTGCCACCAAAATCATTAGCCTTACCCAGTTTCAGGTATCACTTCTTGCCAAGTTCCATCCCATCCTATTCTGTAAAACTGTCCGCTTCTTGGGCGATTGCTTCCTTCTGACGGTTGGTTGTGAACTGCATTAGCCCGAATTAAGAGTTTGGGCCTCCCGTACGGCCGTAGTAAATAATTAACTGTATATCACATCACACGCATAACAACAGCTTCCTGACCGTCATTCCTGGCTTCGCCACGGTTTGCATCAAGCTCACCTCGATTCGATCATAATCGGTTTCACTTGACGTTGTCGTCCACTTTTTATCATCAGTAAACATGCGCTTCTTATTTAAATGGTTCAAAACGATCTTATTTTTTTGCTCAGCACCATAAATATTGGGTCATTCATTAAGTAACTTCGTCTTTTAGCGCAATTTGGACACGATTGTGGGTGTGGTAGCACATCCTATTCAAGTTTCAAAAGCTTTTGGTGAATCATCAAACTTGTATGAGGCCTCGCATTATAGTGGTGGATAACTACAGCATTTCTTTGATCAATTTCGGCTTCTTCGCTTCACTCAATTTGTCCACCTAATCACAGTACACTTCGGAATTAAAGGTGGTTTTGTAGGGTAAAATATGAAAATAAACGATCCTTTTGAAATCCCGTCAAACAGACAGCATAGTCTTTTTTTGAGGGCTATCGGTCTTCGATATGGTATGAGCTTGTTCAAACTTTTTAGCGGATACTCAAGTGATCTCTTAAGCTTTTGTTCGTCAAGAACATGAGGAAACCATATGTACATATGTCAAACTTTGACATTAATCTTAGACGTTTCATACGCTTGTGAACGGTCATTTTAGACAAATTTATTATTTCAGCAAACTCTCGTGTTATTGGCCACAATCGTGGCTCCATGCGATGGTGCATTATCATTGTGTAAACTCTAAAATCCATGAATTGCGGCTGTTTTCGATTGATGTTCTCAGGCAAACGCCTCAATATGGCCAAATAAAAGTTTTTATTGGCCGCCATCACCTTGATTTTATTTTGGTGTTTTTGGTTTCGGCTGGCTTTTTCCATCCATTCCGACTTGTTTGCATGTCAAACTCATAAACCCAAGTCTCATTGGCAATTATAATGCTCTCCATGAATGTGGGATCGGAATTCGCACCATCAAGCATGTTCAAAGAGACCAGTTTATGCTACTCTTTAAAAAAAAACTCAGCTTTCTCGAGATGAGTCGATCAAGAACGCGTTTCTTACCGAAAATCATTCGAACCTCGCCAGAGATCTCGAGCTCTCTTGCCATCTCTCTAACACTTGCGTGACAATTTTCAAGCACCATATGCTTCACTTTTTTAATATTTTCATCAGTTGAAGAGGTCGAAGGTCGTCCAAAACAAGGCATTTCTTCAACGATATCTCACCCGTTCACCGTAAGGCTTTTCCAACACTCGCAACGATTTCGTATCCGAAATTCGGTTAGAAATACAAATTTTGAGAATTTGTCTGAATATGTTTTGTTCGATATTTTTATCCATTGTAAATATCACAGCGCCCTACTAAGATGTACCGACTTAAGCAGATGCTGTAAACAAACTAGTTGAAAGGTCGTATATTTGGCATAGTGTAATTAAAGAGAGTCCAACTAAGCAACATACATTTTTTTGTAATATCATTTACTCAAGAAATTTAGTTACAATCTCCAGGTGCTTCTTTGTCACAATGTATATATAACCCTATATATACCACCAGTTATTACGATATATGTATATATATGTATATATACAAAACTACCATACTCGTATTAACCTATACTCATGTGCAACATGTTGCGAAAGTAGAAAATTGTTTTGTGCCATGAATTTCAATGACGCACAAGTTGAAGCATTCAAAACCACAACTATGCCAAATATTACGACAAAGAACTGCGGTATGTAGAACAGTAAATACCCATGGCTGAGTGCGGTCTAACATTATTGCCTGGAAAACATATTACGTATGCACATTACAATCAACACTGATTAGATAAGCAATTATGCCGCCACCCCCGACTGCACCTTTTGCTCCATTGTGGAACATAAATGCAAATTTGCAAACTTGCACTGCATAGAAACTCCGCAAATGCACATACGAATTACACACTCTTATCTGCAACGAGTTAAGTGATTTTGGTGCTTAACTTCTTCCACTGCGTATGAAGCGGAGAAGTGAAGCGCAGAGATTTGTTGCATTAAACAATTTTCGGTTGGCCATTTTCGTAGCACACACAGCAGCCAAAGCAATGAAGAAAGTGTATTTACATACACACACATACTTTATAACGCACATATTTGTCTTATAGCTTTTTGGGCATGTGTCCATATGTGCACACACATATTTATGTGTGCATTTGCCTAGAAGCACCTGTCTGCCGCTGCGCAAATATATATCTTTTCGTACTTACTTATCTGCTGCCATGTATCTGCCTGTAAACACTTCAATATTTGCTTCAGATATTTTCACAAAATGCTTCCGTTAGCTTCCGTTATGGCGCACATATCCTCTTTTTACCTTAATTTCAAACATTTTGCAACACTAGCATATATACATACATATATAAAACTCATATTTGCATACTCCTACTTACATAGCATGTGTTTGTGTATGTTTGCTGTTGCTTTGGTTATTACATCGCAGCTTTCTGCTATCTAGCTATACTTTAGTATTATGCCCCACGGGCACTTGTAAAATTTCATTTCGTTTGTGTGGCAATGAGCAGGAAATGTTGACATTTTCCTACCGATGTGAAACTATTTCTATTGGTTTTTTTGTTGCTGCTCCTGATATCTATAGCTAGACATTTGCTTGCTTATTCAGCTACAAATACAATATAAATACTTAAACTGGGGCGAACGCATATGAACTCCCACGCTAGCACGCAACATGCACATATTTACTTAACTAAAGCAAAAACAAAAAAATTTAGATTTTTCGAAAAGGTCTTATAATGCTGCGCTTCATGAGTTCCTTGAAGATATTGCTTGGTTGGTTGAGAATTTATGCATCTTTGGAGTGCTAAAATCTGTTACTCTCTAAATTGCAATATTTCCTTTGAAGTGTTGCAATTGCTTTTAGTTTTAAGAAAGTAATGTATGCTTCGATAAGCTTCTTATGATAACCAAATAGCAATTTGTTATACGTGGGAGGATTTTAGATACTAGGGTAACGGTAGAAGTTGGGGCTGCAGCTCTAATTGTACAAATGAGTCAGGCGCCAATCTTTCAAATAACATAACCTGCTTATAGACCCAGCGGCGCCACTTCGCGTTTGCTAAGTGCTTGATAAATAGCCACAAAACTTGGTGTGTACTGGATAGCACCAAAAAATCTATGTCAAGCAACAACCATTTTGATGTTAAGTCAGTCAGTGAGTTAAGTTAAACGTACAGTCTTTTGAAGTGGAATATCGGCTTTGTCTTTTTACTACGAAATTTCAGCTTTAAGAAGTTACATGGCTTTCCTCGGGTAAAAAATTGCCTTTTTTTCAACAATTTTTATCTCATATAAAAAATGAAATATTTTATTTGAACTTTTTTATTGTTCAAGCTTTCACTATTAACAAAGAAATTCTGAAATTTTTGGAAAAAAAATATTTTAAGCTTGGCCATTGCAAGACCATTTCTGGTGAAAAAATATGCACATCCATTGGCAAGATAACTCCTTACAGAATCATGTGAAAGTGAAAAATACATGTTTTAGTTAAAACCTTAACTTAGAACTTGGACGAAGGAAAAAAATGGAACTGGATCCAAAAAATAAATTTTTGGCAGACATTTTTACATAAAAATAAAATTTCACTGAGAATTTTGCGACATTTTTTTTCAAATGGCTGTCATCAAAAAAATCCTTCGTCCAAGTTCTTAAGAATTGTATTTCAAAGACCTGTGTAAAATGTCATAAAGATCGGTTGAGTAATTCTCGAGAAATCTTGCCAACCGGCTTCAAAAACACAGTTTCAGGAAATACGCGTTTAAAGACGGCACACTTAGCCTAGATGGCCTCGAGCCTCTCAATGCTGTATCTCCGAAACTATCACTTGGATCGACTTCAAAACTTAGGGCAATATTCTAGAGGTGTTGTAGAATTTAATAAAAAAACCGATGAAACCCGTAAACTCATGTAACACCTTAATTACATATGTTTAATATTCGCACACAGTCAAGTTTACTGCGACGGGCTTATAATTTTCATTGGTGGAGCAAATATTTTTTTTTGGAAATTTATTGCCTTGGATACCGTTTTGCACATGACTTTTGCAGTTTTGCATCCAGGTAGCTCGTTTTCCTTTCCATGCTTCTGTTCAGATCGTCGTATTGACATTGGTTTCCCAATGTTGACCCCATTTTCGTGTGTTAGCCGTCCACCATTTTTCGCAATCCCGTCCATTATTTCATTGCCCCCGATTCCTTTGTGGCCTGGCAACCAGTAGAAGTGAAGTTTCTTGCTTCCGGCAACACTTTTCACTGCTGCCCTGCTTCTAAATACACTTCTGGCCGATATGCAATACGAGTGATGTCGGAATGGTTGACTTTCAAGTAAATAATTTCTACTACTAGCCGCTGTGGGTTTTTGCCATTTTTTGTTGACAGTAGCCGCCTAAAATTTGTTGTATTCAATAATATCTGAACATGAGACTAAAGAAAAGTTGATTGGAATAGATATTCCCTCCGCTTCTCTTAATCTCTCAAAAGAACTAGTCCTGATGTAGTTCCTATACGACTTTGTTTAGATCACCATTCCACGTACATTCTAATGTAAATATATGCTCTAGTAAACATGTACGTATAATATGTATGGTTGTTTATAATTTCAATTTGCAACATATGTTGCTGCCACACGCATTCCCTACACTACAACAACAAAATCCAACCATTTGATTATTGCAACGCTTAGCCATGCGTAAATATTAGTTTTTTGCCACGCAACGCGAGGTACGAAAATCCACTAAATGCTCGCACTCACACTCACACATACATATGAACACACTCACGTGTGTGTTTTGCCACCGTTGACATTGGCAGCTGTTTCGATTGCACTTGCGTGTAATAGGCAGCGATGTTGTTGATGTAGTTGTTGTATACGCCACAAGCGCTGATATATCTGACACAGTTGCAGCGATGCGCAAAATTTGTTTGCAACAAGCACACGTGCGTAAGGTTTTGCTAATGCACACATTCATATGTATGTATGTGTACGTGCATAAGTCAGCCAAGTCTTTGCGCTTACAACCTTGGGCATATGTTTGGTATTTGTTTAGGTATTGTTGTGCAACGCATATGCATACATACATATATGTTACAGTACCCCGTCAACCAATTAGAAACATGATAAATACTACTGTGGGCTAAAAGTATTAAGACTATTTAATAACAATTTTACGCGAAAAACCATTTCTAGGTTTGTATAACTGTCAGTGACATCTGGCCAAATATCGCATCAAAATAATCATTAGTGTAGTAGACGCTTGTCTTTTTGAGGTCTTTTTGAGGGCTTTCGGCGGTTTTTACGAAGAGTGAAATTATTCAACAAAGAAGTTCCATTAAATTTTCCAAATTTCTGGTGTCGAAATGTTCAGAATGTTGGCAAAGGCCTTCGGTAATAATTGTTTGTCGCGAGTAAGTTTTTTTCATTGGTACAAATTATTCAAAGAGGGTCGTGATCGCGTAGACGACGAACCGTGGTCCAGGACGCCCATCAACATCAACTGAAAATCAACACGTCAATAAAATAAAAAAATTGATGCTTGAGAATCAACGATTAATAGTCATAGATCTTATTGGCATCGGTTGAATATCGGAAGGATCCGTGAAATTATTTTGAAAGGTCATTTGGGTCTAAGAAAAGGGAAAAGTACGATTGGTTCCAAAATTATTCAATTTTTTTCGAAAAACAACGTCGCATTAACGTTTGTAAAGCAGTGCTTTCCAACTACCAGGATGTCATGAAACGCATTAATACTGGCGATAAGTCGTTAATCTATGGTTACGATCCGGAAATAGATGATCAATCGACCGAATATCGTGGCAACGGTGAGCCTAAACCCTACAAGCCACGTCAAAGCAGGTCAAAAGTAATGTTATGTTGACACTTCGATTATCGAGGCGTGGTGCATTCCGAATTCCTACCGAGCGGCCAAACTGTCAGCAAGGAATAATATCTGATTGTTGTGCGTCACTTGCGCGAAGCTATTCGTAAAATAAGGCCCAGCAAAGAAACCAAAATTGACCAAGCGAATGAAAAATCAACGGGTAATATAGACCAGGCTCCATCAGAACTACACACAGGTAGATTGGAACAAGATAAACATATGAAGGACCCCCAAAAGTTCTAAGTATTAGTGATTTAATATGGTTTTCTTCTTAACAAAGATTATCTTGAGCGACGAATGCCGGCTAGAAACCATTCAATTTGTGCGACATAGAGCGTATAAATGTTATGCGGAGAACTGCATTCAAAAACTGTAAAACGTGTCCCATGTAATGATTTGGAGCTGCATACCAGTGGAAGGTCCTGGACCAATTTATTTTGTTGAGGGAACTATAAAGCGAATAGTAATTCAATGTACTTCAATATGTTTTTGTACCATATTTGGCAATATTGAACCCTCTAGCAGCCCAATACACATTTATGCACGATGGATGGCCCTATCAAAAAATAGGATATTTCAAATAAATATTCTACAAAAAATTGCATTCTCACATCGTAATAATTTTTGGTTTAACTATTTGGCTCAGAACGCAAAACTATATGAATAATTTTCCTTGTTTCTAATGTGTTGGCGGGGTACTGCATATGCCTGTGTATGTGTGCATGTATTAATATGAGGAGGTACGCACGAGTACGCACTGGTGCAGTCGTGTTCACGTCAAAGCTGCCAAAAAGGTAATTAAAAGATGTTAATGAAACCGCGAAGTCGCAAGTTCTCTTATACCTATGTATGTAGAGTAACACTTTCTCTTCTGATTAAATACGTAATGAGCTTACTTCTGACGGTACGTGTATCAAGGTTTACGAAGGAAACTCAAATGCATCAAGTACCAGTCACAGCTGATGAATATTGATGACTTTTACATTGTATGAATAAAAAACTTGTACTTGATAAATAGGTGATAATTTATTAAAAAGTGAAAAATCTGAGGTTATATGCTCTTTGGCTCTTATGCTATCTTTGAAACTGGAGCTATAAGAGAAATTTGTATATAAAATATTCCAAATATACTACGAGTATATGCTGTAGAAAAAATCATCGTATTGTCTTCGAAGACTTTCTGGAGATATTTTTTAAAGCTTCTAGGTTTGGTATATAATTCGAAATACTTTTAAACGTTTTTCTTAGCAAATGGCATCCCTATTTAGAAATAATAAATATTTTATAACCAACTTCGGGTTTTTTTCTAAACTCAGAAACTACTTTTAAACCTAACCTCTTCAATCGAAGCTCATAAACAAGGCGTAGTCTTTGCTAAGGATTACCGAAGGTCACAATTGAGAAAAGGGGTATTTTTATGCTTCAAATGAAAGCTCTATCGTCTAATTTTAACCTCTCTGCATTCAAAACTTCGAGGACTTTGTGGTGGTCGTTTTTAATGCTTCTATGTTGGCAAATATTTCGCAATACTTTTAAAGCGTAGCTTTGCTAAGGTTACAATCTGCAAAAATCGGTATTTTTTACGATTTGCCAAAAAGTAAAATCCTCAACTCGAAAAAAATACTTTTTTTTTTAAGCCTGAAGTACTTGTACTCGCAGATAAGAGGACAGATGTGAGAGTTGATAATATAAATTTTCACAATGCGTCTTTGAAAGATAGAGAAAGGGCCATCTGCATTTAAAGAATTCTTCTTTATTGGCGGAGATGCCACTTACGCGGTTATAGCCGACTTTTCATAGGGGGTTTTACGTGGTGGGTCCCAAACCCAGCGCATAACCCTGGTGAGGGATGTTTCGCCTTCTCACTTTAGCTCGCCTTCCAGCGGATGTTTTTGGCTATTCCTAGGATACTTGGTGTAAGACCAGAAGTCTTGAGCCATATATAAACGAATCATTTCTGGCCACTCCCAAGTGAATGGCGTTCAGAGAACTTCCCTCACATGCGTGAACAAGACACTTGGCTCAATCCTCCAATTAGAATTTTATAATACACCAAAAAAAGCATATAAATTATTATAATTTGTTGTAATATAGTATCATTTACACACACATTTTAACGCAATGAGCTTAAAGTGTCTAAAATATTGTGAGTTTTCGTCATTACCAATTTATATTTTTGGCAATTTTTCCCAAAATTTTCTACATTCTCTAATTACATGTTTGTTGATAACAAATCCCTTTGCAGCTGTCAATTCTCTGCACAAATAATACGCATCAATATTATATATACACATATATTATATATAATCTACATGGTTATATATTAGAACAGCTCGCTGTGCTCACAAATAACTCCCCAAAGTGGCGGTTGTGTCCACAAACGAGTACCACTTGCCACACCGCACATCCTCGACGCTGTGCGCTCTGTAAATTTGCCTCGAAAGTGCATTCTATTCACTTGAGCTCATTTAAATAAATGTGATTAATGCTTGAATATCCATTTAGAAGGCACTTTAAGCGCTTCTTTTCGACAGTGTTTAAATAGTTAATTGAAGAGCGTCTTAAGGATGGCACTAAGCAGCACAGTAAGTTGACGCGAGGGAAAGCATAAACGGCATAAGATGAGTTGATTTTTATGAGGAGAATGGTAATAAAAAGCGATACAAAATAAATAGTGACTATTTGAGACTTAGTAGGTAGTGTCATCTTAAAAGAAAACCGAAAACATAAAGATTGAGTAATTCATCAAGAAAATTACATATCAAATAAAATTTATAGTAAGCTAAATGAAAGGAATGGTTGGTGTGTCACGATTCAGAAAATTTTCTATTTTAAGCGATTTTCTGATTTCTGATTGTGTGAAACTGCATGAAATACTAATAACTAGAAATAAGGCGAAATCGTAGGGAAAAGAAAAAAAGATGACCCATTTATTTTCAAACACTTTGCTGGAAATAAGTAGAGGTATTTATGTACATATTTATACATAGTTCTACTATATTATTTTTAGAAACATGTATCATACATGGCAATGACATGGAATAGCTTAGCAAGCGCTAAAAATAATAAGCTATAATGAATATAGAAAATAGTGCGAGAAGCAAGGCAATTATAGTATTAAGGACTGGCAGTGGGCTAAATTTATATGTATGTACTATACTTGAAATAGTGAAATGGTTTAGCTAGCTTAACTGAAATATTAGAATTTTTTTATTTTACCAAGGTTAGATTTATTATAAAATGCCTGCTTTAATTAGGATCGCCACACGGTCATGTTTTATATAAAGTCTAATTAAGATTATGTAAAAAGGAGATTAATTTTACTTGGATCGATCAGTTTTTGTAGCTGTTACTCGTATATACTGTCGTGATCCATTATGGAAAATATTTTCGAGTATTGTGTCAAAATAAAAAAGTTTTCCATACAAGGACTTAATTTTGATCGTTCAGTTTGTATGGCGGTCCAATATTTATTCCAGCAAAGAGAAACTTGTAGAAGAGAAAAGAGTCTGTGCAAAATTTCAAATCGATATCTCAAAAACTGCAACCTAAGGTCTATTGTGCCCTCTCCTAAGACACAACGTCTCACCTAGCACCAGCAATTTGATAAATTCCAATATACTGCTAGGTGCTATTGAGGCGATGAGGGATCACATCACATTTGGAAACATGGATCAAGGCCATTTATCCTGCTCCTACAAACTGCTGTGCATTCAGTCAGCAGTTGTTCTGGATTTCAGACTCCAAGTCGCAAAACCAGCAATTCGCACATGAAGCAATACCCATATCGTATATATGTAAGTGTTGCTTGAGCTTCCAGTGCCCAGTTTAAAACACGACAAGTAGCCTGAGTTTTTCCCTTGAGAGGTTGATTACACATTTAAACTTTTTAGTGTTGTAACCACCCATTAGCAACTTGGCATGTCGCATGCCTAGAAGTTGTTTCCAATGTTTCCCCTTATCCACTGCTTCATCTTTGCTGAGCAGCCCATTTATGGTGTGGGTACCAAGAGCAATGAACGGTTCCGGTTCTACCATGTTGGTGGATGCTGCGGAGCGGACAAGCTCATCAGCCAGTTCATTCCCGACTATAGCTTTGTGACCTGGCACCCAAATAAATTGCACTTGATTACGATCTGATAGACTATACAGTCGTTCTATACACTCCTATACCAATAGCGATTTGATTCGTACGCAGAGATCGCTTTGAGTGCCGCTTGACTTTCGCTTAGTGTAGTTATACGTTCAATGCGATAGTTGCGTTGGAGGTTTAACTCTACTCACCGACTGGTAGCGAAGACCTCTGCTTGAAATATGCTCGGAAAACTATCCATAGATATGGAGAGTTTTGTGCGTTGTCCTGCGACCGCTGCGCCTCTTGATTCTACTGTCCCTAAGTAGTAGTTCGAGAGCGCAATCGTTCCATTCAGCCTTACTGTTGAGGATAACCTTGAACTTCTTAGTGAAGTTAATCCTTTTGGTATTCCTATTCTTTGGGAGAAGAACCTGTGGTATTTCGCCACTTAGGTCCTTCATGCATTGGGTGGCGACTGCCTTACGTCTTCCAAACCCTTCTGCTGTCATTTAGACCAGCGTGTGTTTGGTAGCTTCACCGATTACTAGGCGAAGCAGAGTGACACCCGACACGCAGATGCAGACGAGTCGTTGCAGCTTCGATAGTTGAAGTCCTACCGTACCTGCGATGCTTTCGTGGCCTAAGCCACCGCTCCATATGTGGTAATCGGTCGCACAATCATGGTGTACAGGCACCTGATGATACCTGGCTTGCAGCCCCAAGATCTACCAGCTTACAGGCGGACATAGAAATCAACTAAGTTCTAGGGTCTCCGATGCTTCCTTCTGTTCAGCGTATAAAAAGCTGAAATTCTACCTCTGTTGTTGAATACTTCATCGCAATTTCAACGGAGTTGGGCGTTCTTTTGCTAATCGTTAAAAACTAATCTCAGATCTCCATTGGTTTGTTATAAAGTGGCTTGTGTGAAAGCACTGCGTTATTTATGCGCCAAAGAATCTATTTCAAATTCCTAAGAGCTCTTCATAGAGCGTTTCCTATTGTCATTTGTCGAATTAATTACTTTTTCATGCAACAATGAGTGCTGCAACAACAACTTCAACTGCAACTCAACACCGAATTTCCCCATTGTCTGAAGCTATGGCTTTTTGTCATTTTTGTATTATGCGCTTCAAAAACAAAAACCAAGTGTATACAGATTCACAAAAGTGGCCACAAATGAATTTTTGTTCACATAACTGCACTGCCTCTCATACCGCTACGTACCCACTACACAGTACAGTACACTTGTTGGGCCATTGAGGAATAGTAAAAGGATTTATTATGCACAACAGTACGTATAACTAGTAAAATAAATAAATAGTAGCAGCACAACGGGCAGTTTGAGGGTGAAGAAGAAAAGCGAAGCACAAAAAATACACAAAACAAAAACAAGTTCTACCATAAAAGTCGCTACATACGTATGAGAGTAGGTAACGACACTGGCCACAATGGCCAAACAAAACTGATTACATAAAAAGCCACTCAACATTTGTCGCAGCTGTAAAAATAACAACAACAGCAGCAACAACAAAAATAAATAACAGTATGACGAAGAATAATGGACTGAGCGCTTGAAAACCAGCATAAACACTCACACATATACGCATAGAGGCGCATAGGTAGAACAACGGTAAGAGCCGTTGAGCCGTTTGACGACACCCTTGACACTTGTTTACCATTTTTCATGGATTTTTCTCATTTTATTCTATTTTTTGTGTATTCCTCTTTACCTACAACTTGCAGACTCCCACCTGCAATTATCACCTACATATACATACATATTCGTACTTCTATATAGTTTCTTTTAGTAAGAATTTGTTTTTTTTTCCGATCTCCTGGAAAGCAAAGCATCTTTCAATTGCATAATGTTTTTAACTTCTGTTCTATTCTGTCCTTCAAGTACACGACACAGTTTAGTAATTTTTCTTGTACGAGCTTGTTTTATTTTACTTCTGCACTTCTCTCGGCCACTTATCGCTGCCTTCATGCACTGCTCTTAAAATTTTACTTTATAATAAAGCTCTCTCTATATAGTGTTGTTTTTTTCTTGTCTTATATAAAAGTTCTCACTCTTTAGTCGGAGTATTTTCTGTACTTCTGGACACGTAACATACGTAGGTTGCCTTTAAGATTTCGTAATCTGGCGACTTTATCGTAAAGTTTAACATTTTTGATGGTATAAATACTCAGAATTTTTAACTTAAAATATTCAGCTTTTCTTTTGCCTTTTTCGAGAACCAGTGGTTTCGTTTGCAGCTATACGTAAGAAGCTTAAAATGCCGTCCCACAGTTCTCTTGTACCCAGTTGTTCAAAAAGCAGGAGTGCAAGTCGAATAGCAAATCATTCGGCTTTCTGTTGTGCTTGCAGCTTCTCGACGTCGAACCTTCCTTGTGTTTGTTAACGTGAGTTTTGTTGCTGCACTGAAGCGGGTGCATGTCTTCGCTACAACAAGCTAATGGTCCGAGTCAATGCTAGGACCTCGGAGGGTACGCACGTCTAAACCAATGGATAGGTGTCTTCTGTCTATCACAACATGATCGATCTGATTGGTGGCTTTTCTATCCGGTGACAGTCAGTTAGCTTGATGAATTTTCCTATGCTGGAAGCTAGTACTACAGATAACCATATTTCGGATCAGCCTCAACCCAAGCTGAATTTACCGACTGTTGTGCCAAAGATACTTTCATTGCCCATCCTGACGTTATAGTCGCCAAATACGATTTTGACGTCGTGGCGGGGCAGCTCTCATAGATGCGCTCCAAGCGCTTTGAAGGCATATTTGATCACATTGTCCTTCTTTTCCGTCAGGTAGTGGGCACAAATCAGCGACGTGTTGAAGAACTTCGTTTTGATGCGAATTGTGGCTAGACGTTCATCCACCAGAATGAGTGGCAGGACTCGGCGACGGAGTCTCTTCGATCATCCCACACTGGAATTGCGCTCCCCACTTGGCCACTGTAGTAAATGCCAAAAGAACCTACTCATCTCAGTCCTTGCCTCAACCATCGCAATTCCTTTACTTTTACGAGGACATCCATCAGCTGGCTAGCGGCACCTTCCGAATCAGGAGACTTGATATTCCAGGTACATGGCCTTAAATTGTAATAATACATTTGAAGTGGTCGTCATTCAAAGTGGGGTCTCTCATCCGAGACTGTTGTGTGCTTTTCATTGAGGGTGCTTTTTTAAGTGGAGGCTCCTAAACCCAGCGCGCAACACTGGAGAGGGATGGTTCGCCTTTCTACTTTAGCTCACCTGGTTTTTGGCTACCCAGGGCATACTTGGTCTAAATAGTGAGCTGCTTGAGCCATATGTAAAATAATCGTTTCTGGTCACTCCCAAGTGAATGGCAATCAGAGAACTTCACTCACTTGCATGAACTTTTATACATGGCTCCATACTCTAACCTGCTCTTGACTTTTTCCTATTTCGAAAAATAAGGGGAGCATTAAAAGGTTGTCATTTAACAGCTAAAGATAACATTAAAGGCGCATCGTTGAAGGACTAAAGGCTATCCCAACAATCAAGTTTAAGAAGTATTTCGACGATTGGAAGAAGCGCTGGCATGAGGTAATAATATCGAATGGAAACTATTTTGTAGGCGATAAAATTAATGCAAACGAATAAATGAATATTTTTTCAAAAAACCGAAAATTTCCGTTATTTTTTAAATACATGTCGTATACAGATTTTGTATCGGAGAGACTTTTTTTATAGGCTTGTAATTTTCACAAAAAAAAGAGGTCTATTCAAAAAGGCCAGTAAAGCTTAACATTTTCAGCCATTCAAATCGATCCATAAAAGATTTTTCAAGTAGTGGCCGTGTGGTTATCCACTAACAAGAACTACCATAAGTTGATCACGCCACAGCATTCATACATATTATACTATATGTATGTATGTTGAGTAACATACCAAATCCTAAATATGTATAATCACAACGGTACACACAGATTGACTAAATTATAGCTTTTAAACGAAAAGTCTTTACATTAGAGATACGGTTATTTGCATAAAATTCTATTTTGGTCTATGTATAAGTAAGTGAGAGGATTGCTTTTAACCAGCAGTAGGAAGTGTGTAAGCAGATTTCTTATGTAAAACAATATAGTAATACGCATGCATTAAATAAACCAACACTAGCTGTACATACATACATATGTATACCAATGGCAATTGGTTGCGGTTGCTTTTAACTCACCAGTATATTTGTTTGTATTCGGAGTTATTTATACATACATACGAGACAAACACTCACTCAATTCTGAATTTCTGAATTAAATAATATTCACGCACAATCTAAGAGCTAGAAATTTGAATGTACTTCTGCGGTTTGTGGATTCTTATTGAAAGCATATTTTGCTGTATTTAATAAGAAACTGTAGGATTCTTAAGAAATTTGAAAATGATCAGCTTATCTGGCTATCGATATTTAAATATCAAAAATTTTCTATATCTGTAGCTTCAAGAGTTTATACACGTTGGACTCCTGTTTAAAACTAATGAGTTTTTTTCGTGGTTGTCTTCAAAAATTATAACGATTACTTTCCACTAAGAAACTGCCAATCGCTTTTACCATAAATTTATTATATTCGGAATGGTTAAAGCTTTCGAATTGCGATTCAACAATTTTTTTTTATTATCAAAAATATGGTTTTAGGTTGCATAACGAAAAACTCCCATGTCCTTCTGGTTAAACTTTCGAAACACTCAAACGATGATTGAAATTTTGAATCATAAAACTCTCACCTGCCATTCTTGAGACAAAGTTTTGAATTATCGGTATTTTTTTAATTCTTACAAGTATATTCATGTATGTAGATATGTAGTCGAGGTCATCAGGAAACACATTAAAATATCCTAAATATATGAGCTTAATAAATAACTTAGGGGGTTACGTGGGTTTCCTCGGGTGAAAACACCAATTTTTCACCAATTTTTTTCTCATATAAAAAATGAATATTTTATTAGAATTTTTTTATTGTTACAAACACACACTATTAACAAAGAAATTCTGAAATTTTTGGAAAAAAATATTTCAAACTCGGCCTTGCGACGCCATTTCTGGTGACTCCTTGGCAAAAAGATGCGCCCGCGTCGGCAGGATAACTCCTTACAGAATCATCTAAAGTAAACAAATACGTGTTTTAGGTAAAACCTTAACTTAGAACTTAGACGAAGGAACAAAACTGAAAATTGGATTTTTGGCAGACCTTTTTAGAAAAAAAAAATGAAAATTTCGCAACATTTTTTTCAAATAGTTGTAATCGAAAAAAAATCCTAAAGTCCAAGTCTTAAGAATTGTATCTTATTGAGCTGTGTAAAATTTCATGAAGATCGCTTGAATAGTACTCGAGAAATCTTGCCAATCGACTTTAAAAACACAGTTTCGAGAAAAACGCGTTTAACACACTGCACGGCGCACTTAGCCCGGCTAGTCTCGAGCGCACAAGTTCTTAAGGTATCAAGGTAGTCTCTCCGAAACTATTATTTGGATCAATATAAAAATTTAGGTCCATATTCTAGAGGTGTTTTAGAATTTAATAAGACAATAAAAAATTCGATTTTTCGAAACCCGCAAACCCATATAACTTCTTAAAGGGAATGCTTATAAAAGTACTATTCTTCCAAAAAATTCAACTGTTACAGTTTGAACCTCTACCATATTTTCTATATATGAAACAATTTTGACCCAACAAATGTTATATCTTTCATTTCTGATCAATTTTTTTGTTAAGTTACAATGATAATGATGTAATTTATACACAAAGTTGATTAAATTGACTAACGACAAATTTATGTGAAAATTTATACGAAAATAGATTTCTCGTTAAAACAGAAGAAGAAGCAGATTATTTGATTGGATTCACCACCACTTAACTAATATATTTTTAATAAAGTACTTTATGCACAAACACACACACACTTTGTGAATTTACATAGAAAGCACACGACATTGTTCATAGAATATTACCGAAAGCACATCATATTCATGAATTCATTAAAGCTTCCAGAGTAAAGGGTTGATTTATTTGCATACAAATGAAGGCAAGGACAAGTTTTTGCATCCATATGCTCTTATGTTGGTCTCGAACTATGCCAGAGTCATGATTAATAAATAAGCTCTTTGTTAAACCTTTAAAATCTCTTTATTTATGTGATATTTTGTTTATTTTACAAGTTGTCACCACTATTTGGGGTATGCCATATTTATTATGCGTTTTTGACCTTTCCTTTCTTACTGAAGTGGTTGTAGCGCTGGTGTTAGTTATACCAAAAAAGTAAATGAATTTATTGCTTATGCAAAATAGTATCCAACACAGGAGGCATATGCTTATTATTAGAGTTGAGTGTGTCAACTTTACAAATAATTGTCTTATTTTCCAAGATTTTGTACATGGTGAATATATGGTCAGTTGTCGATTTTCCATGCCTAAAGTCACACTGATAAGGTACAATCAGTTTGTTGACAGTGGTCTTTAACCTTTCTCATAGTTCGCTCGGTAGAACCTTATACTCGTATGAGATATTGAGGAGGCTTCTCCCACGGTGCTACGCGCAGATTCTAATTCCAATCGAAATCAAAGAAACTGCTATTAAAGTTATTCAATAGTATTCAAAAGCTGTAGTAAATATAGTCAACCACCCACCAAAGCAAATATTCCCTACCAGGTACATATTAACCATGAATACAAATAGTAAAAATGTTTCCATATTCATACAAATTGCCATTCCTTTAGAACATCTTACACACTTAGTTGCCTTAGGTGTTAACTCCCATAAATTAATGTTGCCATCACGCGTTCAATCAGTCATAAGGAACAAGATGTTTTGTTGGCATGCAATGGTATTCACAATGACATAGAATAGTACTTATAAAGATACTGCGGATATAAAATGCATATGTGTAGGTATTTGTTTATTATAAAACAACTATGATGAAAATGAAGATGTACAGTAAACACACACAACTTCGGAAGGCTTTACAAAAGTGTATCTGTGAGGTATAAAAATCCAGCAAGGAAATTAGCTTTTTATTATCAACTTATTTTTTTAACTAGTTCAAATATCGTATTGCGATTTTGCTATTAGATTTTGGTGTGAACTAAATCAATCTTGTATTAGTTTAAATTATATAAAAATGAGGCGCTATTGTCGTCGTTGATATTCCCCAGTACCATCGATAATGATGTCATCAAATAATGGCCACATGTTGCATACATATGCATGTTTTATTTGTTTTTCTTAGTTCGCTCGTGATATTTGATACATCCTTAATAGTTTGATTGTATGTCAATATGTGCGTGAATAAAACTACTTTGCTGATTAATTACTTTACCGTCATTTTCACAAATAGATCTTACTTACATTTATATCTTTCGAATCTGTTTTGATTATTTGGATACATCAAGTAAATTCCACCTCTTTTTTATACTCTTGCAAAATGTTGCTACAAAGTACATATACTAGTTTCGTTCACCTAACGGCTGTACGTATTATCTTAAACTAAGCGAGATAGATATGGGGTTATATATGTACATATACAGAAATGTACTATATAAATGATCAGGATGACGGTAAAAATCGAAATCCGGGTGATTGTCTGTCTGTCGATATAAAACTTTGCACGAATAATGCCTTTAGAGTATGCCAACTTATGGCCAAAGAATGTCCAAACCCTATAAAAACTGTGCAAGAATATTTGGACCCCAGGACCTGTAGTTAACTTTCCAACGAAAATATCGGTCAATGTGTGAAATATGCAATTGAAATTTAAAGAGAAACTTTTCTTGAGAATAGTATGTCTGTGTATCAAAAATGGGTTGAATCGGGCCAATACTTCCCGTTGCCTCCATATACCTAATAAAAGTATTTTCGAATTTCCGGGCGACTTTATAGCGCATATATCGGCCAACATGTGAGTTATCTCTATGAAAATGAGATAGGGTACAGTATTACTTTGTGCCTAAAATGAATAAAATTGGGCGAAAATTTGAGCTTGCGCCTAAATACATATTTATAACATCCGGGTGACTTTACTCCATATAATTAGTGCTGGTACCTTAATGAACCTTAGGGAACATTTATTAGTATGTGACATATGAATAGAAAATAGTATTCGCAAAAATAGATAAAACCCTGTCCATACTACCGCCAACTCCCATATACTACAAATGAATGTGTAATGCTTTTCGTCTTTCTAACAAACCTTTTGTCAAATATGTCGTTTATGGCTTGTTATGCAGTCAAATTTCATACAAATTTCCTGCCATAACTCGAAATCTCTCTAATTCGATGTTTTTGTGTGAATTGTGGAGATTCGAGGTAGAGAAGTTCAACTGTATATATAATTGGCTGGATTCCGATCCTGTGGTTGACGGTTTGCAACTTAAGGTATTTCCCTGACTTTGATTCTTGCAAGTTGAAAGAGCATAAAATCTTCGGTTACACCCGAACTTAGCCATTCCTTACTTGTTTATTAATGTTTTAAATAATTGAAATTAAAATACACACGTTCTCTTCATTTATCATTTGATTTCGCTCGTAATTGGGTTTAATTGCAATGACAGCATAAAATCATCAACTCATTTGCAATTAATGTACACTTAGCATTTTTTTATAAAAGACTATTAACATATCATATCAGCAATAATTGAAATGTGCTTTAAGTTTACATTTATGCCATAGTTGTGATTTATTTAATATTTTTTTTTTTTATTAATAATCAACTAATGGATAAAATGTTGGACAGAAGTATGCAAAAATTAATGCTCTTTGATTACCTCTGATTACCAATGGCTTTTTGAATGTGCCAGTTTTGCTTAATTATAAAACAAAGCTTTCATTAGCATCATTATTAAATTTTTTCATTTATTTTTGAAGGTCAATTACCGAATATGCATCATTATTAAATTTTTTCATTTATTTTTAAAGGTCAATTACCGAATATGCTTTCAAAGGATAATACGTTTAATATCGTAACCAAAAACGAGATTTACTGCTTATATTGTTCAAAATTAAAGGCTTTTCTTTACTAATTAGCTTACAAGCTCTGACTAAACGTTTTAGCTTGCCTAAAATTTAATAGTTAACTATAATAGCTGATAGTTGACCTTAGAAAAGTTGCATTTGAATTAATAAAATGCAAAAGTCAAAAAATTATGAACGCGCTGTTCTTGCATCCTGCTGAATATTAATTAAAAATTAACTGTTTTATGCAAATTTAAATGTTTACGCAAAATATTCGAAACGCTAATATTTAAGGAAAGCAAAAATTAGCATGCGTAATAAGAACTCTATACGCTTGTGGTCAGTTTACTGGCGAGGCGGTGGCGTATACGTAACCTCACAATGCTGCAATGCTTTCATGTACATAAAGCTAGTTAAAGCATTCCATGGTCTTAATGCATTCATAATGCAGCATATTTAAAATGATATGAACCAATCCAATCATCCAATGCTTTCTACATCTTCTCTATCGTGCATAAATACAATTACACACGTATGTATAAATCATCAATACACATTCAATATAGTGGCTTAGAGTGAAGCTTATACAGCAAGTATATGTATACAGTATTTTGTATGTACAAATTTCTCTCGCATGTTGTACATATTTACACACAATTTTACTGGGTTAAGGAGCTCACTGGCGCCACTCCTAATAAATTTGTGGCAAGCTTCAGTTGTTTTGGTATTTTTTAGCTTTGCTTGCTTGCGTTGTTTATGCGCATTGCTCATATTCATTTCGCGTTTGCCATTCTACTAACTGTTATACTTGCTATTGCTTTTATATTTTTTTGTTTTTTTACTGCTTTCATCTTTAATTTATGTTGTCACTATTGTTTATATGCCATGCGTGTATGCTCACCAGCGGCTTTTGCTCTTTTCACCACTCAAATGGTAAGTTTATTGTTGGCATAACATTGCTTTAAGTATATATACATATGTGTATATATAACGTCTGTACACATATATGTATATATGTACTTTTCTATGTACATATAAATCACTCATGCATGCAGGGAATTCCAAGGAATTCGCTTGCTCACCATTACCACAACTAGCACAAAACCGCTATCACATACGTAAACAGATATGTACATATGTACAATTAGTAAATATGAGTATTCAGTTACCTCTCTAGCAGTCATTATTTCACTTTTTCTGCTGCCACACACTTGCAAGTTTTCGTTGCCTTCACGCTTTTGTGGGTTTTTTGGTTGCTATTTGGTTTTCCTTATTTGCCTTTTGCTGTGGGGGGCAGTGTTTGTGGTTGTTTTTATTGCAAATGCTGATGCTAAAATAAATATGTATAAACTCGTATACATTTTTATATGTACATATATTCATGTATATTTGTGTGAGTATATGTGTGCTTTTGTTTCTACACGGTTCAATAACCATTAGTACTTTATTTGTATTAGTTTTTGGCGACCAACAGCAACATTTTTCCCCTTGTGATTGATACCGTTTAGTGGTACAATCCAAATTATGATGAATTGTTCTAATCGAACAATGAATGTACAATATATAAATAACTTATTTTATCACTCTACTGTGCAACGCTGATCAAATATCTATAATGCAAATATTCATTTAATGGTTTTGTTATAAATGGTTGTTGAAATCGAGAAGATGTTCTACATTCTTGTCAGATTATCGTTTATTACTGTAATGTTCATTACAATATCCATGCTCTGAGTAGTGCTGAAGCAAGATAAGATGCTTTAGACTTCTTATTCAGGTCTTATTACTATTCAATTTATTACAAATCTCTCGAAAATCCTTCAATGAATGTGCAAATTGTTTGAAAAGAAAATTCCGAAAAAACAAAGGTTACCATATATTTGAAAATTGTAAATAGATAAAATGAAAATCAAACTGAAGAAATTTCAAAAAAAAAGTGGAAAAATTAAATTTCGGGAAAATATTTTTTGAAGAAAATTTCGAAAAAAACCAAAGGTTGCCACATGTTTGAAAATTGGAAATACAAAAGATGAAGATCAAAGTGGTGAAATTTCAGAAACAGATTAAAAAATAAAATTTCAGTGAAAATATCTTTTGAAGAAAATTTAAAAAAAAAAAACCAAAGGTTGCCACATATTTGAAAATTGTATATACATAAAATAAAATTCAAAGTAGAAATTTCAGAAACAGATTAAAAAATAAAATTTCAATGAAAATATTTTTTGAACCAGGTTGCCATCTGTTTAAATTTTTTAAACAAATGGAGCGGTAATTTAAACAGGCTATCACAATACGAGCATCAAACTAGAGAAAAAAGGCTAAAAAGAGATTTGAATATTGAAAATATTTTTTAAGGCGAGTTGCCATATTTTTGTTTTTTTAACTAAATGGCAATTTTAATGTAGTTATTACAGTAAGAAAACTAAACTAGAGAAATAAACTAAAAAAGAAATTTCATGGAAAATATTTTTTGACACAGGTTGCCACCTGTTTAAACTTTTTAATCAAAGTAATGTAAGAGCGCTATCACAATATGAGAACCAAACTAGAGAAACAACGTTAAAAAGAGATTTCAGCGAAAATAATTTTTAAGGCGAGCTGCCATCTGTTATTTTTTTTTAATGTAATGGAAATTTTAAGGTAGTTATTACAATATGAGAACCAAACTAGAGAATTCAACTAAAAAAGAAATTTCATAGAAAATATTTTTTGAAGTAGGTTGCCACCTTTTTTAATTTTTTTTATCAAAGTAATGTAAACGCGTTATCACAATACGAAAACTAAACAAAATAGTTTTGTTTTGAAAATTTACAGGGTACATTTTTAAGAATACAGTGAAACAATGATCTACGAAAAAATCAAAGATTGTCAAAATGGCGATGTTTTTAAAAACAAAACTGATTTGTGGTCAAAACAAAAACCGTTAGATCATTGTATGTAGAATTATATACAGTACAAGTAGAAATTCCATGACGATCGTATAATTCGTCGTCAAATTTGAAAAATCTCAAAACCAGAAAAAACGTAGGCTGATTGAACTGAAGCGCCACCTTTTAAACGGAAAATATTTTGAAAAAATATGGATCAACAAATTGATAAATTATAATCAGTACAACAAATATTTGAAAATTATTTATTTGACAAATATATATTCAACACTGCAGTATCTTGAATATTTTTCTAAATATATTATTTTTTAAATATTTGTTCAACATGGCACTGTTTTCAATAAGCATTTTTACGTCTAAGCAATGAATTTTAATATATCTTTTTTTATTGCTTTCACTGTTATGCACTTCTACGCAAACAATTTCTTTTTTTTAATCCAATGCTCAGTGAATCAATATCAATAAAGTTTTAGCATAAAACTTCGATAGCACAACTCAAGTCCACATGCATGCATCGCATGTTCATCATACGACATGGTGTACCATATTTATTTTTTTTTTCTCTCTCTTTTTTTACTTGTACTATGTACACACTCACACAAGCAAATAATTCTCATGTATTCATTAGTAAACGCCTTTTCATGAATTTCAAGAATCAGCCACACTTTAATGGTTCCATTAGCTTTAAATAGTGAGTCATTGATTCAATGGCACGCATTTCAGAACACACACGCGCCAGACGTTTTTACTGTGTATTGAGCTTGTATTGAACGCAAACAAAAAGCTTTAAGTTTAACAATGAAAAGGTAATTTCTATTGAATCGTCTACAATCCATATGAGTGAGTTAACGAATTACGTAGAATGAGGTGTGCCCACTTACTTATATGTCTGAGTACATGTCAATGTGTGAAATATTCTTTTATACATACAGACATATCTGTAGAAATGTCAGTGTTTGTACTATAATGAAAATATGTATGTGTACACGCCCGCCTTAATTCGCACACAAAATAATGTTTTGTTTTGCTGCTTTCGCACAAATACTAGTAAACATAATAAATTTGTTTGTACACAAATCTTGTTGGCGCGCTTGCCAGTAATGTTGCGTAAATTAAAAAAAAATTCTTCTTCTCTGAGCCAAACTTATCAAAGTTGGTTGGGGGTTTGTGGGATGTATAGCAGTGTAAGAATGTAGTCTCGTGTTAAATTCACATTAAACTTTTTGGGCTTCCAGATGGCAGCCACTTGATATGCACGAGCCACACAGACGGTAGGTGCCCACGAGCGCAGTTATGATGGTGAAATTGTGAAATTGAATAAGAAGCTATTTTTAGCAAAATATTTTCGGTGAATATTAATGTGATATGCTCATACTTATATATAGATGGGTATATATCACATATACATATATACATATATGGATTTATGTAAATATACATATGAATATATTTATATACATATTTATATAGTAGAAAGATAAAGTTAAACAATTTAACTTTAAATTTATATATGATACATGTATACATTGGGGTTTTCCGAACACATTTCGCTTGCCTAGCGCCATTATTGATGAATCATTTCCGCTTTAGATGATTCCTGCAAATCTTTCGCTAAAGTGTTAAAGAAACCGTTGTCGTTTAATTCACAAACGGTGAGTTATGAATATGTCAAACAATATTCAAGGCATCTAAAGGCATTCCAGATGGAGTGGGTTTACGGAAATAATAATACTTTCTATGGGTGAAAGTGAATAACTACTGAATCAGTAAAAAAAGAAAAAGAAAATACTATAATACTAATTTAAGATTATCTAACTTTCGCAATCCTAAGAGAAATCTTTGGAGCAATAAAAGATGAAGAAGATAAGTTGGAGCAATGAGCTATGTATATCAGCTAATACGAGGTGAAAATAACATAGGCTTTACCAAAGCGCAGCGACCAAAAATGACTCAATGGCTCTCAGAAAATTGTAGAGGACACGCATTTATCACTAAATCAAGGTGAAATGGCGAAGGGGAGGTCAGCCTCTTCCTCTGCTTCGCGCGGCGTGCATTGCGTCGAAGAAGTGTTTTCGTCTATTCAGACGACATGACCTAGCCGGAGTAGCCACTGTCTTTTAATTCGATGAGCTATGTATATATCTCATACAGCTCATCGTTCCATCGAATGCGATATTCGCCGTAGCCAAAGCGCAAAGGACTATAAATCTTCAGGAGAACCTTTCTCTCGAAAACTCGTAACGTCGACTCATCAGATGCTGTCTTCGTCCATGCCTCTGCACCACATACCAGGATAGGAATAATGAGTGACTTATAGAGTTTGATTTTTGTTCGTCGACAGAGGACTTTACTTCTTACTTGCCTACTCAGTGCGAAGTAGCACCTGGCCAAAAGTTATTCTGCGTTGGATTTCGAAGCTGACACTGTTATTACTGTTAATATTAGTTCGGGATAGACGAAAGTATCTACGACTTCGAAGTTATGACTATCAACAGTGAAGTGGGAGCCTAGTCGCGAGCGCGACGATTGTTTGTTTAATGACAAGAGATATTTCGTCTTGCCCTCGTCCACTACTAGACCCATTTGCTTCGCATTAAAAGGGGGGTTTCTCTTCCGAGGCAGTTGTTTCATTTTCATTGGGGGGCGTTTTTTACATGGCGGGTCCCAAAGCCCGCACGTAACACTGGGGAGGGATGATTCGCCTTCTCACTTTAGCTTGCCTTTAAACGGATGTTCTTTGGCTACCCAAAGGATGCTTGGTCTATGACCGGAGGGCGTAAGCTGCTTGAGCCATATGTAAAGGAATCGTTTCTGGCCACTCCCAAGCGAGTAGTAATCAGAGAACTTTCCTCACTTGCGTGAGCTTCTACAAATGATTCTATCCTCCAATCCATCCAATCAAAATTAAGTTCATTTAAAGAATATTTTGTGCTTGTCCGAAGTTAACGTTTTTGCTTGTTTTAATTTCCCTTCCCTTCTTTAAAAAAAGGAATAAAAATTATTATTGTCTTCGTATATTAATTCAAAGTTTTTACAAATTAATTTTTTTTTTATTTTCTTCTAGTTCTTTGATTTCTCCGACATCGCCGAAGATGCTGCACGCCAATTCACTGAATTTATTACGAATAAATTTGGCAGCTCAGGCCCACCATCGCAGCAGGCCATCACAGCGGAATTGCGTGAAGAGTTGCGACGTCGTGCCAACGGCATTGCCAGTTATGCACTAAACGAAGATGAGAATCTGTTGGCGTTTGCAATTGCAGCGCCGAGCATACAAACGGTTGTGGTCAAGTTCAGGGACGATGTAACGGTGAGTGCTGACACTTTTTGAAAATAATATCTCGCTGTTCATGTTTTAATTTCGCCTTTTATTTGTGTGTGACAGATACCACCGGATCAGATACACAATAAAGCAATACTTGGTTCCTATTGGCGTGAATTGGGTGTGGCGTGGAACAGCACGGAGGGCACACAGGAGTGGGGTGCACCATTCCGGGATTGTAATGTGTTGAAAAAACGTTGGCTGTGGCCGTTTCGCATTACATTTAGTGAAAATAAAATGAAGTAAGTTATTATGCAGTGAATTGTAGGAATAATTCAGTATTTGCTGCAAGCTGATTAAGATATTTTTCGGTTCCATTCGTCATTTCCCATAAATTTTGGATATTTAAGACTAGTGGCTTTCGGTCCAAATACTCATAAAAATTTCTCGAAATTGTTGTTAGTACTCCTAATGTAAAAACCTTTGCATTTTTCAGAATTGGCGCTGTCGCCTTTATCGCTGCTGACGAGGACGTCTGTAATGATGGGCTGGAGGAAGTTTTCGGACGAAAGCATGGGTAATTTCATATTATTATATTTTGCTACTGTAATTTTCTCACAGTAAATTTAACTTTCAGAACCAGAAATCTATACAAGTCTCCATATTTTATACTTTATCAAACCTAACCTAACTTAATTATTATTATTGTTTTAAATTAATTATTTTTATTTCTTCCGCATTTCTACAGCTGCGATCGCAACACCACATTTTGTTTACTTACCGAAAATAAACCCTCGGCTACACGTGATGTCTACACCTGCATCTGTCGTGAATCCTTCTATTTGCCCAACTCAACACTACAGGGTTTTCGTGGTGATATCGTGGAAGCATCCGAGGGCTATGGCAATTATTCTTGCATACCCTGTCCCGATGGCTGTACAACATGTGATCAACATGGTGTTTGCCTGCTGGGTGAACCACCCGAGGTTGTGTCAATGGAGAGCTTATTAAATGTATCTGTGGGCTCGGTATTGGGCGCATGCATACTTTGTTGTATCGTATTGAGTGTAATTGTTTTCCGGCAGAGAAAATGTAAGGTAAGCATGAGCATTTAATTTTAAAATAAGAAACGCCTACCGTTAACACAGTAATATTTGGAAAATATATTTATAACTTTTGTTTTTTTTTCATTTATTTTTTTTATTTTATTTTAAATTTGTGTTATAGTTTTTGGTTAGTTTGTCGGACTTATTTGTATAATTCTCACTAATATAACCTAACGTATTTATTTATTTTATTCAATATTACTAAAAAATTTATGAATAAAAAATCTCATAAATAATCTTCAAATAATTTGTGCTTTCAATATTTTCAGGCTATTGCTTCAGGCATGTGGACAGTGCTGGAAACAATTTTATTGGGAATCATATTACTTTATGCATCGGTAAGTAAAAAGCCTGAACAAAAACCTAAATCCAAATATAACTCTGCCATGCCTCATTCTCGTCTTTTTTCTCTCATCCTCCCTCAAGGTTGCCGTCCATTTCTTTCCCGCCACCACCGAACGCTGTCTACTTGAACCATGGCTGCGTGAACTTGGCTTCATCACCTGCTACGGTGCCATCATATTGAAATTGTATCGCCATCTGGTCGATTTTCGTACACGCAAGGCGCATCGCTGGGTGTTGCGCGACATCGATTTGCTGAAATATTTGGGCACGATGGTATTTGCGGTCACCTGTTATATGGCCGCCTTCACTGCCGCCGCACTAGATCTGATCGATGTGTCACAGTTGGGCACGTTGCGTGAGCAGCGCACAAACACTTGCCTGCCACTTAAGTGGGAATATGTGACACAGGTCAGCGAAGTGTTAATACTCTGCTTCGGCTTGCATTTAGCTTTCGCCAGTCGTAATGCCAACACGCAATTTAGAGTGAGTAGCATGTAAACCTGCGCTGTTAAGCTCTCTTATGTATAAGCTAATTTTATGCTTGCAGGAAAGACAGTTCCTCGTTGCGACACTGGTCATCGAATTTCTGGTGTCGACCACATTCTATGTGCTGCGTTTCTTCTATTTGCCCGAAATGAGTCCGAGCGCTATATTTTTAGCGCTTTTCCTGCGCTCACAATTGACCAACACCATGGCGTTGGGTTTGATATTTGTGCCAAAATTGTGGTATCAGCATAAGCAGGTGAGTCATCAAGCAGAAGTTGAAGAAGTTGGTCATAATGATGACGATGATGTTGACGAAGAGGAAGAAGATGAAGCAGAGATCGTTTGTTAAGTTCCATGTAATATATTTTTTAATTATTGATTTAAGTTGAAATTATCTATTAATTATCGAAAGTATATAAGTTTTGCGTCAGAAAGTGTTAATATAGAGAGCAAAGTTAGTGCAGGTGCGCTGCAGCTGTCTAGTTTCCAGAAAATGTATCCTTAAATGTTTGATAGTTAGAATTGTTAACTCAATAATTTTAAATTAAATAACTAATACCTCTAATTAAGTATTTTCTTTAAAAAAAAAAAACATTGACAAACCCTTTAAGAAGTTATCGCTTCCACAACATTATATTAGGTTAGGTTAGGTTAGATTGATTTAGCTTTACAAACATACAATTAAAACAAAATAGCCGTCGGTGGCGTATATTAGGAAGTAAAATTTAAGTAAAAAAATGAAATAGCAAAATATAAGCCTACAGAGAAAAATATAGATGCTTCCAACTTTCAAAAATATTAACGTTTTAGTACTAATACCCTTTGTTAGCCTCTTGTGCTGCTATTTTTTCTAAGAACTAAGAGCTTTTTTCTGTAAAACTTTTCACAAAAGCATTAAAAAATAATAATATAAAATTTATATATATTTTTTCTGCAAAATATTACTCATAAGCATTAAAAAATAATAAAAATATACATTTTAAACTTAAAGAACAAAATATTTAGAAATGTGTCAAAGCTCTTGTTAAAGCTACTCCATTACCAAATCCCAAAGCTTTTTGTGTAATCTTTAAACTGCTTCGCCTCCAGCTATTTTAATAACCTATTAAATTCAATATATTGTCCATTCTAATAAATATTCTTTAAAAAAACCGATTAAATTTTTTTAATGGGGGAATATTTGTCTTAATATTTCTATTCATTGAAAACTCACATTTTTAAGCACATTTTGATTTCCTTTAAAGTTCTAAAGTTTATTTATAGGGCATAAAGATTTTTTACAGTGTTTTATAATAGTTAAATATTCGGCACATAATTTCTTCTTTTATTCTCTGTAAATTAAACACCATTTGTATACATTACATACGTTTATAAAAAGTAAATGTCAAGCAAATGTGTCAAAGGAAACTGTTTTTCGTTTTTAATGCTTTGTATTTAAAAAAATAATAAATTCTTTTTTTTTTCGTTTAAAAAAAAACTTAATTATTAATTAACTATTAAAAGTACTAATAAAACTAACTGTATATATTAACAAACCATTTTAATTATATATGCAAATAATTGAAAAGTTATATATTTATAAATATAAATTAAAACCAAAAAATAAAGTCGAGCTATGAAGTTGCTGCAAGTGTTCTGCGTGCGTTTTGTCTTCATAATTTGTTTGTGTTAATTGCAAATTTTGTTGTTATTGAATTAAATAATTTTGTTTTTATCTTAGCCTCAAACTTTTGATTGGTAGCACTAACCTAGAAAATGCATGAATTAGATGAATTAGTCGGAAGATACTACATTTAATAGCACTTTATCTACAATTGCATTTGCATGTGGTTATTAAAGACATTTAATTCAGGAGAGCATGTCATAATTTTTTTAATATTTTTTTTATTTTAAATAATTTTTAAACTTACCTTAGATCAAAAAAACAGTAATAGATATATAGTGTTTTTAACATTTTATTTATTTTTTTTTTTAACAATAACTCTTAAAAATTTTTTTTGTTGTAACAGATATGTATATACATAGGTTTTTACATTTTATTTATTTTTATTATTTTTTTTTTCAAACAAAAATTCTTAAACATTATTTTAAAAGTAAAAATAATATCTACTATAAAATAACTCCGCGATTATATCGCATAGAAACCAGCGGTAGAATTATTATTTTCATACATACATACATATGTGTATGTACATACCTTACACAAACAAACATACATGTAAAAAAATATAAATAAAATTTCCTAAATTAATATTTCTGTATGTACAAAATATCACATTGTCCTACCCCAACCACACTATTTGTATTTTATGAATGCTCTATTTATTCGACTGTGTCTGTATATATGTATGTATCTCTATACAATAGAAACAATTTTGACAGCACTTTTGTTCTTGTTGTTTCTGCTCGCTGTATGGCATGTTTTCAACATATTTTGCTCTCAATTAAAAATTTAGACTTTGTTAATTTATTTATTATGCCAAAAATCGGTTTCCTATCGTCAAAATTCATAAAAATTATATATCTTAAACGTATTGCCCTAACAAGTCTCTTAACTCAATTCGCAAACCAAAATCCGGCAGCAGAAACTTTTGCTTATCACTACTACTCATAAATATAATATTAATGCATAATTAGTTATTTAGAAATAATTATGTATTCCAACTACAAAAATAGCCTTGAGCCCACTGTCTCTCTATCTCTCTGTCTCCGAATTTTTTCCTTAACTCATTAAGAATAAAGATTTATGTGTACAAGTATATTAGTTTACTATCTCTTTTTAAGCTAGGTTGGCTATATTATATATTAGTTTTATTTAAATAATATTAAATAAATTTATTTTCATTAAAACAGTTTTATTCGTTTTAGTTTTTATTTCAATATAGAAGTTATAATTTTTTAATTTCATATACATATATAGAAATTTTTGTTATTATTATTTTTATAAATAATTTATATTTTTTATAAATAATTTATATTTTTTTTATAACTATTTTATATTTTTTATATATATTTTATATTGTTTTTATAAATATTTCATATTTTTTATAAATATTTTATATTTCTTTTATAAATATTTTATACTTTTTTATGACGTCTCTTTTTTATTTTCGTTGTTCTTTTATTTTCCTGTTCTTTAGCGCCAACGTCATAACAATGTACAATAAAAATAACTCACCAATAAAACACACACAATTAGTTAAGCTCCTGCAAAGCAAATTTATAACAACACGTTCCTTTAACAAAAAAAATTAATTCAAAATCGTTGAAAACTTGTTCAAACAGTTTGCACAAACACCTAGTACTAATAAGTATGACACAACACAATAACACCAACAAATTATTACTTTTTTTGTGATAATTTCACTTTAAAGTTATTTTTAATTTAAAATTTTGTTTATTTAAAATTTTTTTATAATTAAAATTTTTTTTTTTAAACTTTTTTAATTAAACAAAATATTTTTATAATTTTTTTAATTTATTAAATTTTTTTATTTTTATAACATTTTGTATGATTTTTCTATAACTTTTTTGTTCTCTATGCAATTGTAATATTTTGTTTTCATGAAATAATCATAATTTTTTTCTCTCATCCCTACTTAATTTCTTCTAAATACATACATACAAAATCTTCAATGTATGTAACTATCACTCTTCTGTTGTTGTTGTGTTATGATTTTCGTTACCATCCTTCGTGTGTTTTGGCAGTGTTTGTTGCAAATTCATAGCTTGCAGGTCCCCTTGCCCATGAATCTATCAATACGTTTACCTGTGGATGCTTTCAAGGTCAACGATCCGCAACGTCTGGGCGGTGGTTATGCTGGTCTATGTTTGGGTGATCCCGATATTGGTGAACTGACCATTGCCGAAATGAGCCCAGAGGATATACGTGCTGAACTTAAAAGGTATGCAAAGACATCAAAACCCAATTATTATTTAATATATGTACAAATGTATATTAGAGGCGATCAGAGCAAATTTGTTAAAGTGTTGAAATTTTTTGTAAAAAAATTTTTAATAGAAGAAAAGAATATATTTTTGTATTAAAAAAATTTTTTATTGTAAATAAATTTGTTCAATTTTTAAACACCATCATTTTTAGCATAAAGCACTTTATTTGTCAATGCCTCTAATATACATCAATATTTTTATATTTAATTTAGGAAAAAATAATATTTATATATGTAAATTTGTTTGCAGACTGTATACACAACTTGAAATTTTAAAGAATAAAACCTTACGTCAAGACAATCCGCATATAAGTAAACGACGTGGCGGACGGAAAGCTGGACATCGTCGCTTCTCGTTACAAGTAAGTTTTGCTCAGCATATAAAAACCTTGAAACACACACACGCGCATAAAAAACAAAATTGTCTGACAAAAAATTAAAAAAAAAAATATATATACATATAAATATACCGTTATTTTTAGCTATAAATAGTATTTGTTTGAAAAATCGTCGTAAGCAAAATCCAATTATATACTATATTCTATAGATTTGAAGTTACTGAGCCCAAAAATCAGTGTACATGTATAATCTCTACATCGATTTGTATATATATATTTATAATATATACATATTTAAAATCAGGAATTAACGCTAAAAATTATGATTTACTAAGTAATTTATATTTCGTACATGAAAGTTTTATAGTTTCCATAAAAATCATATAAATAAAATTAAACCCATACTTGTCTTTTCGAAAATTTAGTATTTGAGCATTCGCTTAGCCTCATTCCCGATTTAGTGTTAATTCAGTTGGTTATCATACCTAATTTCATGCATTACAATCATAACCTACAATATTAAATTTTTTATACAAAAACTGATGATATCTGAATATATAGTCTATATAGCCTACATACATATACTATATAAAGGGTGATTTTTTAAGAGCTTGATAACTTTTTAAAAAAAAAAAACGCATAAAATTTGCAAAATCTCATCGGTTCTTTATTTGAAACGTTAGATTGGTTCATGACATTTACTTTTTGAAGATAATTTCATTTAAATGTTGACCGCGGCTGCGTCTTAGGTGGTCCATTCGGAAAGTCCAATTTTGGGCAACTTTTTCGAGCATTTCGGCCGGAATAGCCCGAACTTCTTCGGAAATGTTGTCTTCCAAAGCTGGAATAGTTGCTGGCTTATTTCTGTAGACTTTAGACTTGACGTAGCCCCACAAAAAATAGTCTAAAGGCGTTAAATCGCATGATCTTGGTGGCCAACTTACGGGTCCATTTCTTGAGATGAATTGTTGTCCGAAGTTTTCCCTCAAAATGGCCATAGAATCGCGAGCTGTGTGGCATGTAGCGCCATCTTGTTGAAACCACATGTCAACCAAGTTCAGTTCTTCCATTTTTGGCAACAAAAAGTTTGTTAGCATCGAACGATAGCGATCGCCATTCACCGTAACGTTGCGTCCAACAGCATCTTTGAAAAAATACGGTCCAATGATTCCACCAGCGTACAAACCACACCAAACAGTGCATTTTTCGGGATGCATGGGCAGTTCTTGAACGGCTTCTGGTTGCTCTTCACCCCAAATGCGGCAATTTTGCTTATTTACGTAGCCATTCAACCAGAAATGAGCCTCATCGCTGTAGACCATAAATCGGACGTAAAGCGCGAAACACATTTCGAACCGAACACTGATTTTGGTAATAAAATTCAATGATTTGCAAGCGTTGCTCGTTAGTAAGTCTATTCATGATGAAATGTCAAAGCATACTGAGCATCTTTCTCTTTGACACCATGTCTGAAATCCCACGTGATCTGTCAAATACTAATGCATGAAAATCCTAACCTCAAAAAAATCACCCGTTATAATAAAACATATATGTATTACCCATAGTTAGCTTATAAATGAAACTTCATGCATACCAATTCTTATATTGATTTTGTAAACAATTCATTTTCAATTGTAAACGTTCATTATTAATTTATCGTAAATGTTTTCGTTACTAATTTCGTTACCATGTAGAAAAAAGGAAGCAAAGATAAGGTAAGCACCGAACTACACACATCGTCAAAATCTCTCCTTCTTGTGTAGCTAACAAATTTGAATAAAATCCCCCCATATTCCTTGTATTTTAAGTAACTTCTTGACCAGAAAACTTGTTGTCCCACATCAAACCCACCTTACTTTCCTGTTCTGCTCTTAAATGTGTGAATATAATTGTAAATCTGTTCGGTGTGCCCGTGTACTCTGTATATATTACTGGTGTATCCTCCAAAGCTCCTTCTATAATAATGTGTGCTGTGAGTTATTGTGTGTTGGCGCCTATATCAGGGGGTGCAGCATTGTGTTTTAGTTTTTCCTATATAATACCAACCTTTAACCAACGGATCCTGTAAAAAAAAACGAAAAATACTCTCAAATTCTTATCGATGTCAAAGATGATCGAGAGAAGACTATATCGAAACCCAACGCTATTGCCACAAATTTAGTTAATTGAGTGATAGAACCTTTCATAATATAGAAAGCAATTCTGGTACTTTTCAACTTATTATATACATACATACTTTATATAAAGATAGAAGTTGAAATTTGAACTTTAGTGCTGTAAAAGCGTAAAACTTTGCCCTAATAAAGAACGTTGTACACCTTTAAATACCGACCATTGTTCCATGCCGAGCTAGCAACGTTCCTAATGAGCGGAATACTATATTTAATACAGTTACCTTGATGTTATTTAATATCCTGCCAAGGCCTTAATATATTGTCTTCTGTGATTGGAAAATATTCAGAAGGAAATAGTCATGAATTCACTTTGAGATGGTATCTGATTATAAATTGCGTGAATCGAATTGAGATCGTCCGCAAAGACTTGAGAACTTACATATCTCCATAGGAAAAAGTGTAACAAGGATATCGCACGATCTTGGTGGCCAATCGACCGGCTCAAAACGTGAAATTATCTGCTTACCGAAGTGATGTGACGTGTAGGAAGTGACGCCGTCTTGAAAACCAAATGTCGCCGAGATCACGAGCTTCGATTTCAGTCATCAATAGTCGGTTATCATGGGTCGATAGTGGTCGCCTTTGACTGTTAAGCTTCTAACAGCATCACTTTTGAAGAAATGTGGACGATGAATCCACCCGCCCACAAACCACACCAAATCCTTGTTTTTCAGGATAAAATAACAGCTCTTGAATCTCTTCAGGTTGCTCTTCGTACCAAATGCGGCCATTTTGCTATTGTGCCAGAAATGAGTCTCATCGCTGAACAAACTTTGGTTCGAAAAAATCGGTTCTTCTTGGATTTTTCCAGAGCCCATGGAGTGAAGCGATGTCGCTTGGTCGAACGGCCTCAGTTCTTGTACGCTTTCAATTTATGATCTCGATGAATAATGGGCCAAGTCGTTCCATACGTCAGTCTGAGTTGCTTCGAACGACGCCGAATCGACTCTCCACGGCCTTCGTGTATACTCTCAGCTACGGCTGCTATATTTTCTTGACTGCGTACTGAACGCGGTCCCTTCGGTCGAATATTATCCAATAATGAATACTGGGTCTCAAGATGGTGTTTCAAATAGTACGACTCTGTACGCCGATTATGTTGACCATATATTGAGCGAAGTGCGCGAAACACATTCTTTACAGAACGTAAATCTTCGTAATAAAGTTGAACGATTTTTAAAAGTTGTTCAGACATAAGTTTTTAAAAAATAACATTACAGATTGACACGACTGCCGCGCCCTGTCAAAAAAAAAGACTGTTGAAAATATATATTTGGATCTATAACGGGCGACACACAAATTATTTATTGCAGCTCGGCAACATAACCATTCCAGAAGAGCACACGACCACAGCACACGCCTTCGACACTGATTTCCTCTTTTTATACACCTACATAAATCTTTATAGTATACCGTGTTATCTTACAAAATATCACTTGTATGTACATAGATGTGAACAATCCCTTTCCTAAATAGCTTCCTTTTAATAAAAAAATAATTATGTAGATTCCTACGATTTATTTAAAATTTGGTTCCTACACTTCTAACACCCATTAACACCATCCATGTATAATTTCAATGATTTGAAGCTAGAAATCGCACGAAAAGCATGCGCTCGTATTATATGTATATCATTTATATATATATATTTTTTTTTGTTTTTTCATACATACGTATCTATGTAAACGCACTATTTTTCTCCAACTCTTTTAATAATACGAAAAAAAAAAGAAAATCATATCAGCACAATGCCAGTACGCCTAATAGATGTCCATACTTATTGACTGCCACTCAATTAAAAAAATCTACATATATGATAATATATATAATAGTAATAATTATTTTCTTTTACTTATTTTTTCGCAACTGCAGGCTCTAAGTGCCAAACACCGTAGCAACAAGCATCATCAAGACATAGAAATCACCGAAGCCGAACCATCGCGCACACCCGAAGACTCTGTGTGCAGTGTAGAGGGCCCGACCGACGCCGAGATATCGGGCATTTCGCATTCAATGCTATCACATTCCGCCATTTCTCACTCAATCGTCTCACATTCGAAGTGAAATACAAAGTCCACAACATGGGTGTGAAAGCAGTGTGAAAAAATGGTTAAAAGAAAATCGTAAAAAATTGCGAAATCGAGTGAAGTGATAATAAGAAATGAAGTTAAAAGATTTTGAAGGTGGCACGTGGTCATTACGTTTTTGTTTTTGAAAAATATTGTAAGCACCTAAAACGGAACTATTTTCAAAGATCTGAAAGCTGACAAATGCATTATGTACATACAGACATATAGATTTAAATACGCTTAAGAAGGTAAGCAGTTATAACATATTTTATTATTTTAAGTAATTTTTTTACATTTTTCTAAAATTTTTACTAAGAAGTTTATCAATTTAGCATTGTTTAATGTAGCGATATTTTATTTCTAGTGAAAAAAAAATTATAAATTGTTTCAAAAACTTTATGTTTAGTTGACAAGTTTTGAAGTGATCGATTTTCCTTCATAACATACCCCAAAATTGTTTGCAACTTAAAAGGGTTAATTAAAAAAATGGACTGGAACATAGATCCAAACTTTTGTTGCACAGTCAAATGTAGAGGACCAAAAAACTTAGGTTATCGGTTCTTGTCTGCAAAACCGTTGGCGAGTGTACTTCTAGCATTTATTTATAAATATATATACGTAATTTTTCTAAATTATATGGGGGAGGACTTCAGTTTCCAACTCAATTAGTACATTATTAAACAAGTCGATTAAAATCGATAAGGATTTGTTAATAATAGCACTATTCTCCATACTTGAGCGAAAGCTCATTAGCTCTCAGCATGTGGAAAGCTTTCGAATGTTTTGAGCTTTCATAAGTTTTAGCTCAGTGCACTCTCATAAGCAATTAGACTATTTTTCTGTTTAGGTTAGTTGAGTGGCTGTCTGATGATGCATTAGACTGATTACAGGGTTTGTCTGGAAAGTAATAGAACTGATTTTCTTCCGCCGCGGTTGTACTTCGGTAGAGAGTGTTTCTAGCTAACGAACGAGCGAGTGGTCAGTTGTCTCCGAGCACCTGGAGAGTCAGAACAAACATTTTCGCGCAACGTGTTTCTATGAGTGGTGCAAGTCGAAAATACAGCATTCGTTAGCAGAGGTACGCGATTAAATTCTGTGTGAAACTCGGTAAATCTGCAACAGAGCCGTTTGATATGATCAAGCAGGCTTATACAGATGTTGCTTTAGCAAGAAGTAGTGTGTTTCGGTGGCAGCAAGTCTTTTTGGAGGGCCGGAAAGAGGTCGCTGGTGAAGACCATGTGAAAACGATGCTCATTGTCTTCTTTGATATCAAAGGTATCGACCACCATGAATTTGTTCCTCCTTGACAAACCGTCAAGGCCAAATTTACCTGGAAGTCCTCAAGAGACTCAAACGAAGGGTCAATCGGGTCCGGCAAGATCCGATCAATGGGGTCTACCGGCTCACACCTACTTTCTTGTGAACAGCTACCAATGCTTGCATCCCAACGCTTCCGTAGCCGCTTTACAGCCCAAATGTGGCCCCTTTTCTTTGTTTCCTTGCCTGAAAAGGACGATGAAAGGCAAGCATTTTGAGACGACATAGGAGATCCCAGCAGTATGCACCTCGGCTCTCAAGCCTATTCCGGAGATTGCCTTCCATGACGCAGACAATGCTTGGAAATCGTGCTGATCGACGCAGAAGGAGCCTAGTTTGAAAGTTTTTAAATAATTGTAACGATTGGTAGAATAATTTTTTTTAATTTGACTCAGTCCTATTACTTTTCGGACAAATCCTGTAGACCAATACGAGACCCATCGTGAAACCACCGAAACTAATATCCCCTCACTCTATCAAGTTTTATCTGTGCAACCTCTGAAATATCGACAAGAAAAGCTCGACCGATAGTTGCAATTTGTTTTTGTAATAGTCATTACATGGCGTTACTAGTAGTCTGCTGGCATATCTGCTTGTTGAACAAGTCATGGAATGACTCCACCGAGACCCCGCTATATTTGTAACACCTTTGTCGATAGTCCATATAAATTTCCTCTTTTCCGCGATCTAATTGTCGGGTGGTGCCTGTTCTGGCTAGTTCATCTGCTTACAAGGAATATTACTATGACTTTATTTTATAGCCGCCTAGCTATCTATATATATAAATATATTCCTGGTTGTGGGCACACCTCTAAGGGTCAGAACAAGAATGCTTTCTCTAATTGCTATGATCCCCGCTTGGAAGACACTTCAGTGGTCCGGCAGACAGAAAATGATTATTAGTTTGCATCAATCCGTATAGATGCTTAACTCTGCGTCCCTGTTCACTTCGCCCTTTTCCCAGTCTGCTCTGGAAGGGAAGCCAATTTTGGGTAGCGAATTTAAGTTCAATTGGATAGGATTACGAATTTCCTTTTTTAACTTTGACTTATTTTTTATATTAATTTTCGCCAAGCCGTTTTAAAATCTGAAAGAAGAGAGATAATTTAAAAAAAAAAATATATTTTTTTATTATTTGCTGCAAACAAACGAAATATTAAGCAAAATGTATGATACGAATAAGATAAAAGAAAAAAACAGTACTAATATATGATTTACAATAAATAATATAAATATAACAATAATAATAACGGTAAATAAAATAGAATAATATTAGTAAAAAGGAAGTGCTACAATATAATAAAGAGCAAAGCCCACCTCTGTAGAAAACAATGAAAACATTTACTTTAGAATTGTGCTGAAGACAAAAAAGTTACAATGATTTTTTTGAAAGTTGTTACGGTAACTTAAGCACTTTTTAAAAACTCAAAACAAAATGCACAAACTTACAGTAGCAGATGAACATTTAGCATAAGAAATTTGAAATTGTTGACATAAAATGTATGTATGTATGTGTAAATGCTGTAGAAAAATGTACTAAAAATTGATGAAAATGAAATGTTTCTGAAAAAAATTGCGAGCTTAAAAAGCTGCAAACTTTTTGTCCCCCAAACAAGACGACGCGCCTGTATATAGCCTACATATTATAGTATAACCAGCAGTATAGAATAATAAAATATTAGTAATGAGGTATACTTTCCAGCAGCAAGCGTTTTTCCAAAGCGAAAACTATCATTACTAACTGACTCGCTTTAATTTAGTTCCTCAACTTTGCTTTTAGGCTTTTAGTCTCTGTATAGTTACTAATATAATTTGCCTTTTCCAACACGGTTTTCGAACAAATTTCGCTGTAAAATGCTTAACTATTGATGTCTGTATGCAATTGAAGCCGAAGCCTGATTTGAGCGCATTGTGTTTAATGAAAGCTTCAAATACTATTAGTTTTATGACAAAGCGCAGATAATACTTTAAACATTACATACAATAATATTGCGCATATATACACACACATGTATGGTATGTATGTATGTGTGCGCAGTTTAAGTCAAAAGCCAAAAAAGTACTCAAATCAGTTGTAAAATTGGAGCTTATAGTCGTAATATCTACATGTTAACTGTATATGTGTGAGTAGAGCAGAATTTAGTGCGCTCTCTTTCGTTAGAAATCGATATACATATGTCTATATGTAAGTGTATTTCGAAAAATGCCATTTTTACCATATAATTTTTTAAGCAAAATTAAAAAAAAATCAATACTAGCTCCTGCATCAAGCTAAACAAATTAAAATAATATAAAATAAATTGTAAAAAATAATTATAGACGCGATGTTGTTAAATTTGTTGAATAAGAATGATTATACAGAGTTCATAAAAACACCAGTTGTTGCATAATTTTAATCGTAAACAAAATACAAATTCAAAAATACAACTTTGTAAATAAGCTTCCGCGAAAAGCTTCATGGTACGAAACTTAATTAAAGCATACTTCGCAGCTTGAATATTTTTTGTAAAACTGGGCGCCTTGAGATATGCAAACATTTGATCATTTTGTACTTTTCACACAAATTTAGTTTTTAATTTTAATCTTTTAATAATTTAATAACTTTAAAATCTTAATTCTTATAATTGTTTTCAACCAACGTTCCTGGGTTATCAACATCTTTATCTTACAGCTTTGCTCTAAAACTATATTTATGTACACTTTCTAAGTTTTTTTTTTATTTTTTAAAAATTAAGTATTTCTTGAACTTCAAGGACCATATTGGTAACTGTAATCTAGCAGCAGCTATTTTTATTGCTCCAGCTCTGGGAACCATGTCAAAGTTTTTTTTTTCGCAGAAACCATTCATGCAGTCGTCTGCTCGAAGTGGAGCCGCTTCCTAAGAACATCAAGAGCTGTTTCCATGATTACGTCGACGACACCGACCTGTAGGCCGCCCAGACTTCGAATGCAATTAACTTTAGACACGCACTGACCGCCAATCACAGTGGAGCCATCTTTGACATCTTCACCGACTCCCTTTCAGTGAATGGCTTTCTTGAAGTCAAACCTCCAGTCATTGAGGATCTCGAGTTTGCTCGAGAGGCGGCGGAATTTCGAGTAATAGTCTTTCGCCGGATAAAAATTTGGGTTCTTAGACCCAACCGTTGTGCGAACAGTCGAAATTACTACAGTAATGTTTTCTGCCACTACAGCAACAACAAGTTGAGAGAATCTAGAGTGATCCCCGCGCAACTTCGTTCTGGTTACTGTAACAAGTTAAACTCGTAATTATCCAGAATCGACACTGAAGTCGCCGTATAACTCTAACCACCTCTTTGCATGCCCAGTGAAACCTAATCATCTAACACTCCTCTCCCTATGGACCGACTTGAAACAGTACAGGCTTACTACAAATATAGGATGACTTCGATTGCAACCGGTCCAGTAATATCAATTTATAGGCAAATCAGAAAGATCATTAGCAAAATATATGAAAAAGTGTACTTAACGGGTCTAACTGAGGCGATTACATCATCAGCGACTTCATTAATTGACCAACATTACACTAGGTTAGGTTGGGTAAATATGCTGATTACTCGGGAATCTGCGAATAATCCCACATGAGCTACTAGAGACTTTGTCTGTTGTCCAACACACCAAGGTATGGATCAAAAAGTCCACCGCATATCGACTAAACGCCTAGAGCTTACCATAAATTTATTGAAGCGGCCAATTCGCCGTAAAATGTACGACAACCGATATGCTTTAATCTTAGCCTGGCGAAAGTTGGACAGTGGAGGAGAACGTGTCCGTTGTTTTTTCTAAATGCCATTGAGCCAAAATTGGGTCTCATTGCTGAACAAAATTTGGCTCGAAAACGACGGATCTTCGTAGAATTTTTCAAAAGCCCATAGAACGAGCGAAGTCGCTTGGGAAAGTGGAGCGGTTTCAGTTCTTGCACAACTTATATTTTGTACGCTTCCACTTTAAGATCTCGCCGTAAAATGCCTCGTGTAGTTCCGTACGTCAGTCCGAGTTGCTGGGCACTGCGTCAAATGCACTCTCCACAGTCTTCATGTACCCTCTCAGCTACGACTACTATATTTTCTTCACTGCGTGCTGGACGTGATCTATTCGGTCGAATATTATCCAATAATGAATGCAGCATCTCAAGATGGGTAATGGTGTTGGGAATAGTACGCTCAGTGGGCCGATTATGTTGACCATAAGTTGACCGAAGCGCGCGAAAAACAGTCTTTACGGAAGGTGAATTTCTGAAATAAAGTTGAACGATTTGTATACATTCTTCAGGTGTAAGTCTTTCGATGATAAAATGGCATACAATGCTTAACGAAAATAATATGACACGTGATCTGTCAAAAAAAAAGTTATTGAAAAAGTATTTCTACTTTGATCACCTGTTAGTAATTGAAGTTTCACATTCACACTAGAAATATTCAGTAGGATTTTGCGTGCTTTTTTTCTTCTTTTTTTTTGTTTTTTTGTTAAGATCGATTTAAAGATTTGCATTAGAATCAAAAGGCGAGCCCAAACAAAAAAAGCGTACAATTCTGAAGTGTCCACTAAGTGTAAAAATATTGTAAATATCGAACAAATTTAGACAGCAAGTGTGGGCAAATTTGAATGTATGGAATATTTGCAAACATACATACATATATACATAAGAAAAATTAGTTAATGTACATACATACATATTTACGTATTTAGCGTAAAGGGTGACAAAAATGACAAAACTAATTTAGAAAACAAAATAAGTGGCATACTTATTTACGTATGTATGTAGCTTAGTTGGAAACCGTGCAGGTATTGAAAATACGCACAGTAAGCATTATTCAAATCTATAGTACATATATACATACATGCAAGTATAATTAATTAGTTGGAATACTCATAGAAAATAATCAAAAAATGTTAAATTTGCATTTAGCATACATATATACATACAAATACCAACTTATATACATAAATACATTTGTACAGACATTAAAATATACATAGAGAACGATAAAGTTGAGTAGAAGTGCTGCAGCAACTTGGTTTGGTTAAATGTTTTAGACCCACACTTTTTAGCCGTACTAACCAAAGCAAAAACAAAAACAAATACCTATATACATTGGTGTTATATACATAAACGAATGCTGTAGAGTAATAATAGACGAAGAAGTGATCAATATACACACATGAAGTCATGCATAGTTAGATTTTCAAAAAACAAAGCAAATATATATTATATAATCATTGAAAAATATACACGAATGTCTGCAATAGTCTTAGAAACAAACGAAAATGAGTCCAAGCAAGCAAGAGTAGTAAAACTCTATTATAAAGAAAAATAAAAATTACAATAAAAACAAAAATTACAATAAAAAACAAAAATAACAACAAAAAAATAACAACTAAAACAAAAATAATAATAAAAACAAAAACAACAACAAAAACATGTACAACAAACTACAAATCAAACTGTGTAGATAAAATGGCATTTTACAGTTGATGAGTTAAAAAAAAATACAAAATGTAAAAAAAAAATAAAAATTGAAAAACCTCACGAATATTATTATAAAAAAAATTGGGCCAGAGAAAATGCATAACGTTGACATTTTCTTCTTTAAAAGTGTGATAGCAGTTTAGGAAGAAATCAGAAATATATATGCAAAGAGATTATATTAAAAAAAAATCAATAATAATAATAATTATGTATTAAGTTACTAAAAGTAGTTATTTTCGAAAAGTCATAGCAGTGGAGGCAGTAAAAAATATATGAATTATAAACATACATACTATACATTATAAAATGACATACCATTATATTATTTAAGTAAGAAACTATGAAGGAAACATTATACTCATACATATGTACATAAAAGTGAAAACAACTATGGATTTGTGTAAGAGAGAATTATGTTTATCCGTTATATACAAATGTGTATAAAATATGTGTGTGATGCCCATTTTCTTGTGGTTTTTTATTATTTTTTTCTCAACAATCATTTTTTTTTTAATTTTAACAAAATTTTTTTTTTTTAATTTCACGAATCATAATTTTAAAATTTTTTATAGTCTAAACATTTTTTTTTTTCAATTTTAATAGACATATATTTTTTAAATATTTTTCTTAAACATAATTTTTTTTTTTAATTTCAAGAAACATAATTTAAAAAAAATTGTTTGGTTTAAACATTTTTTTTTTAATTTTAGCAAACAAAATTTTTTGTTTTAAATTTTGTTAACATAATTTTTTTTCATTATACTTAAAAAAAATTCAAAAAAATTTATTAAGCACATTTAAATATTATTATTATTTTTGTATTTTATTTTGCACTGTGTTTCAAAAATATTTCATATACATACCTTTCGGGCCGTTATTGTTTAGTTACTAACAGCGTTGTAAATAACGCACAAAAAATTGCATTGACACTTGAATTAATTTTTTATTTCATTTTGTAATCCCAAATACGAGATTAAAAAATAAAATTAAATTAAATACGGTAATAAAAAATAAAAAACAAATTATGTGCGATTGAAAAAAAATTATAAAAATTTTTTATCCCACATATCAGTTTAAAAATACCACCAGATTGAAAAATAAATATTAACTTCACTTAAATTGAATTTTTAATTCCAACATCGGTACAAAAAAAATGAAAATGTAATTTTATTCAAAACATTGGGAACAAAAAATAAAAAAAAATATTAATTATAAAATCCGCTACCCAAAAACCACCAAATATTTTGAAATATTATAATTTTTTTAATTTAACTTAATTTCATTTTGTTTTATTATAATTTATTTTTATTATTTATTTATTATATTTTATTTTATCGAAATTAAAAAATATAAAAATTTTAATTGAAAAATTTGCAACTCAAAACTACCAAATATTTTGAAATCCATTTATTAATTTTATTTTATTTTGTTTTATTTTATTTTATTTTATTTTTTTTTTTTTTTTATTTTACTTTATTTTATTTTATTTTATTTTATATTATTTTATTTTAGTCTATTTTAATATTTTATTCTATTTTTTATTATTTTTTTTATTTTTGGTTTTTAACCTCAAAAATTTTGTTATAAATTTTTTTATCAAAGAAATTATAATAAGCTCATATTATACTAATACCGAAGCCTTTAAAAATGAAAGAGATCCATGGTAGGTTGAAACCCATCGGAAATGAGAAATAAAATAATAAACATTAAAACAAAAAAAATTACGTGCGATTTTGAGGTTATTTTTTCTGTTTCTTAGTAAATTTACCATAGTAACTTATACCATCCGAAAGTAAAGATTTTAACAAACATAAAGCCTACAAAATTTTTTAAAACCAGAAATTTTGTCTTCAGACTTTTTGTTTGAAAATTTAAGTTTTTTTTTCAATTTTAAGTCCGAGTAACGTTTCCTCCTTAATATTTTAATTAAGAAAAAACAGCATATTTGAAAAATAACAAGCCAAGTTCACATTAAATCTCGTAAAAGCAAAATTTTTCTGTTCCAAGAAAAATAAAAACGCAAAAATTTGTGTATTTCAGTAAAATTTTAGGTTATGTGAGAAAAGTCTGTATGCAAAAGTTATAGCTCTTTTCATTACCTACAACATTGCCATATTACGTTTTTCTGCACGACTCATAGTTTTGCCGCAATCGACTTAAACCGTTTCCCTCCTTTGAAAATTCAACCACAAACCTCCCCTTCCCGACCTCAGAGGGTCCGTTTACCTTTAATGTTTATTATTTTATCCTTCAATTCCGATGTACTACCGAACCGTCTTTAAGTTTTTTTTTGTTTTCAAAAATTAGCTACCCTGGTCTATAGATTATTTAAAAAATATTATTTTTCGATATTATAATTTTTAATAATATTTTTGTTATTAAAAAATAAATAATATTTTAACAAAACTTTTTTGTTAAAAATATAAGTTTATCTTACATTTGCACATATGTATGTATACATATAAACATAATTTTTTAATACACAAAAACAATAAAAACATATTCATAGTTGCTTGCCTACATACATACATATATATGTACACACTAATTTAGCAATGTAAAAATTGTATATGTATGGTGACCATCATGTAGATACGTACATACCTAATTAGCATACAAATATTTATAGCAAAAATGAAAACAAAAATGTGAAATACCTACAAGCATATTGTAAGTATTTATGTAAGCATATATACATATACACATATAAATAAATACCGAAAAGTATGTAAAACATGATGAGATTAAATATTGAAGCATTAAAAATAAATAAACAATACAAATACAAATAAAAAGCGGTTATTATTTTACTCATAAAAACAAAAATTTCACAATAAAAGTAAGTATTTCAATTATTTATACATATATTTTTAGCAAAATAATTTATTTATTTATAAAATAATACGCAAAATTCATAAATTACATTTATTTTTCATTAAAACAAGCATTTTATGCGTAAAAACCCATTTAAACTGCATATCTTTACGCTACAGTGTAGCTGCAGGCAGCGCTGCTTGCGCTCTGCCGGCAGCGGCACAAATTTCTGTTGCCGAAAAATGCCACATTACACCAGGCGCGCATAACAGCCCAGCAAGTGGCGGCGGTGGAAAAAGCGCAAAATATGTTATATACTTTAAGGCGTCAATGACACAGTGCCGGCCAAATAATTGAGCAACACGTTTTTCTTAACACAGGGTGTGCCAAAAATCCGAAAATAATAAAAAAGACTGCATTTTTCTTTTCTACTGAAATATTTTTATTAAATTATTGCTCGCACATCTTTTACATGTACATTCATTCATTCATTTTGTTAATTGTTCTTTTGTTTATATATTTATTTATTTATATTTTATTATTATATTGTATTTTTTCGCACTTTCGTATGAAGTAGTCGCACACATAATTATTTGCTTGCCTTCGTTTTACAATGATTTTTGAATATACAATTTCATGATCATAATTATGTATGTACTATGCAAAAATGTTTTTAGTTTCGTACTGCAAGTATGTTTTTTTAATTTTAATTTTACATAACGCTAATGTTGTGCATTTAAAAGTGAAATTTAAAATTTGGTAATTTATTAGTTTTGTTCTGCTTTTGCACATAAAATAATTTACAAATAAACGGCAAATGGCTTTGAAATGATCGAAAGGAATCGTCATATTTATGTATAAAGAAATGTATAAAGAATTTTGAATATGTATAAAGAAATTTGTGATTTTTTTGGATTTTCTACGTACTGCCTGGTGGGCCGCTGCTGGCCAACCAACTCAAAGGGTATTAAATTGGCGCTAATTGTGCTTGGATTGCGCTTATGTTCACTTTTGCTTAAACTTAATTATTTTTTGCTTGAATTTTTTTATTTTAATTTTTTTATTTGCCTTTCTTTGTTTTTGCTTACAATTTTTTTTACCTTCATTTCTCTGTTTTTGCTTTAATTTTACATTTTACTTAGCTTTCTTTTTTTTTGCTTTAATTTTACATTTTTCCTTGCTTTCTTTGTTTTTGTCTTTTTTGTTCTTTTTTTGTTTTGTTTTTGGTTTTAATGCTTACATTCTGACAGTAAATTGGTGCAGGTTTAGGTAGTTATACAAAAGCGTTTGTTCTTAGTCTGATTTTGGTGTTTTTGTTTAAGTTTAATTTTTTTATCGATTGCTTTCTACTGCTATTTCATTACATTTGACAATTAAAAATCGATTTTGAAAGACTTTTTACGCGCAATTGTTTTTTTTTTGCAAATTTCTGTGAGTCTTAGACTTTAACTAGCTTTGTTTTTGTTTTTCTTGTTTTTATTATTTACTTATGTATTAAAATAGTTGTAAGCTTAACATATGTAATCTAATTGCTGAATTTATTACAATTTCGTTAAACTTTTGTTTAAAAGGTGTTTTTTCTGCTTCATACTTGCTCACTTTGTTCGCCTGCCCACAAGTGACATGTTTTTTTTTGTTGTGATTATAAATATATTATAGTTTACATAATATGTTGCAGTTTACGTTTAATGTTAGTTGAGTTTAAGTTCTTGCTTAGTTTTGTTTGTTAGTATCAACTTATGCAATCATTGTGCTACGAGTGTATAAATTTACATAAAATGGTTGGTTGGTTGTAGTTTCACAAACTACTGTTTTTGTTGTTTTTTTCTTTATTTTTTAATTTTTGATTTTATTTCTTTTCATTTAATTTGTTTACTGTTACACTGCATGTATATGTTTATATGTTGCTGTTGTTGTTTTTGTATGTTAGTAGTAATGTTCGTTTTATCATCGCTCCTCAATGATAGTTGTTCGTATTTTTAGTGTATTTTAAGGGTATTTTGTTGCGGTTTTTGACTTGTTAGTTTTGTTGCATTTAAAATTTCACTTACAGACTAAATTACAAATATTGTTGTTTTTTTCTTTATGTGTGTATATATTGTATATATATGTATATGTAGCTATTTGCATTTATTGCACATTGCGTAAAATTATAACGCAAGCACGCCGATTAGTATGCTGTCGCAAGCGGTTTTGTTATTTTATTTGTTGTTGTTGTTTAGTGTAAAGCTGTTACAATTGCATTTATTGCATAATCTTAATTCATTGCTTTTCTCCTACTTATATAAACTTAAAATGCGAAAAATACATACTCACAAGTGTTTAGAAATTAAATCGTAACAAAATTTATAAATAATGAGAAACTTTTAAAAATAAAAATAGTACGTTATGTATGGTAAAAAAAAATACGCAAGGCATGTAACAAATATCAAAATGGTAGACACAAATGTTCAACACAATAATTTAATAATTTTTTTTTTTGTTTTTTATCAAACTAAAATTTATAAAATCTACTAACTTTAAAATTATGTAAGTTTTAATATGAAAAAATATATGAAAGAGCAAAAAGTAAAAAAAAAGATATGTATTTATAGCCAGCAGAGATCCCGCTCTGTTGTTGGAAAAGGAATTAAAATAAAATAAATCTTACTTGTATGTATGTAAGTATATATGCGTGTATGTATCATTACAGTCAATGCGCATAAAAAATATATTTAATATTACACTTGAAAAAATCACTAAAATTATAAGAGTATAAATACAAAAAAATTGAGCAAAAAAAAAATTTTTTGTACATGTACTAAACAAGTGACAAATGTTGACGCAGATCGAATTGAAATTTGCTATTTTGTCACGCTATTTTGTTTTATGTTTCATTTGTTGTTAAATGAATATTAAAAAAAAGGTTAAAATATATTTTAAACATAATTTCTCGAAGCACAACAAAAATGCGTTAATTAAAAAAAATACATATGTACATACATACACACTTACAAATTTATAATTTAAGAAAGAAAATTTAAAAAGGAATACAAAAATAATCAAAAAAAAGAATACAAAAAGAATAAAAAATATAATTAAAAAATTAAAAAAAAAATATAAAAAAATAAAACATAAAAATATAAAACATAAAAAAATATAAAAAAATATTAAAAAAAATATTAAAAAAAATAAAAAAAACGAGTAAAAAAGCTATAGCTTTGCAGTAAAAATCGTGAGACCGTTTCTCGGGCAGAAAATGATACTGAAACGTGAAATTTATGAATTTTCGGTCGTAAAAAGGCATTAATAGCTTAATGGATTTAAAATTTCTCAACATCAAGCAATTTTTTTTTTACAATTTCATAATAAAAATATAAAAAAAAAAATATTTACAGAATTTATATAAAAAATTGAACGCATACATATATTACAAAATTAATTTTTCATTATACGAAACACACATATTATTCAGTATTTTAATGTCTCAAAATGGTTCATAAATAAATGTTAGACAATATTTATACAATTATGTAATGCTGCTTTTACTTTGTAAAATTTTGTGCGTGCGTAGAGTTGAAGTTTTAAAATTAAATATGATTTTTTCTTACAAAAAACGGTATTCAAAAAACATGAATTACAATTTAATATTTATAAAATTAATTTTAATATTTATAAAATAAATTTTAATGTTTATGAAATCAATTTTAATATTTATGAAGTCAATTTTAATATTAAAAAATCAAATTTAATGTTTATGAAATTAATTTTAATATTTATAAAACCAATTTTACAATTAAAAAAATTTATTTTTTTAAATTAATTTTAAAATTCATAAAATCAATTTCAATATTTAAAAAATTAAATTTAAATTAACAGCAATTCTTTGAAAAATTGCGTTTATTTCATATTTTTAAGAAACTGATAAATTTAAAATTGTTTACTCTAATCGATTATTCGTTTTACAAGCATATTTTTCTTTAAATATACATACGTAATATGTATGCATGATTATATTTTTTTTAACACAATAATAAAATGCTTGTAAAAATCACAAAAAATATACAATAAACAAGCAAGCAATGCACAATTGAAAGAGACAAATTTAAGTGGTTATCAACACAGCTCGGTTACAAGCAATAACGCATTATAAAAATGTTTAGTTTTATATGTATGTACATATATATAAGACTTTTGTTTTTTTTTCTATAAATTACAAAAATTAAAAATAAAAACCTGAAACATTAAACATTAGATTTATCATTATAATTAGGTTAGTTTTATGTTAAAAAGTTCAAATATATGTGTATATGTATGTATGTATATATTTGAACTTTGCATTTAATAAACTACTCGTACAATTAGACGGTGGTAGTCCCACATTTTCACTAAACTTTAGCACTAATAGATTATATGTATATATGTATATTAAATAATTTTTGTTTTTTCGTTTTAACTCTTCTTGTTGCTGTTTGCATGTCCTCATTTGCATTTGATTTTTTGTCATTTTGGTATTTCACACTTACATATCATTACACATAATTAACCGGCATTCGCTTTTACTTAGTTACAGCTGATTGTGTTTGTTCTACATATTGTTGCTTTAATTTGCGTTTCCGTCTTTTTTCATTTTAGCAACGCCGCCGAAAATAAAGTCCTTTTTTGTTTGGCGTTATCATTTCTTCTACTAACTTTCTACAATTTTATATAGATTTCTTGGCGATTTGTTCTTTGTTTTATCGTTTTGTTTTTGTTGCATTTCCAATTGCGCGCTCATTTCATTATCAACTGCCGCCGTGGCCCCTACTACTGCAATGGCTGGAACATGTTTAATGCTACAAGCCGATCGAATGCAGTACAAAGTCGAGTTCTTTGTTTGTTGTCACGTCCTCTGATTGTTGTTGTTGTTGTTGCTGTAATTGTGGTGGTTCTTGTTGTTGTAGCTGATTAATTGATAAATTGATTGTTGCAGTTGTATGATTTGTATTAGTTGCTGTTGTTGTTGCTGTTGCTGCTGTCACAGTTGTTGTCTTCGCACATGCCAACGTCTCGGCCGCACCGGCACTAGCCGCCGGCACCATCTTATCACTTAGCGAAGACTATGTTAACAAACGGCCACGGCTACCCTTGCCAATCGGTCTTCCCTAGAGTGGATGTAACTTGGTTGTGTGTACCGTTAGCGCGCTGCGCTGTGTAAAACGCTTGTCGCAATAGGGGCAGGTGTATGGCTTTTCACCAGTATGTGTGCGTATATGCTTGGTGAGGTAATCCTTGACACTGAAACGTTTCTCACAGTAGATACAATTAAACGGTTTCTCACCTGCATCAAATTCATATTCATTTGCATTTTTGCAGCCGATGTAAGCAAAATAGATACAGATAGAAAAAGGAAAAATGTAAACATGAGCCATATTTATAGATGATTAGTATAATATGTATATGCAGTCAGCTGCGTGGCCATGACCAATGATTTGTTGAACTAACAAATGTAACAAACTATAACAACTAATAATTAATAACAAAATTACAAACAGTTCAACAAATCAGCATTTTAGGCTATGGCATTAGCAGAAATTTTTTATAAAAAAAATTCAACATGATTTTTTGTTTTTGTAATCATACAATAAATACAATACAATACGTTTGATGAGATGGAGGAAAATGCGAAATTGTTGTGATGTGGGTGGTGGCTTAGTGGCAATAGGCGGACAAATAACTATTTATACTTATGTTTAATAAGCGAGTGCTTAGAAATGATCACAGATGCGGCTGCCTGAATGTGATCACAGCGGCGCTGCTATGATGGCCAATTGAAGGTATTATTATTATTGTTTTAGACACTACAAACTTCTATTGCAAAGGTGCGTTTAATAAGTAATATTTTAATCTATGAAAATTGCGGAATAGAATGCTTATAGTCTTACTTTTTAACTTTTTTTATTACATATTAAAACGCTATGTTTCATAAATATTTCACTGTTCTGACACTAAGGTAATTGCGCATTAATAAAGTATAAATATAAACATAGGTAATTGTTTTGGTTAAAGCAAGCTGAACAAATGTGTCAATTGTATCAAGAATATGTTTGGAAATCATCATAATTTCTGTGACTTTGAAAGTGTCATATGCCGGCAAATATACAAAATTCATAACAAATTTTAGTATACTATTTACTTTCGAAATCCTTTTTTTTTATTTTTAATAAACTTTTTTTACGCTTCTATTGGCCATCACATCAGTTTATTTAGTTTTTAGCTTTTATTTTTTTATTTTTGCAATAGAAATGAGCAAACAATGAGATGGAATTTTATTGTTTGTCATGAACGTGCGCGCAATAATAATTTGCAATAGCTTTCTAGTTTAAATGAAAATAAATCACATTCAAAATAAATATTTAGATATGGAATTTGAATTACTAGATATTTTTGTTTTGTTTTTCTTTAGATTAACGTACTTAAAAAATACACTGCATTTAGCTGAGCTGAGAATAGTTTGAATTGTTTTTTGGTTTTGAATTTGTGGTTTGATTTTTAATTGGTTTTGTGGTTTGAGTGGATTTGACTGATTGATTGATTGAATTGAACTGAGTTGAGCTGATTGATTGACTGACTGATTGGTTGATTGATTTTTGCAAAATATACTATATTCTCTCACCCGTGTGAGTTGTTAAATGTTTGTTCAGGTAGTCCTTTACAGTGAATTGCCTGCCACAATATCCACATCTAAAGGGTTTCTCACCTGTATGAATGCGCGTGTGCTGTTTGAGGGTGTTCGATTGGGTGAATGACTTGCCGCAGTAGGAGCACGTGTAGGGACGTTCTTTGGGCGTGACGCTGCGTGGGCGCAAACGACGATTTTTTTTGGTTTTGGTTAACAGATAGAAAACAGAATAAAAATTAGTTAATAAATATCACAATTGTCGAAACAAACATTTAGATTAATAATTAAACATTTAAGACATACAGAATACGCAATGCTCGAAATTTTTTTTTGCATTTTAAAAAATACCAATCAATTTCACGATTTCAATTATAAGAAATTTCGTTCAAAGCGTTTCTACATAAACAAGAATAAAAATATTATAAAAATTAACATATAATATGAATGTGCAATGATTACTCTGCTTCGCCTGTGTGTATCTTGCGGTGCATTGCCAATGTGCCGGGCGTTTTGAAGGTTTTCGGACATTCTGGACATTTATGACGCACTTTGTTTCCTGCTGCAGGTGTGGCTGCTGTGGTACTGCCTGCTGCTGGTGTTGTGCCTGTCGCATTTGCGGCGCCGGTAGCAGTTGCTGTGCTAACTACAACGCTGGTAGCTCCAGCCGGTTGCTGGATTGTATACACCGGCACTGAGGCCTGCTCTATATCACCATTGCCATCGCTAATGCCAAGTGGTTCTTCCTTGATTATCACATGTGGATGGCCTTCGGTGTTGCCATTGCTATTTTTATTTAGTTTTACGGTTAAGGGCGGTACTTTCAATTGAGTTGCTTGCTGTTGATTTGCCAGTGGCGGGGTCGGTTGCTGTTGCTGTTGTTGCTGCTGTTGCACCTGTTGTTGCTGCTGATCGAGCAAATCAGGTTGTGGCTGCCGCTGGCTTTCAAGCAAATCTGGTTGTTGTTGTCGCTGTTGGTGTTGTTGTTGCTGTTGCTGCTGCTGATGTTGTTGCACCTGTTGTTGATGCTGTTGCTGCTGCACCTGTTGTTGTCTTTGCTGCTGCTGTTGGTTCTGTCTAGAATTCAATTCTTCCGGTGGTATAGTATTCATTTCCTCAGGCGGTATTGAAGGCATTTCCTCCGGCGTTTGCGGAGGTTCAGGTTGATCCATATAGGGTGGTTGCTGAGGCGCAGTCATATTTGATGCGGTGCTAACAGAGCCACAGTGCATACACTTAAACTCATCACCTTCGTGCAGCGTAACCGATGAAATGCCGTAAATCCCACAGGCCATACAACGCGCTAAGAACGCCGTTGATTGATGTATTATACGATGGTGTTCGTCCAGTTCTTGCGCAGAACCAAATTTCTCTTCACAACTCATGCAGGGATACTCGATTTTCATAGGGTCAGTGACAGGTGCATTTGGTTGTGGAACACCACTCAATAACAGACCACCTACACTTGCACCGCCACCACCTACGACACCGCCGCCGCCAATCATGCCAGCCGATATGCCATGGCATAGTTGCATATGCTCCTGGGCATGTTGAGGTCTTTCAAATTGTTGCCCACACATCGGGCAAAAACTAGCCGATGTAATAACTCCGCCGTCCATTGCCAAATTTGGAAGGAATGATGTTTTCAATGTGTCCATGGTACCGGCTGCCGATGTAATTGTTGATTGTGGTACTGTGCTCTCTGGTCGGGACAGCCGCAGTTCCTGTGCATTAGAGGACGATTTCAACATAATTTCATCAAACAAAGCAACGTTTCAACAAATGCGATGAAAATTCTACAGAAATAATGCGTTAAAGCGCGAAAGCACAATTAGTGGTGTTGTTCGTTCACTTGGTTGTGACGTAGGCGAGGCAAGGGCGAATGTGGTAAGCAAGCGCGCAACAATATATGACAGCACCTATGTATGTATGTATTTTTCTCCCCTTTTACCTACAGCAGTAGCATGCAATTGCCGCGCGGCAAAGATTTGCATTTAATGAAAAAGCAAAGTGTTAATTAGCGTAGACGATTTGTAGCTTCAACAATGGTATTCCATTCGTTGTTCATTTCACAATGATTTTTTTTGCATTTTCTGCAATTTTGTCTTTGACTCCTACTCTATATCACTTTTTCTCCCTTGTTCATGCTATCATCCTTCCACGATCTTTTTTCGTTTGTCGTTGTCTGTCGTCGCTACTAATTCCAATTTCGGAATTTCACTTTTTCTTTACTTTCGCATTTTTCGGACGCAATTTTGTCACTGCTCCGCGCTTTTCTTGCTGCTTCTTTTATTGCGACGACTGCTGTTGGTGTCGCTGCTGCTGTATACTCATCCACCGTTTGCCCCCCACAAACACAGCGGATAAATTTACTACCTCTTTCCACTAGCGCTCCGTTCTACACTGCTCTTTGCAACTGCTGCACAACACTTACATACAGACGGATTCCGTCGTTGATTCGGTACTTCCACACACTTCCAGCTATTTTTTGCGCCTACTCGTCAAAAGAGTCGATTTTCATCCTTTTTTGGTAATCACTGACAATATTTTGAAGGTTTTGATTTGGATTTTGCCCTTGAGTAACTATAAAGCGCAAATGGTCAACAGAAATTAAATACACCAGAAAGTGAAAATCTCGGTGAACTGATGAAAACTTTTTGGGTTCCTTTTTGTTCTGCCAAAAACTTAGCATTGCCAGAGTAGAAATACGAAACTTATGTTCAAAAGTAGCACGTCAAATGGAGTCCACATAGAATGGAACATAACTTAAATATGTATGGTAAATATTTTAGGATGCATTTTATGTGCATACATTTTCTAAATATGATAGTTAAAAGTAAAATTTGTCAAAAACATACACAATAACGTTAATTTATAACACCGTTTAACAAGGTGATAAATTTAATTGACTTCTTCAATAACTTAAGATTTTAAATTTCACATGGATCATCCTTTACTTACAGAAAGTGATTTTAAATCAAATCAAAAACAGGACACCCCTAGGACAGCCCAATTCCTTAAGGTTTTTTACAAGGTAGACTAAGCAGACAGCGTCTTTGGAGATGTTGAAAAGCAAAAAAAAACTATTGCTTATTTATATAAATTATGAATGTACATAATAGCATATTAAACTAAGTAAATGGTGCAATAAAAACACAAATTTTCTATTTTTATAATTTTTTTATTATTTATAAAACCCGTACATGTTTGATGGTCACACGTAAATTGGAAAGGACCTAAAAATATATAAAAGAAAAAAACCATTACAAAAAGTCCAAGTTTATTTACTGAAAAAAAATTTTATTTCAAAAAAACTCAGTTCAGTTATGGTAGACAAAAATCATTCAGCAAAAGTCTGACGCATTTGCTAAATCGTCATTGTGTTTCAGAAACTAATCAAACAATTTTCAATGTTTACCTTAAAATTAAGCTCTCAATAAGCAGACACCACCAGCATTCTTGATTTTGTCTTCAGCTTTCTTTGAGAAATATTTGGCCTTAACAATAATGGGCTGCTTGGGCAAATGTCCACGACCCAATAGTTTGTAGTAACCCTTAAAGAGAAAGTAAAATAATTTAGTAAATTGTATAGAAATATCATATTCTAAGGTAGTATAATGTATTTTTAACGAGTAAATTTCTGTTTAATCTGAAAGGCTTTCGCTACATGGGGAGAGCAATTGTACGGTCGCATTCAGTCCGCCCGACGCCTTAGAATGTATCTTCATTTTAAACAGAAATCAAACTGCAATTTACTTTAATAGTAAATAAAAAACTTACGAATTGCACCAAATCAACGACTGGGGCTTTGTTGCTCTTCTCCTTTTGCAATTCCTCTAATTTATCAGCACCGACCAGAGACCACAATTTGTCCAAATTGATTGTTGGGCAGAATTTGTGTTGGCGACGCAAGTGGAAGTTTCTCATACCAACTTTGCCGAAATAGCCAGGATGGTATTTGTCGAAGTTGATACGGTGGTGGTGCATACCACCAGCATTACCGCGACCACCAGGATGCTTACGGTGCTTGCCAATACGACCATGACCATGGCTCACATGACCACGCAGCTTTCTGGTCTTCTTCCTTTTGATGTTCGACTACAAATATACAGTTTTAATAACTATTTATTTTCAGGGCACACGTGTTTGGTTTGTAAAATACATCGGCTGTCACAATTTCATTTTCAGGTTAAATACACACTTTAACATAAAATTTGTTCCGTTCTCATTTTTAACACCACGCATATATAAAATATTCTTATTTTGAAACTTTGCTCTGCTGAATGCATCTTTTTTATCAAAAATATATGTTAATTATGACAGCCAAGCACACTGCGACGTCCACTCACCATCTTGAAACTTTACGAAAGAACGAAAGAAAGGAATAAGTTAAGTTGGCTGCCCATGTTGGCTGTCATTATGTCAAAGTCCAATAAGTGCGCTATATTATTTCCGCTTACAGGGTTGCTTTTACTTCTTTTAACTAATTAGGTTCATTTCTAATGGATAATCAAATTTTATTAAAAATCGGTTATTTGGTTAGTATGATTCCCTGAAAAAAGAAAAATATTTTTTTTAACAATTAGGTAATTATTAATATAATTTTCTAATTGGTATTAAAAAATATATACATATAACATGAACCAACATTTTCTGCAAATAGAACAGAATATTAAAGATATTATATTAAAAATGGAATGCAATTTTTTAATAAAAAACTTCTTAAAATTAAAAGAAAAAAAAAATATTTTATAAGCTTCTAATTCAACTACTCTTATATTAATAAAATCATAACATTTTATCTTAATTTGTTTTTATAGTTTTTTTATTATGATATTAATACAACGACATATTTAACAAAATCTTTAAACTTCATCAATTAACCGAAAGCGTTGGTGTTGAGGTTCTGGAATAACATTGAAAAACTTCTTATATATCGTTTGTCCCTCGCGGCCAGCGTAGTTTCTCTGCACCCAAGTGTGATCCCAATTCGGATCCAACTGCTCACATGTAACGTATACTCGACCGTGCTCCATTGCGTAGAGCGTTCCATTTCTACCAAAACCAACCTGCATAAGAGGTGTTAATATATCTATACATTGATGTTTTTTTTTAATTTTAGCATACATTCATCCCTGGATGAAAACGAGTCGTTAATTGTGTTGCGAGCAAAGTGCCCTGAGAAACCCAATGTCCATCTTGGACACGCCAACCTCGATGTTTTGGCCTAGGGTGTCCTTTTTTATTACGAGTACTGCCTCCGGTCTTTTTGCTGGCATTACGTATGGTTGCTGTCATATAAACGCAGAGAATTTGTTAAGCACTTTTAATTGTAGTAAACGAAATACTTACTTATTAAGGGTTGATCCGCTTTTAAGCTAAGCAGAGACAACTTTTGCATTATAGTAAAAGACATTGTGTTTTACTTTAATTTATAAATATACAAAGTAAAAAGTAAGCAATGATTCCATAAGCAGTAATCTCCTAGAACCACAAGCACAGCGTAAAATCAAATGTCACTTTCAGCTGTTATACTTTTTATAGGGTTGCCTCCATTTCTTTTTACTGTTTTGTTTTTGCATATATGGCACCGGTTTAAAGATAGCGGCAAAAACAGATATTTTACAAAAAGTAACGGTAACACGCAAATTAATTATTTAACTTCTCTGCTTAAAAAAATATTTAAAAAATGGAAGTAGATCCTGATGAACCAAAAACTTCGCCATCAACTTCCCGGTCACCTACACAGCATATACGCGATAGGAATAGACAAGTTGCTCAACAACATCGGGAAGAGCAGCGTGCCAAGACCATAGACACCGTACGGTTTGGGCTAGGGGAAGTTCAGGAAGAAGTGGAAGAACTAGACGAACTTAGTGAACAAGATATCAATGGCCTAATAACGAGAATTACACGTCGGAAACATGCTTCCGCGGAGGAAATGCATAAACTGAGTGAAGCGTTTCTTCAGAGTATGGATAATATAAAATTGTTCTTTGAAGCGCCTGGTGCTTTACAAGTTATTGTAAAAGAAATTATTGGTTGGTTAACTGTTATGTTTTCGTACATTTAACATTTTCTTATAAATTGCGTTGTTAATAGGCCTAGATTCGGGTTGTCAAGTCGGCGCGCTGGAATGTCTTTGTAACCTTTCACTTGGTGAGGCACCGGTTTGTGAAAAAATTATTCACCAGGGCGGACGTAATTTAGTTCAATGTCTGGATAGTCCTGATGAGCGCTTAAAACGGACATCTCTGTGGATAATTGCCAATACTATTTCTACCAGTCCAAAAGCAGCGCAAACCGTGGTACAAATGAATATAGTACCTAAACTATTTTATATATATTTAGATGATTCCGGTGAAAAAAATATAGCAAATGAATTTAGGGAAGACGCAGCTGTTTGTTTACAAATTTTGGTAATGGGCAAAAATCGCGCAGCTCGTCAAGAAGATATAACTTTTATCAAAGATAATATGATAAAAAAATGTCGCAATAGCGTGGCCGCTGAATATCATTTAAAAATTATATTTCATGCTGATATTGTAAATCCTAGGAACGAATTTAATATTGAACAAACACATCATTTAATGGATTTTATTTTGGGCAATCTGTACACAACTCCAGATTTCGGAAGCATAGCTAATCGCCTGCGGATTGTATATGCTATTCGAGTATTATCGAATATGGTTCAATGCGTGCCAACAACGACCATCGATGCAATGAGACAACAACTGCGCGGCGTGTGGGAAACACATTTGGAAGTTTTATTAAACAAAGTATTTGATTTTGGAGAGGATCTACTAAGCTTAGAAGTCGTTTATCTTATAAGAAACTTAATCCATGATAAGAGTCCACAACCGTTGCCTTGTCAATTGGATAGACTCGAGGTTCCAAACATTGATTATGAGAAATTATTACCGCAGGAATGGAAGTGAAGAATTAAATCAAGATTTTAAGTAACATGCATTTTGAAAAAATATTTTTATTATTGTAAAGTTTTAAGTGCAACACACTTTTTTTATTTTATTTATACTTTTGCATTTTATTGTTATTATAACAGAATAAAATTTTTCCATAAAATATATAAATTTGCACCCAGATTGCGATTAGGTGGGCGTTATACTTCTTTTATCAATTAGCAGTGTTAATATTTGCTGGTACTGCTAAAACACTGCTTTAGAGTAACTAACTAATATTCAAAAGTTGTTCATACTTGGAAGCGTATTAAAGTGAATGTAAATGAACTTATAAAGTATATATACATATACAATTAATATTAAAAATTTAATGCTATAAATATCTAACTACTAGATGTTGAGCTAGACTGAGCGTATTTAGCGTGACAAGATAAATGTACCACTTCTCCATTGGGATAACGCACGAAAGAGGGTGGATTTGTGAATCGCTTCTTACATAGTGGACATACTGTGAACTCCGTTAGCACAACGTATTTACTCTCCTCGGCGCGTATTTCTTTTCTCACACGCTTAATTTCAGCTTTGAGTAGGCCAATCATTACCTCTCTTTCATGTTCTTCAGCGATTTCAGCTCGCAATACAATTTCTAGGTAATTCCATAGGGGCTCTGCTGGCATATCATCAGGCAGTAACTGTTTACAATAAATGCAAAGTAATTATATGTGTTTTTTGCGTTAATTGACTCAAATTATTTACCGGTATGATTACATAAGGATCAATTTTTTCCGCATATTTATTTAGCAAATCCAATATGATGTCCTGGTTGGGGCGTAAAAAATCTGGATGTAGTTCTACGTCTTCATACGGAGGTTGTCGAGCCGGATTTAATAGTGTCTTTAGGAGTGTGACGAAAATGTCTTTGTCGTCCTTATAATTTGCTTCACAATATTCTGCAGCCTTAGGTACATCACCGAGCACTTGCACATATATCGCCAATACTTTTTCATGTTCTTTAAGGCGTCCTAGGATCAATACACGCTCTTCAAGTAGTTCATTTGTAGGGAAATCTTTCAGCACTACTTCCGGTGAATAATTCTGCGAAGTCTTCAAAAATTCACACAGCTTTTCACGGTATTTCTGCAAATTTTCCAACGCATCACTTGCAGGAATATATAGAAATATTTTATTTACGTTAAATAATTATGTAACAGTTTAAATAAAGTAATACAAACCTTTTTTCTGTCTCTACAGCTTTCTTTACATCTTCGAGCAAATTGTGCACTTTTTCGCGATATTGTTTTACTAATACGTTGTGCAATAAGGTATTGTTGTCTTTCCATATATTAATAACATGTTCCAAATAAGGTATGACTAAGGCCTTATGGCGGCTAAGTAAGAAATCGAGTACACTTGCACGTGGCAAATTTTCCACTTCAATAAAATTATCCGTAAAAATACGCAAGCCTTCTTCGGGTGCTTCCGTCAACACCCAGTCGCAAAATTCAAAAATTAGTGACAATTGCGGACTACCCAGCTGTTGTAAATATTTAATTGTACGATCGTAACCGTACAGACTCGATCCTTCAACCGAAGCTTGAGCTTTTAACAGTTCTAAAGCTTTCTTGTGCTTGCCATTCATTTGATATAATATAATCAACTCCGATATTTTGTCGTGTTTTTTTAATGTTTTTTCCGACTCTTCCAAATGGCATTGATTCAAGCGTAGTAAAGGTGCAACTAGAGAATCATTGGTCTGTAACAAAATACATGTTCATGATTTAGGAAAATTAGCATCTTTAATTTAGAAAAACTAACTTGTAAATAGCATTTCAATAACGTTGTATCGATGATGGATAATAGTGATTTGGATGTACTTTTGGTGTCACGCAGCTTAACCACTTCTTTTTGACGCGCTAATGCCAAAAATTCTATCAAAGCTAACAAAGCATTTTCCATTTCTTTTTCCTCTAATTGTGGTGTAGGTGGTGCGGGCACGGCTACTTCAGTCGGCTTGTGTGCCTGATCTTGTAGCAAATTTGGAAACAACCGTATAACATCATATGGATCAGCTGCAGCCTTTTCGAATTCCTTCATCGCGTCGCTGAATTGCTTGTTACAGAATAGCTCGCGCGCATAACGCATGTGTATTTCACGTATTGTGGCTGCCTTGATATCATCTGGCTCCTCAGATATATTCTACATGGAAATACATATATTTCTTTACTTATTAATAAAACTGAATGTATATAAACAAGCTTAAGTAATTACCGTCAATCCAATAGCTAATTGAAATTTCTTTTGTTGTAGCAAAATCTTGCGCTGCGTAGGCACTTCTACCATACGTATACACCACAATTCGGAAATGGCTGCAGCAAATATTGTACCTTTGCAAGAGCGCACTAAGAATTTGGTTTTATTTAACTCGGGAATGGTTTGGACCAGCGTGTCTTTATTAATGCTACCGGAATCTATACTGCGCACTTCTATTCCACTCGCCACTCGACCGATCACATACGGTTCATCCCAAACTTACAAAACGTGAAACAAAGTTGTTAATTTTTATACAGCACAGCAGTAGTGGTAAAAATACCTATATCGAGTAGAGGACTACTCCACATCATTAACTTGGGTTTGTTTTTAACTTCAGTGTTACCAACTGCTCCCTCCATTGCACCGTGTACCTTTAGCTTTTCGTCAGGTGTTTTAACATAGTCACTAGGATCAATTGGTACAAGATATTGGTCTTTAGAGACACCCAGCATTTTATGTTTTATAAGGCAAATACAGGGATCCATACTGTGTGATGACGAAGTCACAATCAAATCATGTTTTTCAGGCTTACTTGCGAGCATCTGTGAAAATATTATTTGGAAACTCATTCGAATACTTTATCTAGCTTATAGGTAAATATATACTTACATTGTATATGACGTATTCATCCTTGAACCCAATGCAAACAGCGTCGTCTACCCAGCAAAGTGCTTTCGGCACATCTTTCAGTTCGATACTGTAGCTAAACGTATTTAACTTATCCTGTTTCCAATAAAAGAATTGTAGTTGACGCTTTATCGCACAGCATATGCCAATAACAGTTGTCATCTCGCCATTTGGTAATTTGGTAGGCTGAAATGTTTTTTATGTTAATGGAATTTTGTGCCAATGCTTGTTGCGTATTAACGCAGCTACCAACCTTTACGTCCAAAGCGAAAAGTGTACACCCTTTAGTCGCCATGGCACTATGTATAAACGTAAAATTACTGCCCACTTGACTAATATCACAAACATGTACTACATTGTCGGTTAGTACAAAAAGCAGACGTTCCGCTGGTATGACCTGCATCTGTACAATGGCTTTTTTGCTGAAGTTTTTGTTAAACATTACCATGTCCACAGCACCATTATCGCCAACGGAGTACATGATAAGTTGACCACTACGTGTTCCAAGGATGACATTGTTATCTGTAACGGATGAAAGAAAGTAATTCAACAGCTATGTGCTGCAGATCTTGTCCATTTTTAATTGTTAACTAACCGTAGGCGGCAACTGATTCAATTTGTACACCTTGTTTTAGAATTTTATGTATATTGTAAGCTTGATGCATTGTTTATGAATTATATTTCGTTTTTGATAATATTTTCAGATAAAGCAGAATGCAATTAGGTCTTAAAGATAAATGCAAAGTTTAAGAGTTGCCGTTGTTGCCCAATTATTGTTTATATTTTTAGGATTGATTAAAAAATATCATCGTAATGCTAATTTAAAATATATAAATAGTTGTAAAATATGCATACATATATACACATTATATATATACAGGAAGAAAAGAATTTGTATATCTCTGATAGTGTTGGGACTATGATTTCTTGATGCATAAGTATATGATTCTAGTAACTACCGTACCGGAATAGCAACTAACGTACTCACTAAAATAGCGGATATCATTGTTTATAGTGCATACTTTTAGGCTAAATATATAAGTATAATACACCTACCGCTTTAATTTCCAATATATAATAACAATATTAGCAAAATTTCGAATTTTCGGGAAAACCCCCCCAAGATTAATAAAAACAAATCTGCCTTTGCAAACCTCAGACAAGGTTTTGGAGTCAATATATTTTAAAAATGTTCTGGCGAATATTAGGGTTCAATACAATAATTTTATTGATTCAAAGTGACAACATATACCAAAAGTTTACAACATAATCACAAATAAAAAAATTTGAAAAAATCGTTGTTCGTCATAATAAAAAGTAATTCTGGATGAATACTTCCTCAGACTTTAAATCACAAAGTTATACAAATGAAGATACCTTCACTGTTGATGTACTCTTATAAATGAACAAAAAGTATTGATTTATATGAAATTATTATAAATAAGTTAAAAAAAATATGCTACGCATACAAATAAAGCATATCGCAAGCGATATTTGTTAATGTTAAAGAACAATAATTTCGTGACCTAAACAGTTAGCATGTTTCCATAATTATGACTTAAGAATAAGTTGTCAAGTTTTTAAAAATATAAATAAATATATGTATATGGTAAACTGTGTGACATTAAACTCCGCCATTTTCCAACTCTTCATCACTATCATCATTTTCGAATAGTGCGATAATACGCCTACGTTCTGCCTCTCTTTCTGGGTCCTCGGGTTGAGTGTTCGCTGTACTTCTTGTTGGCTTTTGTGGCATATGATTGTGATACATTGCATTGTGTACCTCAAGTGCAGCTAATGTTTCAAAAAGTATATTACATGGATTACAACGAGCACTAAAACTGAGATTCATATGTAATGCACTAATAGGAATGGTTTTTGGCGTAGCTGTAGCAGTAGCAGGTGAAGCAATCTGTTGTTCGTTGCCTGCACCTGACGCTGTATTTGTCAAATCTTTGCGCACATTAATCAATGGTGTAGCTGGAGTGGGTTTGGAATTTGAAGAAGTTGGTGTTTGATTGGCTGCACGACGTAACTTCTGCAGGAATGTTAATCTTTCCGCAGTATCCCTTGGTATGTCAACGCCGCCAGCATTGCTAGCAACACTGTTAAATGTTCTATTATCTGCAGCTGCTGTTGGCGTTGTTATGCTTTTCTCGGTAGTCATAACAGCGATGGGCTTAACTATAGATTTCATATCGTGATCAATATTGGGTAGTGCGCTTGATCCTCTGCTTTGTGAACGTTCGATTTTATACAAAATATTATTGCTTGGTGTTATAGGCGTCGGAGTTGCTCTAAGTAATGGCTTCTCAGCATTACCTACGCCATTTTCGTTAGTAGACTCAGTTAGTTTAGTAGTTTTTTCGCGTGTGTTCGAAAGTGATGTTTTTGGTAAATCAGTCATCGTTTGTTCTTTTTGCGGTTTTGGCAATTCAAAGAGTTTAAGCAATTGCTCGTTGACAGAAAGTTTAACATTTGAACTTTTTTCTTCGCATGTAGCAACCGCACAGTTTTTATATTCTCTCTCCAATGGCTTTTTACTTTTTTCCTCGGCTCCATTTCCGTTTGTCGCCAGTTCTGGCAATAAAATGTCAGCACAGTTAGCTTGTTTTAGCCATTCGCATATCTTGCGTAAAGCAAAAATCATGCGACGCACGAATTCATGTGGCGACACTACCTTATTTCGCCGCATGTACAGTAGCTTATTCAATTCCTCGATATATGTAAGAAACTTGTATTCGATGCATGTGCTAATATGTTCATTATGCGAATCTTCAAACATAAAACGTCGGAAACATGCACGACATTTGCGTTCCTTACAGCTTTCTGGTATATTGATAGTAATAGCATCACCAAGCTCATCTAAATTTATAATATCGTCCTCTTGGAAATTGGTTTCGCTGTATGAAAATATGTTCTGTTGCAGAGCGGCTGCCTCGTTTTCGTCACTAGAAGTTTCCGTATCGGAATCTTCTTCGACAAATGGATACTCGCCGCCGCCTTCGGCATTTTCTAATTTATTTTCGCCATTTTTGCGTTTATAAGTATGCAGACCGGCATTTGGGTCCTTGTTAAATAATAAATTTAGGTAACGCAATTGTTGTTCGATATTTTGTGGGCTGGGCGCCTTCGTTTGTACGCTATTATTCAGCAACTGCTTAAATACTTTGTCTTGATCTTGCGAACAAGTATTGTTTAGCAGATTGGTATCTATTTGATGCTCATTTGTATAATTCAGCTCTTGTGCTGTAATCAACAGATTGTCTTTATCCACATTTTGCTTGCTTTTTTGCCGTTTTTGGCGTAATAAATCTATAGCTTTCAAGCTCAAACTATTAGTTATACATTGTTCACGAAAAAATACTGCATGTTTTAAGTAAGAAATGCAAAGTGCACATATTTTATTGGGTAAACCATCATTTTCGGCACACTGCATTAGAATAGTTTATATATTTTTTTAGAAAATATTAACCTAAAATTATTATTAATATAACAGCATTATACCTTAAGTCCCGTTGTTTCCTCAAGCAGTACATTAATTGGTTTTTGCCAATGCAAAAAATCATTTGAGCTGGCATGTAGATATGCTGGTATTTTACCGAAAAACTCATATTCGGCAGGACTGGTACAAACACGACATATATTATTCCAACTTGACATTTTTACACACAAAAATACTTAAAATATAGTATTGATTGGTGCTATTACTTTGGCAGCCGGGACTACAACATTTGCAAATTTAACACAAAAAACTACAATACTGGAATACAAATACACCGGAGGTTGTGCAAAAATCTTTGGTAAACAAGCAACAAAAACTTTTTAGGTCGATGACAGCTAACCAGCTGTACCAGTAACACTAGCTGTTGCCATGTATGTGTATTTTGTATTTAACCCTTTAGTGTTATTTTTCATTAGTTTTTTTGTTATTTTCTTCTTTTTATTCTTAAATAAAACGTATAAGAAATAAATGAATAAGTTCTATAAGGTTTTTTCAATAATTGCAGCGAATTGTGGATACTAAAATAAATCAATAAGCAAATTTTTTGCAATTTATGTTAACATAGCTATTTTAACAGTCTGGCAGTACTATGGTTAACGGACAAACCAAAAAACCTTAACAGTCTGGCAATAGTGTGGTTAACGGACAAACCATATTATTGTATTTGTGTTTTGAAGTTTCAAAGTTTTGCCGAAATTGTGAATTTGTGAGTTTGTGAAATTTGTTTTATTATGTATAAATACCTAAAGTGATAAAGTGTTATAATTGTGATACAAATAAAAGTATATGAGATGTGAAATGTGTGTATTTAAAATAAATCAAACGGAACGTGTTCATAAGGTAAATATGTCGTTTATACAGCCACTAATTGGAAAATTGAAAAATCTTGCTATACTTTCTACATTTATATATGTTTGTTTATTCTATGATGAAAACGGTTTCATTTCCATATTAATACAAGTTAATGAGAGTCTGTAGTATGGTATATATACATATATAGACCCTATCCTGTACGATATCATCACTTTAGGCAGAACGGTGGCGTGCTGACAATTCCAATTGGAAGGAAAGTGCAACTCACGTTGCGTATACGCCACGGTAGCAATAAATATTGAAAGGATTTGAGTTTCCTCGTACTAATATTATATTGCATAATAGTCAAAAACAAAATTATTTTCGTTTTTATGAATACTGTATATGTATTTTCGGAATTTTTGGCATATGTACGCATGTAATACGTACATACATACGTACGCATGTAGTTCACATTGAATAACGTTAAATGTGTGTATGTACATATGTAAGCCTTTTGAGATTTTCGCCTTGTGCAGACAATTCCGTGGTGCACTTCATTATAATATGTTTTCTAATATTTAATGATAGGTTGAACTTTATTTAAATAGCTTATTTTCAATATAAAACGATATGATCTGTGCAGATGCACATACATATTACATATTTAAACTAAAACCGACAAACAACGCACTCTAAGGATCACAACAATTACAGGAATTTTGAATGAAATGCAAACATTGCAAGTATTCAATATGATGGCTTTTTAGCAACCATCTACATACTTGTTTACATGCAAATGAGTAGTAATTGAGCCTTTTATAAATACAAAGGACAATACTAGGAAGTGTCTCAGCAGCATATTTAATATGTTCAACATTTATTATTTCCCGCTGCTGTCGATGTGCTGGGTGTTGAGGCTGGTGGCAAATGTGTGTCGTCTTCTTCTTGTTGAGTTTTCTCCTCGTAAGCCAATTCAACTTGCTCACGCTGCAGATGCATGGGATTGTAGCCAGCCTTGTGGCCGGTATTGAAATGATTTATAGGCGCATTGGGATCCAAATGATCTTTTGGCTTATAAATGCCCGATAGCTCCTGTGCTAGCATATATTGTTCTTGTTCGGGGAAGTCGTGCTCACAGTGATGTTCGCCACATATACGACACTCGTAGATATTTGGGCGCAGCGTATTCTTCAAGCGCTGTGAAGTATAATTGAGAGTGGTTAGAAGTAATTGTTAAAATTTGTTTCCTTTGCTATCTCACCTCCATAAATGTACGTCCATCTGCGCGTAGTAAATTAATTATAGCATAACCGGGTATACAGATAAGCGAGAATGATGCGAACATCCAACCAATGCCATACGCCCAATCTGGATACTTGTAGCGGCCATTATGATAGCTCGGCTCTTCATAGTTAATTAAACTAAGCACCCAAATAGCCTGTCAAGTACATGTGTTCATTGAAAGTAAAACGTCTTATTAACTTATAACTTACAAATAGTAGACAAGGTCCCAATAGCATCCAACAAGTCTTGATATAGAGTGTGGGCGCTTTGCCGGTCATCTGTTTCACATTCTTTGATAGACGACCTGTGCCGTAAAACCAAGCTACAGCGATTAGCTGGCAGAATGCAAGGAACATAATCGATATGGAAGCGGCGTAATGATCCATTAATTGGAAGTAATAGATGCCACCCTAAAATAATTTTAGAAAATATATTTTAACCATGTTTTTCTATAGTAAAACGAAATCAACATACCTGTATGAGATTTGGTAGGCCAAAAAGAAATGAGATAACACATACAAAGAGCACAACAATCTCGTGATAACCCAAATGACGTTTAATCCAATTTGGAAAACCATCTTGTATCGAAGTTACCACCACTTCAACAATAGCGAACTGTAAAATTAGAAATAGAAAAACATGAAAAAACGTTAATTTTGGCAAAAACAGATAGAAATCAAAAAGTTTCCATATGAGAACTTGATTTTGAACGGTCAGTTCGTATGGCCGCTATGAGACATAGTGATTCCCTCTGAATAATTTGTTCGGAAATTGTTGCCTTGGAAAATAATCCATTTCGAATTTCATGAAGATACCATATCGAATGCAAAAACTTTCCATACAAAAACAAAACTTGGACTGTTCAGTTTATATGGCAGCTATATGTTATAGTGATCCGATATCGGCGGTTTTCCTTGGAGAGGAAAAGGCGTGTGCAAAATTTCAGATCGATGTATCAAAAGGTGCGGGAAATGTTTTTAGAATCATTCTGAACAACTTTACCTAAGAGACCGGGTTTAGACTCAGTCTTTTGGACTCGTTTAGGATATAATGAACTAGTTCATTGCTTAATTTCTATCATTCCAAACATGCTCACCTGTGAATTGAGACCCAAGCAGAGTAGCATAAAGAAAAACATTACGGCCCATAGTTGTGCATAAGGCATTTTCGCCATCGCCTGTGGATACACCACAAATATCAAGCCGGGTCCATCGCTTATCACATCGCGCACATTCGTATTCTGTTCCAACGCCAAATTACCCAAGGTCGCAAAGGCAAACACACCCACCAGCAGACTAGTTAGCATATTTACAACGCTTACAGCGACTGTATCGCGTACAATGTTGTTATTGTATTTGTTATAGCTCGCAAATGAGATCATCGAACCGAACGTGATGCCCAAGGAATTGAAATTCTGCGATGCGGCGTTAATCCACACATTTGCATTCTTCAATTCCGACCAATTGGGTCGAAAGAAATAGCGTAGCCCCTCATCGGCACCTTCCAGCGTGACCGCACGGGTCATAAGTATGATGATTAGTATGAAGGGAAACGTGGCGGTGAAATAGCGTACCTAAAAAAGAAAATTAAAATTATAATTCGCTACAAATTCTCAGCTAGTGAAAGTGTTTTATTAGCTATTTACCTTTGCTGATGATTTTATTGATTTCCATGTCGCAAAGTAGACCATCAGCCAGGCGCAGATAAGGCACACAAACAGTTCCCAACGCATTGCGCCGGGATACTCAATGCCGGGGCTGATTTGCAGCAGTTTATTTCTGAAATTAAAAATTAAAATCTAGTGAAAAAATTTACACAAACAAACTTGGTTTGTACTGCTAGGATTTCGTATAATATGTGTTAGCCTAGAAGTATGCAACTATGTTTTGAAAAGTTGCACTTTTGAAATTTGGAAAACTTACTCGAAAAACTCTTCTGATGGCGTTCGTGATGTGTTTGGCGCTATAACATCTTTGGTGCGCTGCGGTACCCAGCAGTCCGGCGTATTCCACCTAGAAAGATATTTCGAAATATAAAATTGGAATAACCAAAACCTATCCCTCCATATAAAATCAAAGAATTAATGAGAAACTTAAAAAAAATTGGAAATATCCAATTGGAATACCAATTGTATACTTTGATTATTGCTGGAATCAGCTGATAATTTAGTTTTTATGATTTGAAACTTACCTGTTATTACAATCGATCCACGGCATATCTGGCCGAAATGATGTGAAGAAGTAGTAAATTGAGTAACCTATGATGACACTATAGTAAGTGGACATTAGGAAGGAGACAACCACACTAGCGAGACCAGCGCCTGAAAATATACAAAAAAAAAATAAACATAAAAATTAATTCAATTAAAAAGAAATCAAATTAAATTTATGAGTAAACAACACTCCACAAGGAGTAGTCCGGTTTCAGAATATCCCGCAGCGAACTGCAACTCGTGCCATTCACATAAATTCGCCTGTCGCGGGACCCGTTATTCGGCCTTTAAAAACTCTTGGTTGTTGGAAGCTTATATTTTGCTTATTTAGCATCATTAATCGAAAACTTGGCTTCTGTAAAGTCAGGAGTAGAAACAAGATAACAGACACCCAGATTATACTCAAAATTTGAAGAGAACACATCTCGAAACAGCTAAATATTGAAAGCAGTGCTGCGAAGAAAGAAGAAGTACCCGCACTAAGAAACTAACATTGTTGCCTGTTACTCAGCCAAGACTAGTTAAAAACTGTCCTATGGCGGCTTAAGAACAACAAAGCCCCAGGAGGCGATGGATAACCGGCTGAGCTGTTTAAAGTGGGCGGTGAGGAGCTTGAAAGGGGCATGTTCCAGCTTCTAAGCATGATTTGGTCGAAAGAATACAGGCCAAATGATTAGAGTATGAGTGTACTTGGCCCTTTTCACAACAAGGGAGATTCCGCAGTCTGCGCTAATTATAGCGCGATCAGCTTTCTTAAAATTGCATATTTTGACAGTTTGCTTGGAAGACTTAAGGCTATTGTAAATAAACTGGTTGGACCTCTTCAATGCAACCTTAGACATGGCAAGTTCCTCTTAGACCAAATGTTCAGAATATGTCAGATCTTTAAAAATATCCTTGACAAACAGATCGGCATCCATAACCTTTAAAATCGGGAAGGACCTCTCCGAGCCTTTTGATACCAGTCGAGGTTTTACACAGAATGTTTCCCTCTCTTCTTCAATATAATGCTAGAAAAATTGATATGTACCGCTAATATGAACCGTAGTGGTACTGCCTTCTCTACTCTACTTCTGTCTACTCTAGTACAATGCTACGGGGGTACGCAGAGGATATTCATATCGGAGACCATAACAACTGAGCCATCAGCGCAGCCTTTTCCAGAGTGAAAAAGCAAGAGAGGTTGATCTTGTGATGGACAGGGGCAAGACTAAGTACATCAGGACAAGCCTCGAGTTTGGGGACCTACATCACTATCCTCGTTCTATTATACGGCGCAGAAACATGGACGACGATGAGATGAGAAAGCACTTGAAGTATCCGCGAGAAATGTTGCCTTAAACCTTCGGGCCGTGCAACGTGTTTTGCAGAAGATGAAACCAAGAATTGTATGAGCTCAACAGCGACATGGTTATATTCAATTGCATAAAAATCCTACGCTAGTTAGGCCATGCCGTCCGCATGGAAGATGATGCTCCATCGGAAAGCTCCTTCGATTCGATGCGAAGTTTTGTGTACGCGGCCCAGAACGACCAATGGTTGTAGTGCCAAAGTAAAGAAGATTCGGTAATATTTGTAATAGGACGACTGATTTGTAGTAGCAGTCAGTATGTACGCAGTGGATAAACCTCTGTTAGTGTTTCTAGCTACAACAATGAACTTTTCGCTTTAGAATTTTAAATGTTTCCTTTTTACCTAACCTCACTTCGACCACAAAACTTTGCTAATTATTTCAAAACTTTATATATGAGATTTTGTATCCTGAACAGGATTGACACTTTCCATAAAGTTTAAAACACCTAGAAGAAAACGCCAAAGACTCTATATAGAATATAGGTAGGTAATCAGTGTGACGGGCTGCGTCGATTTAGTCATTTCCGTTCGTCTGTATATACTTGTATGGGAACTCGTCTGTCAGTTTTTAAAATCTCGATCTGAAAATTTTCAAAAGTTTTTTTTTCCTCAAGAATCTGCTCTTTTGTTGAAACCGCGTGTATCGAAGCACCACAGCGTATAGCTGTCATACAAACTGATCGCTCAAAATCAAGTTCTAGTATAGAAAACTTTTTTATTTGACAACATATCTTCACGAAGCTTTTTATGGATTATTGTTTTGGACAACGTTACAATCTCCGAACAAGTTGTTTAGCTCGGACCACTATATCATACTACTGCCATATGAACTGTTCTATCAAAATCATATTATAGCTTCAGTGCAGCGAATATATAAGATAATTTATACTAATCAAAATCACCGACTATAAATATTTATGGCTTAGGTAATAAAGTAATTAAAGTAAGCTTGCCAAATTACCAAAAACAATTTATTAAAAAAGTCATATTTATTTAAGTGTGGGTGTGAATGAAATTGATTTATTACAATTAACAACTTAGTTATACACACGTTCTGATTGGCCTTTTTGTATAGATGCTTGTATGTATGTCTCGTTTTTACATCATTTTTAATTTGTGCTTCGATTCTCGAGTCTAGACATTTAATCTATTCTATCAAAATTGAAACCACTGTGCAATATTGTATGTAATTACTAGTTTTAGTGTGAGTTTTGAATTATTAATGAGGATAATGGCGTTGCGAATAATTAAGTGGGTTATTGTGGTTTATGGATTTTTATAACCTACACACAAATATTACATATATTCGGGCACATTTACATATGTTGCATTGTTTATTTGAGCCATGCAATTTATAATATAGTTTGTTTAATCAGCGTAGCTGAGTTGCTTGAGTACGTTGGTGCTACGCGCTGGTTCTGGGGTTCGTTTAGCGATTGTGGAAAAGAGAAGAAATAAAAACTTATAACATCTTATTCTCCCTGTGGAAAATTCTGATGCCCACATCTACAGCAAACAAACATTTTTCTCGTTAGAGCCTTGATTCAGGATAACCCCAAAATCGATGAGTCAGAATTGAAGAAGTTCGGCCTTCCATATAATTTACTAAACTAAAAACTCTATTGACTTTTTAAAAACATATTTCTAAGCATACAAATCTATTGTGTACACATGTATTCTACTGTAATGTCGATAACAATGTACTGTGCAGCCTTGTCCATGACCAACACCCCGACACGAGTTTGGTAATAGGTAATTGGCGCTTGTTTTTCCGCATAGCTGTTTTGTTAACAATCACTTCGCAAGTTCAACTCACAGCTCTGATCTAATTTTAGCATTAAAGCACACAAACACTTACATACTTGCTTTTAGTTATCCCAGTAGAAGTTTGGGGAGCAAATAGTTTTCGTACTATAAAAAAAAGAAAAAAAAAACGGATTGCTAATTGAATATTCGAGAAAAATATTCTCCGATTTTCCGATTTTTATCCAAAATAATTTTTCGCAATTATTATACGCGGCTCAAAACAACCTTCTTTTAACCTCTTTTTTAAAATACAGTCTACAAAAAGAAATTTACTATAATCTACTGTGTTGTTGTTGTTGTTGTGGCGGTAGAAAAAAATTCTTAAGTAATTTCGAGGCATAGTGCCGGGTTGACAGTCCTTGGCGAGTAAAAATTTGCGTCCGTTCCGGTTACTCAGACCCGACTGTCGTGGGAACAGACAATCTATTGTGTTTAACTGATCACTGGGGCTCGAAATAAAGCACCATATATATAGAAGTTCGCAAATGGCGGCGTATAAGAAAGGTTCCTACGAATAGATTTACATTGTACTCGAAGGAATGGTTGAAAATAACTTCAGTACACAAATTTGCTGCTCTCATTTGTGAGTTGTGGGTCAGCGAACAAAACTATACAGTCTCTGTATTCAAAAGACAATGCCAGTATCAATATTGTTGTACAGAAAACAGCAGATATGTAAGACTTTTTTCAGTTCTTCAAAGAATTTGTTGCAAAACCATCGATCGATACAGAAGAGTCTAAACATTTTTCTCAACTAGAGAAGATGTCAGTACTAATGCTCGGACACTTGTAAATTTGCCACGCTCTCTTGTTCTTACTGAGAAGTGATCCAGTTTTTTATTTGTTCTATTTGTCACGACTGCTCATAACACCAAAGCTTATTAGAGAATTACTAGCGTATATTTGTGTATGTTAGAAACACTACCGGCAATGCATATGCGTGATAATTAGCTTAGAATTCAGAGTTAACGATATTTGACAAGGTGTGAAAAGTCTAAGCAAATTTTTAACGAGCAAACAACAAAAATAAGACAGCTAAAACGAGGTACATATATCGGTTTACAATTGTTTTACATGAAATAACAATTATTTTTTAAAAAACAAAAGAGTAAATAAAAAATATATAAAAGATATGTGAAATAAATAAATAATTTTTTTTTTCGAAAACAATTTTTTTGAGCATAAAAAATAAAAAAAAAAATAAAAATAAAATAAATTTAAAAAATATGTAAAAAAAAAAATTGTTCAAAGAAAAAAAATTTAAGTTTATAAAAATATAATATATTAAAATAGGTAATTAAAAAATAAAATAAATAAAAAAATATGTAAAATAAAAAGTAAAACTTTTCTTAGAAAAAATAAATAAGTAATATTTTTTAAGTAATAATAATGCTACCTTTGAATAGCGGGCATAGCTGTCCTAACGCTCCAATTGGTCCACGCCCGGTGTATTGACCAATTGACAATTCCATAAATAACAAAGGAATGCTGCAGATAAATAAGATAATGCAATAAGGTACTAAGAACACACCTGTAAAAGAAAAAAAATCATAAAATGAATACGAATGTAAACAAAGAAGCTATATTGCATGCATACAAAAAACTATTAAAATCAATTATAATGAAAATAAAAAAAATCACAATAAAGAATTTAAAAAAATTTAAATATTGGGTAGTCGAAAAAGTCTTTTCGTATATTGTCAATAGATGTCGTTGCAGTCGTGTATCTCTAGTGCTACCAATCACATTGTGTCATACCATATAGTGCTATTAGTAGGTTTAAGCTTCATTTAACAAAAAAAAAATTTAATTCGGGGAAGTTGAAAAAAAGTTACAGCTGTTCAAAAATGAGTGAAAATAATGAAAAAAATCGCTATATTTTGAAATTTTTGTATAAAAAAGGAGGAATGCCACGTAAGCCATCAATGAAATTTGTGAAGTTTATGGAGACGTTGCTGTATCAGTACGCGTAGCACAACAATGGTTCGCTCGCTTCCGTTCTGAAAATTTCGGTGTGAAAGATGCATCTCGCTCTGGTCGACCTATCGTTGAAAAAGTTGATGAAATTATGGAAAGGTCATGACATCGCTAAGGAGTTTAACATTCGTCATCAAACAGTTTTTCAAAAGTTCAAAAGTTGTACATATTTGGTTCGTTAAACTTCATTATAAATATAAAAATAATAATTTGAAGTTTGATTAGAAATACGAAAGGACTTTTTCGACTACCCAATGAGTACAAAAAATTATTAAAATAAATTATACTTAAAATAAAAAATAAACACAATGAGAAGTATAGAAATTGACTACTAAACTACAACAACAAAAAACTCATTTCAGCTGCAGTTATGTTTTCACAAACTGAAAAACTTTAAAACGCACCGGAAAATAATGCCAAATGCAGTTTAAAACTAATAAAAATATATTACAGCCTTACAGTGCTCATAAACAAACAACAACAAATAGTGCATATTTCAGTAGTGAGACTAAAATCAGTCGTCGAGCGACATACTTGTATGAGACCTGCCACTCAGCAGTCATTTTACATTTGCTTTATTGTTGTATTTTTTATATTTGTTTGCCGTAAGAATTACTTAGATAATACGTACGAAGATCTTGATGCTACTTACAGCTTACATAGAAGTAAATTTATTAGTTTACTTGAGTTTTTTCTTATTTTTTTATTGCTTTGTAAGCATTGGTTTATTTGCCAGTAGCTGTTCCACTCATGACACAATTTCGCTCGCATTTAAGGCCAGCATTTACATATTTATATAGTTTAGTTTTGACATTATGAGAGCGTTTTTTGTTTTGCTGTGATAACGTTTTGTATTTGCGTCAAAGCTGTCAACTGTTAGCTGTCAGTTGTGGCTGCTGCTTTGAAGGAAATTTCAAATTTCAGGTATTTGATTCTTATTTCCACTTGATTATTGAGAAGATTAGCGCAGTGCAGTTTCTTTTTTTTTGGATTTGAAAATTGTTATATTTTTCTAACTGTAAAATATTTTTACAAAATTACGAAAAATATTTATTTATTTTGATATACAAATAAGAGTACATCTTACTACAAAAATCCTTGGTTTTTACGCCACGAAAATGTTTGGAAAACAAATAGAATTGTTTGTTTAGACACAAGCGTTATTATTATTTATGTTCGCTAGCGAGTGTCAAAATTTCACGCTTTCTTATTCTTCTTCTGCACTTACTCACATGATAAGCCTGAGCAATGCCGAAACAAATTAAGCTTCACATTTTAAGTAATATTTATGACTATCCATGAGATATGAGTGGAGATTTGTGTCAACATTTCTTTTTTTTATTAATAAACGACTCGTCAATTAGACTTAAAGACTTCCACCGCCAAAACAAATTGCCGGATGAGATGTGTGAATAAAAAAAATTTAGTAAAACTAATCAAATATCATTGGTAGTGGTACACACGTGAGTCTAGTTTGGCTGCAGACGCCACTTTTCATTAAATACTGTAATAACTTTTGATGTGATTTTCTATGAATTTTAGTCTGTGAAAGAAGCTAAAAAGGTTTGTGTGTAGCCTTTGCTGCGAAGCGTAGTTAAAGTAATGAAACTGTATCTCAATTTTGATAGATTTAAAATGAGTTATGCGCTGCCACTTATGATCTATTGTGCCATCCCCTCTGAGACAACGAATCACATATTGAAAGATTTCAGTTTCTTGCTAAGTGCTATTGAGGCGATGTGATCCCCAATCGGAAACTTAAGAGCCAAAAGCCTTTATACTATACTACGTCTACAGATTGCTGTGCATTCTAGCATCAGGTGTTCGGCAATTTTGGCTCCAAGTCCTAGAACCAGCAGTTAGCGCAAGAGTTAGTATGTGAACTTACCACCTCCGCTTTTGTAGCACATGTAGGGAAAACGCCAGACATTGCCCAGCCCTACTGAGTATCCTATGCAGGCTAGCACAAACTGCATTTTGTTCGCCCAATGTTGTTGACGTGGCTTCAAGTTGGCCGCATCATCAGAGGGATCCAGAAAGCTATCGTTATCATCGTCATCCACGCCGGGCAGACTGTAAGCAAGAAACAGAGAGTAAAAAGTTTATTGAATTAAAGGGAGGAGAGCGATCAATGCGAGGAGATAAAATTTGAATATGATTTCAAAAATAGTCAGGCATCATTTATGAGTAAAAAAAATCGCTAAGAACTTTTTAAAAATCCCCATAGTAGTAAAATTCGTATAAAAGAAGATGGCTAGCTAATATTGACTTCACAGTGATAGAAAAGAGAAGTGAAAAGCTCTGCGTTTTCAAAGTATAGTTTGATGTCGTCATCCTTTTTTCGTGGGGGTTACACCGAGATAGAGGCTCTGGGCAAAAGTTCGGACATAAGTCTATCATTAGCTAGATGTCTCTTTACGCCGTCGGAACCCCGATGATTTGTAATAATGAACTGCTCTACAGAATACCAAAAGAAAAAAAAACAGAGTGGGAAGTAAAACCGGAAAGTTTTCTGCATTCTCAATTTGAATGTTTATACTGGTATCTACTGAGCATAAAAGGCTTGAGAAGTATACTACTGTTGTTGTTGTAACGGCAGAAAGCATTCCCGAAGTAATGGGGACTAATGGTGTCGAGCTGACAGTCCTTGACCGGATAAAAATCCGGGTCCTTTCCGATTACTTAGACCTGACTTCTGTGGTAACGGTTTACTCACAACCTCATTAAATTCTCAAATAAATGTCATAAATTAAAGTGAAAAATTAAAAATAGTTATAACCTCAATAGTGAGCTAATTTGACCACACCAATTGGAGTTATAAATAATACATACTAATGCATCTATTTCCAAGTTTGTTTGTTGTTTATTGCATTGTTTTTCCACCCCATTCACCTGCAGGCATCGAAGCACAACCAGTTATTGTCAATGAAAATTTCATAAAATACAAAAAATCCAGCCAAAAACGGTAAATATAATTGACATGTGTGCGCATGCGTTATAGTAATTTCAAATAATGAAAGTGTGGCTATTAAAAATTTCCAAGTTTAGTGGCACCCAGTTTTCGAAAGTCTAATTCAACATAATGTAATTTATGTTATATACACACAAGCACTAATATTTCTCATTTTAAACTTATGTTCACAATTCGTTTATGCGTCGGCATTTAACCTCGCTTTAGAGCTTTCAAAGCTTTATAAGGTGATTGTTTCTTCTTTATATATATTATAGTTGTAAGAAGCTTTCGATGTTGTCTGTAGCGCAAAACAGATTATGAATCCATTGCATCCCGAAAAAATTACGGTTTGGTGCGGTATATGGGCTGGTGGCGTCATTGGGCCGTAGTTCTTCCTTGATGATCAAGACCGGCACGTTACTGTTAATGGGCATCACTATCGCTCAAAGATAACCGAATATTTTTGACCCGAATTGGATGATATGGACTTGGACAATATATGGATCCTAAAGGACGGCGCCATGAGCCACATAGGAATGTCACAATTGATTTATTGAAAACCAAGTTCTGTGAACGTGTTGTCGCACGGTATGGCCCAGTCAATTGGCCGCCTCGGTCGTGCGATTTGACGCCGTTGAACTATTTTCTGTGGGGCAACGTCAAGTCTTTTTCCCTATGCCAACAACCAAGCGACAAATGATGAACTTCAGACGAATATCGAACGTGAAATTGCAGCAGTATCGGCCGATTTATGCCTGAAAACCGTCGAAAATTGGGTTCAGCGTCTAGTTTTCTGCAAGCGTGCCCGTGGTGGCCATGCAGAAGAAATCGAGATTTACTATATACCTAATGGCAACGAATGTACTTTCACGTAAATAAATTTCATTGGTATCCCAAACCGTTTTTACAGTGCTCTTATTGAAAAACCCGATACTTCGAACAAGTTAAGACAACCTAGCAGCTTCTGTTTCTAAATTTCTACCATCGATTGTTTTGATCGCTGAAGTTGCTGAGCTATTCTTTAGAGAAGACAGTGCTTTGTTGGTTATAAATCCGGTTCCATTTTGGTTATGTATGTATGTATTGTTTTGGGAACAATCGCATAACACAATGATGCTTCAAGGTTGACTACGAATTCCCTGGTCTACAACTAAAATAAATCCATGACTATGTAACCTAAGAATACCTTGCAAATACTAGATCTAATCTCCATCTACTCCTCTTCTAAAATATAATAAATCCATAACTACATACTCTAAGGCTGCCTTAGAAACACAAGCGAATATTTTTCAAAGCAAGCCCGACAGTCTAGTGTTTGTTCCTTTTGGCTTTAAATACTTCAATACAAATTGAAAGAACCAACAAGTTTGTTTTGCTCTGCTTTACAGTCGCTGTTAATAATTTAAGCAAACACTAACCGACTTTAGAGACTTGCAACAAATATTATTAAGGTTTTTCACACTTTATCATTAATGGGTAAACACACGGCTGACAACGTTGAACCAAATATTGTACAATGAATGCATGAGAACTTTGTGATGTAATATGTTGCTAGTGAAAAGCACTACTATATCACGTGATGAGAGAGAGAAAGAGATCTCAATTATACCCATAAATTTTACAATTAATTAGTTTTGGTAGAGCCTATTCAATTAGATTACGAATGAAATCTAATAGCTGATCCTCAACAAGGTTCTGAACTAGCAGCTCGCCACAAAAAGAAAACTTTCAAACTATCTTTTATTAATGTACTAGTGTAAAACTAGTATAAAAACTAGTATCCATTTAATAGAGCTTTCACTGTATTCCTTAGTTATGGATTGTTTTTTCTATCCTATCTTCTAAGTTGATTCGAACTGTAAACAGTGTGCTAAATTTTACTAAAATTGGTTCAGTACTTTAGGAATCCATCGCGGACAAACAAAGTGACACGTAATTTTTATATATACAGATGTATTCTCTGCTTCAGCTCTGCTATATAAGCTTTGCCGGTATTTTGATCGAAAAACATAACTTACATCTTGGCAATGCGATTAAATCGATAATAGTTATATTCCGAATGTTTCGTAGACGTTGTTTCTATGTCGTTGGTGCCGCGTGGTGTCATTGCTCTGAGCAACTCAGTGGTAGACGAACATGTAATAAACTTAGCAAAGCACACAAAATCACTGTCGGTAGGCGTGTGTTGCTTTTGGTGGTGTTCTTATAAATTTGTTGTTGAAATGTATAACTTTTTGAGAACAGCGAACTATTAACGTACTCAAAATATTTTTATTTAATAAAATTTTTTTTGTTAAAATTTTCTTCCTTCAAGGATACTAATTAAATGCTATCATTTATTTTTTGCCATTTTCACCACTTTTAGCTTAGTGCTTCGTGTTTTTTTCGATTGCGTTTTGGTTTTAGCCGTCTGTATCTGGCGCCGGAGCCGTTGAGACTGTAATTTTGAAAATCTTCCGTCTGTCTGAAAACCTCTACAAGGTGTTATTTTCAATTCAATTGATCCAAAATTGCATATGTATAAGTAAGTGCGCACGAAAACATATTTATAATCTCATTTCTCATATTGAAGCTGTTAATTGATAGCTCAAATAAAGTTTAATCAAATGCAAATTATATGCGGTATTAACTGCAGTTTAAGCAGGTATAATTTTAGCACACACTTTGTAAATCCATTAAAAATAGTTTGTATAATTAATTTGAAAATATTTTAATGCAGTATATAGTGTTCTATATAATATATAAGTAAGCGATACTGAAAAAATAATTTAAGTTGCTGATTTCCTTTTCTATGTAAAATATTTGTTGTTAGCCGAATTTCGCTCTTGCCTGGTACTCTATTGAGTTTTGAATTTCTTATAATAAACAATGCCGGTTGAAATTCTATAAATCTTTCATAGAAACTTCCACGTAAACGCCGTAAGAGCCTTTTCCATTGCCTACACTCGATCGGCTCTCGATTCGTTGCTGGACGATGCGAGCGGATCGCTTATACTATAGTGAATAATATTTGTACTCCAAAGTTGATAAAGCCTTTCTTTGCAATAAGCCCTTCCAAATCAAAGTTAACACTTTGAACTTCCAGCTTCTTTAAATTTCGCTTTGTGGTCTCATTGCCATCTGGATAATATTTTTCCAGCATCGCGACCCGTTGACTCTCAATGAGGTGTTAAAATTATGCTTGCGGAATCACAAATATTTGCGCATACAATTTTTTTATTGAAGATTCATTAGCTTAATTTAGTCTTTGATAGCATAAATAAACTTTCTCACATCAATAACATGGCACGAGGCGCACTCGTAAGTTGTTTTTCGTTGAATCAATAAAAAATATGTTTGTGTTAAAAATTTGCCAGGTGACGATAAAAGTTTAAGCAGCACGAACAGATGATAAAAGAGGGAATTCACAAGCCCATATACTAGGTGATTTCAAGCTGAGAGTATTGAGACCAACCGACTTTTAGGTTGAGTTTCTGAGGGTTAAGAAGATCAAAGTGTGTTTACAATGTATATGTATTGGCTTAGTAAGTCTAGAATCGTTAGAGTAGCTCTACCTGCCTTCAATGGCGTTGTACTATACTTCATCAGCTTAGTTCAAAAATGTTCTTTCTATTGAGATTGCATGATTGGATTTTTGATTGTATTGTCCAAGTTTCAATAACAAATTCTTCCTTCAACTTTTTTTTACGGTATAGTGGGTTCTGAATCACCTCTTTTAGATACACATTTCCACTTGATTTTAAAAAATATGTTTCTACTATTTTGAATAGCTTTAGATTATCTACATTTATACTGTTGTCTGATTTTTCCTGGTGACTAAGGCTCTACAGTATCAGCAATTGTTTCTAAAAAGACAGTAATTCGTTCTCATCTTTAGCTTAGATTAAGTTCGATGGCTGATCCTCATGAAATGGATCGCTCTAAATATACATATGTAGTGCTCTGTGAAGCTATAAAAATGGAACTTCGACCAATACAATTCTGTTTAACCGTTTAATGTGGATGTGTGCTTCTTCTCCTTTATTGCCGTAGGCTCTGTTACGTGGTTGTAGCCCAGTTTACAACAGCGCAAAAACTGCTGTTTCCTTTTCATTGGAGGTGTTTTTTTACGTGGCGGTTCCCAAACCCAGCGCAGCAACACAAGGATGATTCGCCTTCGTTTTTAGCTTACCTTCAAACGGATGTTTTTGTGCTACCCAGAAGACACTTGGTCTGAGGCCGGAAGTCGTTAGCTGCTTGAGCCATATGTAAAGGATCGTTTCAGGCTAATCCCAAATGAATGGCGCTCAGAGAACTTTCCTGACTTGCGTGAATTTCTACACAGGGCTCTTTTCTCCAAGTGTTTCCAAGTGTTTAAGCCTTCCTCTCGCAAGGAACCATCAAGAAGCAGTTGTTGAGAAGTTTCCGCCTCTTCTTCTTACACGCAGCTTCTACAGCTATTGGCAATAACCTGTTGGAATCCTAAAAACTACGGAGAGGCTAACCTTATTGAAGTCTACGAGTGCAATGGATCTCTTGCGATCGAGTTTGGGCCAAAGGATCTTGCGACTGCGCAAGTTTTATGGTAGCCAAGAGCTGGTCGAGGTCGCGCGACTCACCTATTCAATAGTAGAACGCGCGAAGAGAGCAGCACATCACCCCGTTCTCATTCTACTGATAGCGGGGACAGGGTGCCTTCCCTTGCCAACTCGTCAGCTTACTTATCACAAAGTGGATCATCTATCTTGTCTTAACCTAACCTCAAATCTTAAAGGAAACAATTTCAATTGGAGACTAAAAACCTTGCACCAATTATACGGTAACAGCAAATACTACTTTGCAATTTAATCGGCGAGATTGCTTTTACACCAATATTAATAAATAGTGACTAAATATTTAGATAGTCCATTACAAAACATTGAGTAGATACATGTACATATATATATGTATATACACACAGTGCTAATTATCACAAATAGAAGTAATTATCGTTCATACACGTGCACACCATATCTATAACTGTACACAACAACAGCGCAGAGTATATACAGCAAGAAGCTCGAACAACAAATATCATATATGTATGTATGTATATGGCATATAGATTTGCATGCGCTTTTCTAAGTTTGACTACTCGTACTTACGGCGGCGTCGGTGGATGCACCATGTTGAATAGTTCATGCGGTGTATGCGGCACACGTCTTATCACTAATCTACGTCCATCCGTCGAACCGATGCCAATCGATGCTAATGAGCGGACCGACGTCACATCCGAATAAATTTGATTGGCCACGTGATCGCCATAGATGAATGAGGAACTCGCACTTAAATCTTTACCCGAATGGCTGGGTCGTAAATAATGTTGCTGCTGTTGTTGCTGTTGCTCAAGCAGTTCGTAGTGTGCCAGCGCTTCGGCAAGATGATCCTGCGAGCCCGGTACATAAGCTGCAATATAAAAGAAGTTGTCAGAAAAGCGGAACATTGAAAATAATGCAAGAGCTTTGAGCCCTTAAAAATATTAAAAATAAAATATTAATTAAATCACAGATAATACGTTTTTGAAGGGCTGATATCACGGTTCCAAAAGTGTGTACGGGGGCGTTATCGATAAGAAGAGACTGATAAAGCTCTGGAATATTTCCACAGTTGAGACGGAATTTGCTTTTTGATTACATTAAATACATATGTTCCAATGAAAGAACCAGGATCGGAATATATAGCCGGCAAACGAGAGAGAGTTGGTTTTTACACGGGACGCCCAGTGACTTTAGAAGCAAAACCAGAACTATACCTGAGTGTTCATGATATTACCTAGTTTGTTCAGATCTGCTATCTGATTGACAATTTGCTTTGCTTTGATAGTTTTGGCCACGTTTTTGAAAGGTTGATATCAAGGAACAAAAAGCGGGATGCGGGAGCGACACTGAAAAGGTGCTGTTTGACAAGGCTTGAAGATACTGTACTTGAGACGAAATTTACTTCTTGATGTGTATCGAAGATGAAAATTATGGCGAAGCTTGTTAGGATATTAATGAAAGAACCAGATGTGTAATGAATAGCCGGCTAACAAGAGAGAGTAGCCGGTTTCGACTCGAGAGGAACATTTGCTTTGGAGTCGCTCAAGAATTTTTTCGCTTTTTTTCGACCGAATGGTCACTGAATCTCACTAAACTAATTCTTCTTATAATTCGTATTGATTGCTTACCTGACACCACAGATCTCGTGCTGCTTCTCTCACTTCGCCCACGCGAAAATCCCTGCAGATATGGAGCCGTCTCACTGCTTGCCAATGCGCTGCGGTAAAAGGGATGCACAGCTGTTACTGAGGGTGCTGCCGCAGCTGTAACCAGCGCCGCAGTCGAAGTAGATAGCGGCGTTTGTGCGCCGGCTATTGTGTATGATGGCGCGAGTTTCGACGCGGATTTAATAGAACTGATTGCCGTTGCCTTGTCGGGGTGAAGTGTTGCATCGTAGACGGGCACACCGCTGCCGTCAGTGAAATCGCCACTATACCGATCATCATAACCGCCACAACCCTCCGATTCGCAATCCTCAATTGTGAATGTCACGCCAGCTGAATTATCGTTAAGCAACGCTGCTATTGTTGCTGGTGTTTTAATATTAGTCGGCTGATGAACTACATCCGATTGTGATTGTGCTGCTGATCGTGTTAATGATGTTGCGGGTGTTGAATAAGTCGCAGAGTGTGGTGTTTGCTTTGACTGATTAACTGTGGTCGGTACCCCGCTCAGCAGGGTAGGGTGCGGTGCGGCCGTAGCTGCCATACCGGACAACTGACGTGCCACCGATCGAGGACGTTGTAGTGCCTGCTGTTTTTGTTGTTGACTCGACGCAGGCGTCTTTTGGATGGCGGCGGCCAGTGTGGACAATGAGCTCGCCGAGATGGTGGATCGAAATGGGAGTCCCACTGCTTCCTTAGCACTGCCGCTGGGTGCTGGTGGGGAGGAGGGTATGATAATGAATTTATGCGAACGTGAAGAGGGTGAACGTATAAGACGCGTCTGTTCGTCGCCGCTCTCCGCGCCGCTATCCGAGATTTGACTGAGTCGAAAGTTGTGCGATGTCTGTTTGCCAATCTGCGCGAGGGTGGGTGTCGGCGTAGTCGTCGTCGTTGTTGTTGTGCGATCTTTTGCCGCTGTTACGGTGGCAGTATTGTTGTTGCTGGATTTGTTTGTGGCAGAATTGATTTTAATTTGCTTTTTGGCACTTGAAGAAGTGCTCGGCTGCTCAGTGGCTGTGGCATCCATGTTGAGAATGCGTTTTGGTTTTAGACTTTTATTGGAATTGCTCGATTTTTAGACACTGTCTCTGACCCCACATTTGGCTTGATACTTTCACAAATTGCGCACTTTCACTTTTTTCTCACATGAGATTTTTTATCAAACTGCAATTGCCATCGCGTTGCACAAAGGTTTTCATTTAAATTTGCTTTATTCTTGCACGAAACATAACGCTGTGAACGGTAAATGTATTATCTCAGTTGATTATGCCGCGTGATAAATTTGAGGTCACAGTTATGCACAAAAAATATCACATTATAGCGGAGTATAAGAATAAATAATTTTAACTCGAGGTAGCTATTTTAAAATATCTTGTGATAAAAAATAAATAAGAACGGTTTATCTTTTTGACGACCACTTTCTTATCGCCACTTAATTCACTTAAGATTAAGTTGGCAATCGTACACACAGTATACCTACAGTTGGTCAAAAAAGTCCCCAACACGTCAAAGCGCGCTTATGTATGCGTGAGTTTTTACTTATTTTGCATTTCGGTATCTCAAATTGTGCGAATTACGTTGAAGCTTTAATAATACTCGTATTTCACTAAATCTTCCATAAAGAAATGTCTTATCGTCGCACAGAGATAGCCGTATCTCGGCATGGTGACCATTTTACGTTTGCATGGTAAATATGAAAAATTAAGTAACGGGTGATTTTTTTGAGGTTAGGATTTTCATGCATTAGTATTTGACAGATCACGTGGGATTTCAGACATGGTGTCAAAGAGAAAGATGCTCAGTATGCTTTGACATTTCATCATGAATAGACTTACTAACGAGCAACGCTTGCAAATCATTGAATTTTATTACCAAAATCAGTGTTCGGTTCGAAATGTGTTTCGCGCTTTTTTATCGACAAATTTTGTTCAGCGATGAGGCTCATTTCTGGTTGAATGGCTACGTAAATAAGCAAAATTGCCGCATTTGGGGTGAAGAGCAACCAGAAGCCGTTCAAGAACTGCCCATGCATCCCGAAAAATGCACTGTTTGGTGTGGTTTGTACGCTGGTGGAATCATTGGACCGTATTTTTTCAAAGATGCTGTTGGACGCAACGTTACGGTGAATGGCGATCGCTATCGTTCGATGCTAACAAACTTTTTGTTGCCAAAAATGGAAGAACTGAACTTGGTTGACATGTGGTTTCAACAAGATGGCGCTACATGCCACACAGCTCGCGATTCTATGGCCATTTTGAGGGAAAACTTCGGACAACAATTCATCTCAAGAAATGGACCCGTAAGTTGGCCACCAAGATCATGCGATTTAACGCCTTTAGACTATTTTTTGTGGGGCTACGTCAAGTCTAAAGTCTACAGAAATAAGCCAGCAACTATTCCAGCTTTGGAAGACAACATTTCCGAAGAAATTCGGGCTATTCCGGCCGAAATGCTCGAAAAAGTTGCCCAAAATTGGACTTTGCGAATGGACCACCTAAGACGCAGCCGCGGTCAACATTTAAATGAAATTATCTTCAAAAAGTAAATGTCATGAACCAATCTAACGTTTCAAATAAAGAACCGATGAGATTTTGCAAATTTTATGCGTTTTTTTTTTTTTAAAAAGTTATCAAGCTCTTAAAAAATCACCCTTTACAATGTTAATAATGTTTTTTCCGACAAAATCATACTGCTATAAGGTGCAGAGGCATGTCGCCGTTTCGAGAGAAAGGTTCTCCGGAATATTTATGGTTCTTTGTACAAGATGTACGTCGACATTGACATATTTCAGCGAATTAAGCCACTCTGACTAAGTCATATCGCCCGAATGGAGGAAAACACTCCAGCTGTAAGAGTATTCAAGACGCAGGTGGAGGCAGAGTAAGAGGAATGCTGAAAAGACCAGATGGAGAAGGACCTGGCTACACTTGAAACCTCCTATTGGCGTCAAACAGCGAAAAGGAAGAACGACTGCCGCGTTGTAAACCTCGCTATAGCCGCGTAAGCGCTGTCTTCACCAATAAAGAAGAAGAAGAAATCATAGATGTGCGGCTTAAGACCTTGTTAATATGATTTCTATTATATTATGTCGCAAATAGAACTGTGGAGGAGTTCACGATAAGACTTTCAACACAAAGGTCAATCATTAATGTTCGAGAAAGTGGTTCAATCTCCTAGACTTATCACCTCGTAGCATCCTTTACGAAACTACTCAAATCCTGTAGTAACTATACTAAAGATTACGACATCATTGGTCTGAATAAGGTCGAAAATATATGTAGGTCGGTTAAATTCTGATATTGAGCCTTAATCTCTGCAGGATTTTAAAGAGGTTATCACCTCGAGACGTGCTTGATGAAATTACTCAAATCCTGTAGTAACTGTACTAAGGTCACAACATCATTGGTCTGAGTAAGCTCATATTTCGACAGTGGGTTTCGGTCGGTATAACTTTTGATATGTTTATATTCGTTGAGCTCTAACCTGTATAAGACCTCATAGACTGACCTTGCAGTATATACCCTGAGTTATGCCGATAAAGCTTGAAGATTTCTCAGTTATGACATGTGGGTTTAAGAGTGTTTAGAGTCCGCGGTTCCTAAAATTATTTGTTACTAAAATGCTTTCTCAAAATCTTAACCCCAAACAATGTATGGCTCTCTACAGTGCTTAGCACCATTAGCTCCGCATTTAATAGCACAGCTTTTCTCATAAACCTCGTTGAAACTAAGTGTCTTTAAAATTTTTACGAAGCTGAAATTTTAAAAAAGGTGTGGTCTAAGGTTGATGAATCGCTCCGACTGTTGCCCAAGATGGCGCCTACATTTTAAGCAACTGTATACATTGTTTAAAACCGTTATATGTACATAGGTAAAAAATGTTTGAAGTGTAGAAGCTTACAGAGTTATTTGCTACCCTAAAGCCAGCTCTTCAAACAAATACCCATATAAATCTATATATACTTAAGCTTGAAGCTCTTTAGTCTGTCCGAAAGGCGTTGAGTTCGCTCGTTTGTACGTTTGTGCCATTATAATTGATAAACAATGTTAATTTTTTGTTTACACTTGTTTTGTTTAATTACTTTTTGAACTTTCGTATGTCTTAGCTGCGTGACTAACAATTGGCACATAATGTCAATAATCATCAATTACGTCACTAACACGAAATGTGTGTTTCGCCTTAAGTAGATGACGCACTGGTGTCAAGGGTGTCAAACAATTGCTCAAACGGAACGCACACTAGTTCGAATGATGTATGTACATACATATGTATACTTTATAAAGAGTGGTTCATGTATTGAGTTAAAATTATATGAATCTGAAAACGAGAATGTTATCTAAAAAGCAAGGCATCTTCAAAGTATGGCACTTTATTTGGGAATTTTAAAGCGAAAACCTTAAATTCTGCATTCATGTTTAATGTTCAATTTGCTTTCTCACTTGGTTCCAAGCCGAGTCAAATCCTACGCAGGCGAGGCGGTCGGAACTTATCGACCATGAACTTTTTTGCTCAATAACATTCTTTACAAAGTGCTACAACAAGAACTGAGAAATTTATATTTTACACTTCGCACTTTTTCGCATAGTCGGTGAGTTCGTACGCAAATATTTTTCAGTTTTCATTTCATGCCCACGCAATTTGATCTCCTTTGCTTGGAGGTCATTTAGTAGGAGTTCAAATTTATTAACTCATTGGCTGGATGGCGGCGTATCACTGCGAAATGTCATAAATTACACACTCACTTAAAAAACACATTTATTAAACTAATAGAATAATTGATATTTTGAACGCTTTTATGCAAATTCATTAAACGCTTAAACACTATGCAACCAAGTCGAAAACTACGGTTGGCTGAATTTCAAATTTTAGAGAGATCTATGATTTCCAGAAAAAATTGTTTTTTTTCGATAACTCTCTGTTTTGTTACTCCTGGCACCGTCGGTAATTTTTTTTCTAATATCTCCAATTTTCGGATGACAAAAGTCGGTAAAAGTTCTTCTAGTTAAATCTTGGAATATTATAACATATTTTTTTTTATTCAAACAAGAGAGTTAATATAATCACATTTAACGATTATGGTATGCAAGCTGAGATGTATTAGTGTGAAAGCTATCTAGTCACTGGCCAAGCACGGTGCCTGTTTTTCTTATATAGAGCCAGCTGCCAGCCTACTTCATCGCGGCGACATCACTTCGCGGCGTGAGCGTCGTCTATGCACTAGCCAGGCACGATGCCTGCGTTTCTTATATAGAGTCAGCTGCCAGCCAGCTACATCACTTCGCGGCATGAGCGTCACCTAAGCACTGGCCAGGCACGGTGCCTGCGTTTCTTATATGGAGCCAGCTTCATCACAGCGACATCACTTCGCGGCATGAGCGTCACCTAAGCACTGGCCAGGCACGGCGCTTGCTTTTCTTATATAGAGCCAGCTGCCAGCCAGCTTCATCACAGCGACATCACTTCGCGGCATGAGCGTCACCTAAGCACTGGCCAGGCACGGTGCCTACTTTTCTTTTATAGAGTCAGCTGCCAGCCAGCTTCATCACTTCGCGGCGTGAGCGTCGCCTAAGCACTGGCAGGCACGGTGCCTGCGTTTCTTATATAGAGTCAACTGCCAGCCAGCTTCATCACAGCGACATCACTTCGCGGCGTGAGCGTCACCCAAGCACTGTCTCCTTTTCTTGTATAGATCCAGCTGCCAGCCAGGTTCTCTTGAAGTCAACTTTAAAGAAATTTTTTTCTTTATAAAGAAATGTTTTTGGTTTTCTACATACATCTGCTTGTTCATATCCGTTTTTACCCCAGAAAATCAAAAGCAGAGTCCAGACTTTAATAGTTTTTTAATAACCTATCCAATCTTAAGTATTTTGCAATAAATTTTTACTTAAAGTTTTTGAAAAGTTTTTTTAATGAGCTCTAAATTTTAATAACCTATTCGATCTTCAAGTATCTTGGATGAAACTTATATGTCGAGTTCTTGAAGCCATTGGAAATCCCTCAGCCGGCTTTATAATATTTATTCTTAATAACCAATTCGATCTTCAGGTATTCTGGAACACATTTTTAGTTCAAGTTTTTGAAAAGCCATTGGGAATTCTTCAGTGGGCTTTAGTCCTTACGATTATACGTGATTAATTCTTTACACGTGATAATTTATTTTTCAAACAACAAGTGGCAATGATTGCCACTGATTATGAGTTATATGAAGGATTCAGCCTTCTCCTTATAAAAAATGATCAACATGATGAGCGGAGTGGACTTAGGCATGTTCGCCTGTTTGTCTGTATACACGCAAACTAGTCCCGCAGTATTTGAGATATTGCTGTGAAATTGTCTTATCTTCAAGAAATTTGGCATTGGTAACTATCTAAAGCAATGGTGTAGTCTACACTTCGCTAAATTTATTTAAAAGTTTGCCTGAACAATAAAGACTGCATATGTCGGCTTTATTAGCTGTTCAAATATTTTTGTTATTAAAATAATAAATCAAGCATTCAAATAATTCATTGCTGTTGCTCGAAAGCTGTGTTTGTCATAATTCATATTTTGTCATTGCTGTAGGAAATCTCTACTTGAACATTTTTACAAGCTTCCTCACAGAATGTTACTTATCTGAAAAATTTTCAGCTTTAATATTTTTTTTTATTTTACATATCGCTATGTGTGTAAATATGTAATTTTCTGGCATCTTAATTTGCATATTATGAAATAATTACAATAACAACAACTGCAAAGCTTGTTTGTGAAAAACGTGATGCTTTAACGATTAATATCGTTTAATGAATTAATAAACGGCTTGTAAATAAATAATAAATATACATAACAAGCACATGTACAGCGTAAGGTGGGCTTTGCAACGCCACCACACACCTTCATTGAATACTTTTTGTTGTAAATAGCAAAATATTATTGTAATCTACTTACAATTCATTTAAATAAAGAATAGCTATTTATTTGTACGCTTGAAGTGCTTGAAGTGTTCGTTTTATGAGTGATTAGCTACTACAGGCTTCTTAATGGCTTCTGTGATTAATTATTCGTAAGTCGGTACTTTACTATTATTGTTGTTGCTTAATATATTACGAGTTTTAAAATATATTTTCGCGCTCAAAATTAGCCACTTATACTACTTCGGATATTTTAAAGCAGATTTTGGGAGCGGTTTGATAATTTTTACGTGTTTATATTGAAATATAAGTCAGCCTTAAGAGCCTATAATATTAAATATTTAAAAGTTAAGAATTATATTTTTTGGAAGAAGTGGGCAAATGTCTGTTCGAAAAAAAATTATTTCTTTTTGAGTTTTTAATGTAATAATGCTGGAATGAAGAAAAAAATGTAAATATTTTACTGTGAGAAAATGTGTATCATCTGATCAAATTTGAACCGGACTGGTCCTCAATTCAAAAATATTAGAAATACTGCTAAAATCTTGAATTATAGATTTTAAATAAAAAAATTATGACATAGAACTCTTTCAGTCAAAGACCGCAAAAATTGAGTCAAAAAATATAGGCGATAAACTTGAGAAGAGTAAAATATATTGGCGCCACATAAATGTGGATATATATGTATTATTTTTGTATACCGCGTCTACCAATAAGAATGACGTGATTTTGATAGTAAAATTTTGAAAGTGTGTTCAGTATGGTTTGCCTATTCAGCTTGCTACGATTTCAGTTTGGTACAACGGTTGGAAATTGTCCAAGATTTGTACGCAAATTCACGTTCTCCGGAAAATCCGGAAATCCGAAAAATTATCTTTTCAGATGATGCTCAAAATTGTCGCCATTGCAGTGAGTCAAATCCTCTCTTGGGATACGTTAAGTCAAAGGTTACGCCAATCAACCAGCAAGGGTAGAGAGTATCGAAGACAGCCTCAACGCGCTATAGCCGATATTCCAGCCGAAATGTTGCACCGCGCCAACGAAAATTTGCGTAAACGGATGAAGATATATAAACACAGCTGCGGTGGCCATTTGGTCAACTTTTTCTATCATAAAAAACATAGAATTGTCTGCATAATAAAAGTAAATAAAATCGAATCCACATTGACCAAATTTGAGTGATTTATTTGATTTTCACATCACGTCGTTCTTGTTGGCAGACCCTGTACGTGCATCTTTAGTGTATATTTCAACTGAAATCGATACTCTTATGCCTCTACGATTTAATTAGTTCCACTTTTACGGATTTTTCAAAACGTATTGTGCCTGTATTTGTATGCAAAAATGATTTTCCCAATCGTTCACACTCATACATTCAAATTTCCGACCACTTTAACGGTTTCCCATGTAAACGGTGCTTTTAAAACTCATTTTTAATTTATTGATTTTAACGAGCAATTGCTGTTATTACGAAAATTCGATGCGCACACTGCAAATTTTTCGCACGACATACTTGTAATTAAATTATTTGCATTTACACTAATTTACATAAATTGGCCGCGCTTTTTATTGCCACAAATGCATAAATGGCACACAAACAGAAATATTGTACAAAGAATATTGTTAAATATAGAGTGTCACACGAATGCGTTACAAAAACCACAACGGGACTGCGATGATATTTGATTAAATTAGTTGCACCGGCACTGCTTTCAGATTTCCGCAACAACAACAATGCGCACGATCACTACGCTTTTAATATGCAGAATTGTGTAGTTCTTGTTATTATACGCGCTGAATTGGTCAGTAATAGCACAATTGTGTTTGTATGTATGTTTGGAAATATTTCAACGAGCTGGGCGTGTTAACGGTACAGCACAGCGCACGTGCCGCGATCATTCAGCTGCATGCGTGTGGTCTTTTCCAGCGTTTCCACGTTTTTAAACAAATATTTTCATAAAATATTTAACTGAAACTAATTTATAAAAAAAAGTTGCTTTATTTTTTTTGTTTGTTTTTTGTTTTTATTTGCTTTGCGACTTTGCATTATCGGCACACATTTCACTTTTCCGCAAACGTCGTTAAATTGCCAAGCATCTTGCCTTTGAAGAACTTGTATTTAACTAAATTTGCTGTATGAATTTATTAATATTGCTTTTTTTCTTCTTCGCAACAAAACACTTGCGCTACTCGCCGTCGCTGTTGTCGCTTACTTTAGAATGAAACCGCCGCGTTAAAAGCTTCAGCGTACCGCTCACAAGCGCTGTCAAATGTCAACTGAATCGTTGTCGCTGTCCCAACGACTTTTTTGCCTATGTCGTTTATAACATATAGTAAAACAAAAGCAACAATAACAACATATAAAGACGTATCTAGATAGTAGAGTACATATATACAAACATAACCACAAAATTTAACGCAGAGCGTAACACTCGTTGAAGCGTGTGTTATTTTTTACTATAGATCTACCTATATATGCCCATACCTAGATATTTGTTGTACAGGTCTACAGCGGCGGATTTATTCATTTTACAGGCAGTCTATATCTAAAAAATCGTTGATCGTGGGTTCAATATCGCATGATATACCCAAATTATTGCAGATGATGTTACTTCCAGTCCGTCAAGCGTTAGACTTTCAGAATCCGCATGTAAATTGTATTACGAGTGAGTAATTTGATTATTTCGTGGTTGATTTTCCTGGTTATCTCTTTATGTATATAAGTTGGAACAAATTTGATCTCATGCTGAAACCAGTAAGAATATATCAGGGATCTATTTTTAAAACGCCAAAATTTTATAAGGAATACAACCAAATCTGACAGAAGTTGGTTTCGAAACAATAGTCTGCAAACTTATCAATTCGATCCGTGAATCTTTTGTTTTCATCGGATAACTTATAAAAGGTTCTATAGGCTTAAGCGAAATTTTCGATCGATGTTTCCGATTTCGAACCTCAACCCTCCAAGCAGTAGGCACACACTCCAGCTACTCGTTTACCGCGATCTATACATATAGATAGTAAATTGTAGCTACTTACCTCTATGACTGTATTAATTTTTGGTTTGTTTCGCTGCTTATACCACTCATCGCCGCATACTCAAAAGCCCCTTAGCCGGTGTTCATACTTACATTTATGGTTATACATGTATCGGCTCTTGAAACGTTTGCGTCGCCGTATGACGGGCGCGGGAGTCGAGCCGCCGAGCGCACAAGTGATCTGCAATTGTTCATACACATCTTCCTAATTCGCATTGACATTTGCTTTGTATGTAGGTGTTGTGACAAGTGTCAGTAATCGTACGTTTCATTTTCCAACCCGCCTCACTGCATTCCATTCATCAAAACTTTGCATACACACAAACACATGCTCGTACATACATATAACAATTTATTGTTGTTGACTTATTGTTTGATTATAATTCATCACTTGTTGTATTACTCCATATATACATACATGCACACATACAAACCTAACTATTCTTCGCTAGAGCTTTTTTGTTGTTGTTAAGACATTTTCCGAAGTATGTAAACATTTCCAAAGTAGACTGACAATTAAATGCAGCGCCACAAGCCTCCACACTCAAACTAACTGTATGTTTTTACGGCTGTGCTTCTTATCTTTTGCTCTCATTAGACTCTTCAAAGTTCATTTATTGGGTTAGTAAAAGCCAGACGATCGTCGTTGACTTTCGGTGACATTTTTTGTGTTACACTCTTACATACAAAAATCATTTGTTTGGCCTTTGTTATGTATGTATTTCTACACATTTTGTGTTTATAAGCTTTTTGTCACTCATCCAAATCGAAATTTTAATCTTCAGTTTTTAATAGCGCTCTCGCCCTATCTACTTCATTCGCTCTCCCTACCTCATTACTCGCGTGCACACCTCATTTGTTGGGCTCGAATCTCCTACTTTTTCTCCGTATTGCTCTGGTACGCTCTCCATGCCTCACTCAGCTGTCTCTTTGCACCACTTTCCCTTTTATCAATAAAGAATTCCGTGCTTTCTTCAGTTCTACAGACTTTTAAATCATAATCAAAAATCCGTATAATTTCGATGAATGGATTTCTCTGTTGGCATGCGGTTCTTGCGCTTATAATTTCCTAATTTCCGAGAACCTTTAGTGACTGTAACAATGCGTAACTGGGTTCTTACACGATACGTTTATTTATTTCAAATGAGATATCTGATTAGTATGTTCAGTTCTAACCTTTATTCGATCCGTCAAGTCTTTAACTTCGCATTGGACTTATGAAGTAAAAAAATCCTTACTTTGGGAACAAAATCTTTTTTCGATGAACGATAACCGCATACGAAAGGACCCTTGTTATAACCTCCCAAAAAAGCTGGGACCTCTCAAAAAAGCATTTATGATTTTATGGTGCAAATAATGGCTGAATATCGGTTCCTTCAAAAAAAAAAAACTAACCAGAAGGAGCTCTATTGTAGTGTCCATAATACCCGAATAAGCTCCAGTAGTAACTATAAAAAAATGAAATAGAAGTTAAGGGGTATGTCTTCTGAGTAATAAAAAAAATAGATTTTTTCTCATATTTCCTTTCTTTCGATGAAAGGGCTCCATAGCAGTACCATAGTACAAAAAAAAGTAAAATATAAAGTAAGGTTTATGGCCAGTGCCTCGATTGGATATACTTTTAAATATAATATACAGCCTTTTAAAGTGTAACCTCAGCTCTATCAGTTTATTTTTGAACACATTTTTTTCAACACTGAATTCGTAGATCTGCCTCCTCCAGGTTGGACAAAAAAACAAAGCAATTGGGTCTGGTAGTAAACGGGGGCAAGATGAAATATCTCTTGTTTTCAAACAGAAAGTCGTCGCATTCGCGACTTGGCTCCCATGTCATACCTTCAAAGTCGTAGATAACTTCGTCTATCTTGGAACCAGCATTAACACCAACAATAAGAAGTAAATATTTATTTTAGGTTTCATGCAGAAGGATCAGTGGTATTCGAGCGGTTATACCATAGATTGACATCGTTTGACGTGTTGTGCTAGCGATTGCCTTCTGCAGTACAACTATGCCTTGTAACTTTTAACAGCACCGCTCGATAACGCAACTCTATACCACCTTGGGATTTTTTTATTTTTTTCTTTCAATCTAATATTTAGTGCAAACAGATGATTTCATTTCAATTACAATAAGGGCTTCTTTTAATTAATGTAAGCCCTTGCTGAAATGCCTTGTGTCTATTCTTATCACAACGTAAATAAAATAGACAATCGTTTGATAAGACCAAGTGCTCACTAATACCTGACAGGGCATTGTGATTTATAGTATGAGCGATTCACACAAAGTTGAAACCGGCTTTCTCCTATAAAAATTGGTATTACTAAATCAATCATAATCAATCGACGGCAATATACATATAATCACTAGATTTAGCTGTCGAAAGCTATTATAACTGTATTTTGTTTGGAATTAATAACTTTAAATATAGTATTTTAAGAGGATACAACGTCGGGTTTTCTGCGATTTCACTCTAAAAATCACAACGATGACGTACGATATTCTTATATTGCGAATAATTTAATTAAAGTTGAAGATTTTAACGGAAGTGGTCATTTATCTTGGAAATTAATTACGAGCCGATTAAATTTAAAGCAAATTAATAATTTCGGCCGAATTATGCCCTCGATATAATTTCATGTATATTTTTTATTATTTGTTTTGAATCATTCATCAGATTCATCAGATATTCTTAGGTTTCTTAGAATATGAAAGCACTCTATACAGTTACATAAAATCAAGACACACACCCATACCATGAGTAGAAACAGATGCTTGAACACTAAGCACCAATTTTTGTTGAAACTTTAGTTTTGCAAACTTTCATCTGAAAGAAATAGAGTATATCACCACTTGGCTTACTTATAATGTCGTGTGAAGTTGACATGAGGTGAACCCACAATATTTTGGTATTATGATAATTAGGTTGTTATTTTTCTTTCGCCTCATCCGAGGCTCTCGATTAATTTTCATTAGTAGTGTTTTTTCCTTGGCGAGTCTCAAATCCCAATGGAGGGGAGGTTTTCCTCTTCCTCTGTTTCCTTCCGCAGGTACTGCGTCGCATACTTAGGAGCTGGTGTGTTTTCGTCCGTGGCCGCTGTCTCTTAATTCGCTGAACTATCGATGTCATCGGCGTACGCGAGCAGTTGTACAATCTTGCAGAAGATGATACTTTCTCTAGTTATTTAGTTTTGCAGTTCGAATTATTTTCTCCAAGAGTAGATTGAAGAAGTTTGAACCGAAATTACTGAGCAATAATCAAGAATCGGTACAATGAGTGTTGTAGATAGCTATTTTATCACATAACTGTTACTAAATACTTTTGACCATCGTTTCAGAAACGTTAGAACTCTTTTGATCTTGGTAACTGTCATATTAATTCTATGCTTAAATAAAAAATTCGGGTCATTGTGAAACAAAGACTGATTAATGGGTATTATGGAGTATCCTTGTCGAAATTTTAACATATATGATAGCTTAGGTAATCATAATTTTTTTTCTAAATACCCGAAATGATTAGTTTTTGAAGTGTGGTTCTCAAATATTGCACACGTTCTATTTCCCCAAAAAGCTGCTCGTATTTTGGAGCAGCCGATATTGGACCACTATGGCATATAGCTGTCTGGCTGTGTATACGAGAACTAGTTCTTCAGCTTGGGAGATAACGATCTACCTGCATAGCGTATGGCTGTCATACAAACTGAGCGATCGGATTCAAGTACTCGTATAGAAAACTTTTTCATTTGTCGAGATATCTTCATAAAAATTGACAGGAATTATTCTCCCAGGCAATGGGGAGTTATTCGAAGAAATGATTCGAATCGAATCACTATAGCGTATAGCTGCCATACAAACTGAATGAGCGAAATTAAGTACTTGTATGAAAAACTTTTTCATTTGTCGAGATATCTTCACAAAATTTGCCAGGGATTATTATCTAAGATAATAATGCAATCTCCGAAGAAACTTTTGAGAACGAATCACTATCACGTATTGCTGCCATATAAACTGAACGATCGGAATCAAATATTTGTATGGAAAAGTTTTTCATATGTCGAGTGACCCTAACTAAAGACAATCTCCGACCAAATTATTGTTGAGATCGCACCACTGTAACATAGCTCGCTCTCATAGTTTTTGCTCTCCTTTCTTGCAAAAATAAAATTTCAATTATTTTTTTTATTTTGTTTTATTCATATTTATTTTTATTATTAGTTTACATTAAGCAATACAATATTAATATGGTTTGTTTTACTTTCAAACATTTTTTAATACAATTCGTTTTTAATAATTAAAATTTAACTATTGTTTTTTGTTTTTTTTTTTTAACAATTTACATAAAAACATTATTATTGTCAATCGTTTTTCTATATTTGCTGCCAGTGCAAAAAGTTTTCTATGTGTGTGTGTGCGGCAAAATCTTGCCTTCATTTTTAATTCTATAATGTATTTGAGACGTAAAGAAAAATAAAAGTTGCTATTTTATTAAATTAAATTTGTAAATATGGCGGTCAAAATTTTGGAATTTTATTAATAAAAAAAATATTTTGAAAAAATAATAATTTGCGGCTAACAGGCTTTTTTATGGTAACTGCTAACGGTTGCTTGCACTAAATTTGCCTGGCAATGGCGTTGTGAACGAACAAAAAATAAAAATCATAAAATTTTAAAGAAAAAATCCTATACAATGCGTGACAACTATTTACAGTTTTCTTAAATTATTCTCTATTTGCTGTCGTTTGCTGTTTGAAGCAGCGTGTTTTTTGTTTTTTTTCTTTCACTTTGTGTCTTTCGGTGTGTGTGTGTGTGTAATTTGTTCTTGTTTCTTTAATAAAATTATTTTAAAGTTGAAAGTAAAAATTTAACTTAAAGTAGTGACTATACATTTCGATTTTTTTGTATGCTTCGTTTATATATATAAATCTATATAGTTTTTCATTTTTAATTTTTCATGCAAATTAATGCAACGCAAGCTTTTTAAGAGACACACGCTCACCACAGCTGCACGAATTCGCCGCAAAAGCGCACAACCAAAGTTTCGCTGCAAAGTTGTGCGCGCTTGCGGTGAGTTGCGCGGTGTTGCCAGCGTGTGTTTTAAGGTTAGGCGCGCATGCATATTTTTTATATTTTTTTAGTTTTTAATTCATTTTTTTTTTAATTTTTAATTAATTTTTTTTAATTAATTTTTTTTTTTAATTTTTTAGTTGTGTTTTAGTATACTTTTCATATATAGTACATTTTTCGCGTTTTGTTTTATTCAATTATTTTAACTTAAGGTTTGCTTCTCTCTGCTTACGCTTTTCGCAATCACAACAAGCATACAAAATATTATAAATTATTAAAAACAATGAAACTTAAAAAAAACGAAAAAGAATAAAAAAAATTAAATAAAAAATATAATAATTATTTTTACTTTAACGCACTTGACTAACACGCTTCTGTTAATTTAAATATGTTAATTAGTTATTTAATACAAAAAAGTTAATAATACGCATTAAATATATAATCGTTTTTTCATATATAATAATAATAATTATAACAATAATAATAAAATTATTTAGGCAAATCCTCCATTAGTCGCTTTTTGGGGAGTAGGAAGAAATATTAAGTAGCAAAAATATATATATTTTTTTTTATTTAAAATGTACCGTTTTCTTCTCTTAGGCAGCTATATGGTTGTTGCTTTTTAACTTACGCGTCAAAATTAAATGTAAAAATTCTTTAAATCAGAAATTTTACATGATAAAGGCAGTGTAGGGGCAACTTCGGCTCTTCCTTGACAAACGTTACAAACGCTTTACGCGCACTTTCTCCAGTTTCTTGAATTTTTACTACTTGTGTGTGTTACCACAAAGTACAGTTAGTTTAATTTATTTGTTGCACAAAAATAAATAAACATTTTGAATGCTTGTTTTGTGTGTTTGAAATTTCGATTTCAACATTCGTAAATTTTTGTGGAAGTGTTGCCACCTAATTGGTTTTCTGTTATTTTTTAAGCGTAAAGCGTCTTTTAGCACACTGCCTTGCTGCCTGTGCATTGGAGTATTTTTGATTTTTTTACAAATTCTCTGCTTATGCTTCGTCTCTAAGGGCAGTTTCTTGGTTAGTCCTTTTAAAATTATAGGAAAGGTGTTTATATAACTACATACATATCCATATATGTTTGGTATATATATGTAACTATTTACTTAGTTTGTGTGCAATTTTTTTCTATAATACAAGTGCATATATGTATAAATATAGAGCTTTAGTGTCGAAGTACCCCACCACCTACACAGTTCTGCTATGCTATATATGTATGTAACTACTTTCGTTTCGTTTTTTATAGGAAGACAAGTCACTTAATTGCTATAATATATAGGTAGTTTGTATAGGTAAGTGGCAGCGCAATTGCTTTATTGCGTGTGTGTTTGTGTATTATATGTGTGTTTGTGTGTAGTTCGACTAATGAAGAAGTTGTATTGTTAGACGAGAATTCCTTCGTAGCTTCGCTAAAACTGTATTTGCTGTGACATTTGGCCTCTAGTTTGGAGAACTTTCCCGATATCTCTTGCTTCTGCAATTATGCGAAATGCCTTTTCGCGCCTCTTTGTTATGTTTATCCTCTAAACGTTAGCAGTGTTATAGCTTTGGCAGTTGTTCTTAGTTATTTTGTTTTTGTTTTTGTTTCTAGCTACATTTTCATAAAATTGGCTGCTACTAAGAGTACTTAAAAAAATATTAAAATTTTCTTTCTTTAAATTAAATCTGTACAAAATTACTCAAATAAAACATATTTTCTTTTTTCTTCTTTCTTGCAGTTTTCGCATACTCTCTTTTGCCACAAATTGCCAAAAGCTACTTGAAATTCTCATATTAGTTATAATACGAGCGCGCAGCCGGTCGTCTAACTAACCTCGGCTACGCTCTTTAGGAATGTCATGGTGAGTTGAGAAGTAGTATCCTATACATTTATTATATTACAGCTATTTTCATGTTTCTAGCAAATTTTGACCATCCAGTTTTCATTTGATTTTTCTTGTTATTCAGCAATTTTATGCTGCTTCTTGACACTTTTGTTTTTCTTTGCACGTTTTCAAATATTTTTTTTATAGCAAATAGCTGCTCTCATATTACCTATAATTAGTGCTCTCAACTTTTTGCACGTGCTTCTCAAATATTTCAATTTCTATACATTGTTTCTTTACTAAATTCTAATTTACTTGCATTCAATTAATTTCTTAACTAAACTATTTACTATTTGCATATTTACTCTCGTTTATCATTGCTTATGATAGATAATCGGGTGTGGGTTCTGGCACAGCTTCGGGATTCGCGAATAGCGGATTGGGGAACTCTGGCGGATGTGGTAGCGGCGCTAATGTTTTGGGTCGTCGACGGTAGGCCATTAGCCAACAGGAGACGGCTACGGCGACCGCTACCAATGCCAGTAAAGCGGTTATGACGAGCGCTATTATGAGACCCACCATGGAGACGCAAATGTCTTCGACACGCTGTGCCGCCGGTTTGACTACAAAGAAAGCGAGAAATAAACGAAAATTAGTTAATCAACTACTTTTTGCTTCCGCGCGTTCACTTACTGTTCGCATCATTGATGCCAGGTCCGCTGCGCTTTTCGAATGTCAAGATGGCATTCGATGAGATTGTTATCTCCTCGCGCAATTGTCCCTCCATGCCGGTGTTGGTCGCCACCGCTGTTGTGTCGGTGGAATTGTCGGCAATAGCACGACGTCTTCTACGTCCGAATGCATTGTAGCCGCGACAGTTAACCGGTTGACATTTACCAAAGCAGACACGTATGTTACATTGGAAGCGTATGTTATCGCTGGAGGGGAATTTGAAAGCATTGAAGTTAGCCATGAGGCTGTTGGTATCGGGATTGTATTCCCATTCGCCAAAGATTGACGCATCTGTCGCGCAACCATTCTCATCGGTGACAATATACTCGTTCTCAATGTTATCCTCCATTGTTTTGGCAATGCAGGAACGTGCGAAGCCACCATAGATTGCTGCAGAAAATTTTAGTTTATTAGCTTTGTACTGTAAAGGGTAACTCACTTAGATACTCACTTGCTGGCTCGACGTCAACTTGCAGTTTCAGATTGTCACCAATCTCCGCAGAGTTGATCTCTTCACCTTCGTGCGTTATGATGCGCATCTGACAGATTGGTGGCGGGCCAGTGTTGGCAATTGTGCCCGCTGTGGTTAGCATGGATACATTGAAGCCCAATGTGACATTCTTCTCACCGGTCTGGTAGACACATTTGATGTTGTAAGCTTGCGCCTTGTATGTAACCAATTTCGGATGCTTCTGTATGACCAGCACGAAGCTAGCAATATCCTTAACTGCTTGCATGCCGCAGCTGCCAAAGTGTACGCGGAAGATTTCCGTACGCGGTACACTTTCACCAGCTAAATTGACCACACGACGACATTCCTCATCCTTGCTATGGCCCTTCACGTAGAGCACGCCATTAAAGCCGGGTTCGGTAATATGTATTTCGACTTGTACACCATCAGCCAGACAGCTGACTAACATATCAGGACGTGGGAAGTCTGTACGGAAGTTGGTGTGATTGCAGATAAGCTCTGGATTGCCGGTGTAGCCGGTGATGCATTGACATTGCGCACGATGATTGATGGCATTACAGAAGGCATTTACGCCGCATACCTTTTGCAGACAAGGATCCTCACAGGTCTTCGTACGTGTGTTGCAGAAGCGATTGTCTGCACAGTCTTCGTTCGTTTCACAGCCAGGCTGATCTTCTGCTATGCATTCGCCAGCTGGTGTGAGTCGATATCCATGATCTGTCGGGCAGATACAGCGTCCACGTTCATCGATGACCATACCACGCTCCAACGCACATACACAGCGTCCATTTTCGTCGATCTTGAAGCCTTGTTCGGGCAGGCAGGGCGCGCAATATTCATATATGTCCAAAGCAGTGCCTGGCGGGCAGACACATTGACCGTCGACATCGCGTACGAAGCCTTTTTCAATCACACACAATGAGCGTTTGTCACACTGTATGGCCGCATTGCCGGTGTATCCCTCCAAACATTCGCAGATCATTGTACGCACTGGCACAGTATCTAAGACACGACAGTCGGCATTAACTCCACAAGGATGTGTTGCATTGCATGGATTGACGCATTCGCCACCTATACAGGCAGTTTGGCTTGGACAGTCGCCATCGTAGCGGCAAATCGGTATGTCACGTAGCGGTTCACAGCCGTTGCGACGCGCAATAGTACCCGGTGGACATGCACATTCCGGCTGGTGGTTGTAGACCTTGCAAATTTCGTCATATGCACAGATCGCCTTTGTATCGCAGGGGTTCTCACATTTGCCATTTACACAAGCCTTGTCTGATGGACATTCACCGTCGGTACGACAGCCAAGTGGTGTACAGGCGATGCGCGCATTGCCACGGAAACCGGGCACACATTCACATACAGCGCGGTGATCAACTGCTAGACATTCAGCATTTGTGCCGCATCGCTCACCTTGGCAAACGGGCACACAAAGTTGATTGCGACAGGCGTGCGTAGATGGACAGTCCGAATTTATAGCGCATTCAATCTTGGAACATTCGAATTCAGGGTTACCCTCGTAACCTTGACGACAAGTACATACCGGTTTATGGTCCTTAATGCGGCATTCAGCGTTCAAGCCACAATTGCAGGGATCGCGACAGATGCCATTTACGCAGGACTTATCTGTGGCACACTCTGAATCGGCTATACAACCGCCTACTTCCACAATTGTCTTTGTCGGTTTGCAGGTGCCACTGCCGCTGCTTATGTAGCCGTCGGGGCAGACGCAGATCATAGTACGTACAGGCGACGTTGGTGTCACTTCACATTGTGCTGGACGGTTGCATGGTTCCAGAGTGAGACAAGGATCGACACACTCATCGTTGATGCATGCCAAGCGTGCTGGGCAATCTGTGTCTACTTTGCACATAGGTTGTGGTTCTGGACGGCAGTCCACGTATGGATTGCCTAGGAAGCCAGCGGGACAGCGACAGACAGCCAAATGGTTTTGCGCGCGGCACTCGGCGCGTGGTGAGCAAGTATTGTGGTAAATACAAGGATTGACGCACTGTTCATTTTGACACATCTTGTCAGAGGGGCAATCGTTATTCGTTAGACAACCAATGACACGACAACGCTCGTAAGCATTACCACGATAACCACTCTTGCAGCGACACATAGCGGTGTTAGATTGCACATAGCATTCGGCGTTGATACCGCAAGGATCGTTGACTAAGCAGGGATTAATACAATTGCCGTTGATACAGGCCTTACCGGAGTCACATTCACTATCTATGCGACAGCCAATGGTGCGACAGAATGCATAGGGATTGCCTTCGTAACCGTCTTGGCAAGAGCATGTGGCGCGATGATTTTGTACTTGACAAATAGCGTTGGTGCCACAGTTGCATGGGTTTCGGCACTGACGGTTGATACACGCCTCTTGATCCGGACAGTCGGCATCACTACTGCAGCCTGGTGGACTCTGCAGTATGATCGGTTTACATTCACCTCGCGCATCCGGTACATAAGATTCGGGGCATTCGCATACCATAGTGCGTACAGGCACACTATCCAGTACACTGCATTTTGCGGAGCTTGCGCATGGTGAGAGTATGGTACATGGGTTCTGACATTTACTATCGATGCAAGCCAAGCGACTTGGGCAATCGCCATCGTCGCGACAAACTGGTTCTACAGGACGGCGTTCACAATAAGCGTAAGGGTTGCCGAGCGGCATAGTCTCGGGGCAGCGGCAAACAGCGCGATGTTGCAATGCTTGACAAATGGCATTTTGTGCGCATGGGCTATCCTGACAGGGGTTCACACATTGATTTCGTACACAAGCTTGATTCGTAGCGCAATCGTAGTCTGAGTGACATTCGACACGTACACAACGTTGGAATGGATCACCTTCCAAGCCGGCGGGACAGCGACAGGTAGCGCGATGATTACGACCAAAGCATTCGGCATTAAGTGCGCACGGATCACTGATCAAGCAAGGATTCACGCATTCACGATTCACGCATTGTTGATCCGATGAACATTCATCGTCCGATTGGCAGCCAATTTGTAAGCAACCGAATTGTGCATTGCCAGAGTAGCCAGGTTGGCAGTAGCAAACCGGGTGGTGATTACGTACAATACACTCGGCATTCGGGCCACAATTGCAAGGATTAATGCAACGTTCGTTGACACAAGATTCACTGAGTGAGCAATCGGAATTGGATTTGCAACCTATGGTAGATACGTCTGGAGCTGTGGTAAACAGAAAAGACAAACACAAAGGTTCATAAGTATTTGCGCTTAGAAGGAATCGTAAAAAATATACTTACGTGGTACACAAGCAACACGTGCATCGCCGGTGAAACCGCTTGGGCAACGGCATACCGGTTCTCTATTTTGTACATGGCAATAGGCACCGCGTCCACAAGAATCTTCCACACAAGGATTTACACAGCGTTCATTCTTACACGTCTTATCGTAGGGACAGTCATCGTTCTTTGTGCATTCAGCGTTCGGTGTTTTCGGTTGTTCGTGTACGATCAATTGGCACTCGACGCGTGGATTGCCTTCGTAGCCACGTGCACACGTGCATTCGGCATAGTGATCGCGTGAGCGACATTGCGCATTTACACCGCAGCGTTCCAATCGGCAAGCGTCGATACACACACCACGTTGGCAGACCTCGGTATTACCGCATTCATCGTTGCTCTGACAACCGCTGACTACTTCATGTTTGATTGGTACGCAATTACCCGAATTATCGGTGATCGTATCGCTCGGACACTTGCAGATCATGGTACGCAAAGGCAGCGTATCCAATACGTGACAGGTCTGTTGTGGCGTGCAAACATGTGGTGTGGCACAAGGATTGGCGCAACGCTGATTAATGCAAGCCAATTGAGATGGACAATCAGCATCCTGTTTACATTCGGGTTCAACTTTAGTTGGTGGCTCGCGTGGCACATCGCACTGTACGAACGGATTGCCTCTATAGCCGGGTCGACATTCACATTGCGGCTGATGACGTCTGCCAGTGCAAATGGCATTTAGCGCGCAGGTGTCCTCATCGCAAACCGGACGACAAACGCGATTCAAGCGATCGCAAGCCTCATGATCGGCACAATCTTCATTGTATTGGCAGTGACCGGTGATGCACGAGACAAACGGATTGCCTTGTGTGCCCGGCGGACATATGCAGACTGCTTGGTGGTTTTGTGGTGCGCATTGAGCGCCAGTGCCGCAACGTACGTCGCCATAACTGCAAGGATTTACACAATTCTCATTGATACAAGCCTTATCGTAGGGACAGTCCGCATTTATCTTGCATTCCGCTGTAATGTGTGAAAAAAATTATGTTTAATTTATAGTAAGGAAAATGGAATCACTTTAGCTGTATACTTACGTTTGTAGCATTGTACTTGCGGATCACCACCCCAGCCGGCGGGGCAAGAGCATATTGGACGCGAGTTGCGTACACGACATTCCGCGTTGCCAGCACATGGATTCGCCTCAGCGCAGGGATCTTGACAGCGTTGATTGATGCAGGCCGTTGTTGATGGACACTCCGCATCGTGTTTACAGCCCGCGGTGATATCAGCTGTGGGTAAAAGTTTGGATTGTTAGTTTCGGCGCAAAGCAAAGTGTAATTTAAAGTTAAACTCGGTAATGTGTGAACTTACGTGGTTGGTAGCAGTTTGTGAATGGATCACCTTGTGTGCCCTGTGGACAACTGCAGACGGCACGATGACGCTGAGCTAAGCATTCGGCTGTGCGGGCGCAAGGTGAGGCATCAATACAAGGATTTACACAGGCGCCATTGCGGCAGGCTTCCGTATCTTGACATTCGCTATTCGATTGGCAACCATGATCACGTGCGGGTTCTAATGCGAGAAAAACGGATTAGTGTACTGAAGTGAAGAGATATTTGTGTCGAAAACGTAATATAACGGAAAAGTATAGTTTGCGTGTGCTTGCAAAATTGCGAGGAGCTGTACAAGAACGTTGAGAGGTAAAGTTCAACATAGACACAATAAATATATACAATATAAAATAAATATTCGCAAATTAATTTGTAAAATATAAAAATTAAGCTGCAATGAAAAATAGACTCAAAAAGACAAGCATTTAAGGCATTTTCAAATTCAATGAATGACTTCGTTGCCAACCTACCTTTACGACAACCCACATCCGCATCACCCACATAACCGGGTTCGCATTGACAGATCATAGTACGCAACGGCAACGTGTCCACCACCGAGCAGATAGCATTTGCGCCACATGGTTGGGTTACAGCGCACGGATTCTTACATTCTCCATTGAAGCAGGCCAACTTGCTGGTACAATCCGCGTCCATAGTACATTGTGGTGCCACTTTAGGTTCTTCGAGCACACAGCTAACCAGCGGATTGCCACTGTAGCCAGGTGGGCAGCGACATTGTGCGCGATGATTGTCGACACGACACTGCGCGCCCACACCACAATTGCAGGGATCTTCGCAACGTTCATTCTTACAGGCCAAATTGAAGGCGCATTCGTCGTCGCGTGTGCATTCAGGTCGTTCACAGCGCACCAAAGGATTGCCGCGATAACCGTCTGGACAGTGACAGCGTGCCTTGTGATTGTAGTCGGCGCGACAGATGGCGTTCGTGCCGCACTGTGTGTACGGGCAAGGATCGGTACATTGTTTGTTGATACACGCTTCAGTAGCGGGGCATTCCTCGTCTGAGCGACAGCCGATGACATGGCAATAGCTGAAAGCATTGCCGGTGTAACCTATTTTGAGGATAGAATTAGTATTGTAATAGTTAGTTAGAGGACCTTAGAAATAATAATTTAAAAAAAATTCGGGCAAACAGAAATATTAATTTCAACTTTCACTCATTTCAGTGTCCACGTTTACGTTTCGAGCTCGCAAGGTAAGAATATTATTAAGAAATATTAAGCTATGTCCATTTTTTCTTTAGGAAAGCTATTGAACTGTAGTTTTACATGTTTCTCATTAATATTATTGTTAAGAACAGTCAAAGAAAGTACGCGTTTGCTAGATTTTCGTTCGATATTGTGATCTTCTTAACTACCAATGTTCGCTTCAATTTCAACTTTCGCGTACTCACCTTCGTTACAGACACAGAGTGGTCTGTGCAATTGCACGTGACAGCGTGCGTTTGTGCCGCAAATATTCGAGAGTTCGCATGGATTCTGACAAGCCTGGTTGACGCACGCCTTGTCGTTGGAGCATTCAGCGTCGGTGGTACATTCTGGTCGTGGTGCTGGTATTTCCTCCATTTGTCGAAGACATTGGTTAAACGGTGAGCCATAATAACCGGTTGGACAGGTACATACCGCCTTATGATTAATGACATTACAGATCGCATTGACACCGCAAGCATTAATACATGGGTCGCGACATTTCTGATTGATACAAGCACGATTACGTGAGCAGTCTTCATTGGTTACACATTCGGGGTACGTGCAAGTGGCAGCACCATTGATAACCTGGCATATGCCATTGCTGCGGCATGGTGATGGATTGCATGGATCGATCGGTTGCGGTGGTGCATGACATTCAACGAACGGATTGCCAACCATTGGGCTGGGACAACTACATATTGGATTGTGATTGGCGGTCTGGCATTGTGCGCCATAACCGCAGACGCCGGGACATGGATCGACACATTTGGAATTGACACACGCCTTATCCTTGGCACAGTCGGAGCTGAGTGTACACTCGGGACGACAACCTTGTCCTTGTGGATTGCCAAAGAAGCCTGGTAGACATTCACAAACAGCCTGATCGCGTTGTACTTTGCATACCGTATTTATGCCACACGGTGTTGGGTAGCATGGATCACGACGTTCCTGTGGTATGTGTTCTATTACAATCGGTGAACATTGGACGAAGGCATTGCCACTGTAGCCAGTGGGGCAAGAGCAAATCGGTATGTGGTTGTGAATGGTGCAAAGCGCCTCAACACCACAAGTGCCTGGACAAGGATCGGCGCATTTGTTGTGTATGCAAGCACGATTCGAGGAACACTCAGAATTGCCAATACATTCGGGACGGCAACCTTCATACGGATTACCAATGTAGTCGTTAATACATGAGCAGGTGTAGCTATCGCCACGTCCACGGCATTCACTGTTCGGACCGCATGGTGATGGACGGCAAGGATCACGTGGTTCCTGTTTCGGTGGTGGTGGTAATACTGAAAGATAATGAAATAAATATAAAGGTTATAGAAGAGCTGCCGTATGTAGAAATAAAACTGTGGTCGACTTGCTAACGCCTTACTTTTTGGAGCCTCATAACATACGCGGAAGGGATCGCCGGTCATGCCAACTGGGCAATGACAATTGGGTATATGCAGGGTCACAAGACAATTGGCATTCAAACCACATGAACCGGGACATGGGTCACGACATTTGCGGTTGATGCAAGCCAAGTTGTTAGGACAATCGTCATTACTAGAGCATTCTGGGCGACAATTTGGCGGTGTACCAATAAAGTCATCCAGACAAGAGCAACGCGGCTGTCCTTTTACGTCACTACATTGAGCATTAGGACCGCAAGGGGATGGTATACAAGGGTTCTGTATTGCAGGTGGTTCTTGTCGTATTTCTAAACAAAAATAGTGGAATATTGATAAGTTTGCGTCTTGAGGGAACTCTGTCAGTTGCAAGTTACCTGGTCTCGTGCAAAGTGAATATGGATTACCGGTATAACCGCGTATACATTCGCAGTGTGCGCGATGCTGCACCGCCTGACACTCGGCATTCAGTCCACATTGACCTGGGCAAGGATCAACACATTTGTTATTGATACACGCGTGTATTTGTGCACAATCCGAACTGCTATAACACTCGAGGCGACAGTTTGGTGGATTGCCGAAGTAACCAGTAATACAAGAGCAAATGGCATTGCCACCACGTTCAATACACTGTGAATTGGGGCCGCAAGGCGATGGCTGGCATGGATTCTTCAACTCCACTTCAGGAACTGGATCGCAAGCGACAAATGCATTACCAGTCATACGTTCTGGACAGCGACACATTGGTATGTGGTTAACGACGTCACAGAGTGCGCGTTGGCCACATGTACCTGGACATGGGTCCACACATTTATTACGCACGCAAGCGCGATCACGTGGACAATCCGCATTAAGCACACATTCTGGGCGACAACCGATGATGGGATCGCCATGATATTCCGGTATGCAGGAACATTGCCCGTTATTGCAGACAGTATTTGCGCCACATGGTGAAGGGATGCATGGATCCACAGGTTCCGCTGGTTCTGTAAGGTTTGTGTAAATTAAGAATTGCGTTTTGACTACGTATTCGGGTTCGTGGTATTTACTTGGTGCTGGTGGCGGTGGTGGTAATGGACGACAGCTGGTAAACGGATCACCGGTATAGCCAACGGGACAAGAACAGCTGGGTGTATGATATATTACATTACAAAGCGCTGAAAATCCACATGAACCGGGACATGGATCGCGACAACGTTCGTTAATACAGGCCATATTGCTGGCACATTCCGCATTTATTGTACATTCCGGACGGCAGTTGGGCGGCGCGCCAATGTAGTTCGTCAAACAGCTGCATGTAGCGGCACCATTCACTTCACGACATTGTGCGTATGGGCCACAAGGCGACGGTATGCATGGATTGACATCTGCTTGTGGCGGTTCTGGGGTACGTGGTGCTAAAGAGCATTATACAAGGGTAAATCAGTGAATTAAGCGAATAAGACGCGTAAATTAAGGCTATTGTGAGAAAGTGGCACAGTCGTTGCTTACGTGGTATACGCTGGCAGCTGGTGAAGGCTTCGCCGGTATAACCGGCCTTACAAGCACACAACGGACTATGGTTATGTACATGACATTCGGCGTTTAAGCCACAAGCGCCTGGACAGGGATCTTTACATTTCTGGTTGATGCATGCTTTGTCGGATGGACATTCTGAGCTGACGACACATTCTGGACGACAAGTGGGTGGAGTGCCAACGAATTCCGGTAGACACGAGCAAACGGCTTGACCATTTGATTCGCGACATTGTGCGTTGGCGCCACATGGTGATGGTTGGCAGGGACTTACTTTGACGGGTGGTTCAGCTGTTTCGAATTACACAACAAATTAGTGTCCAGTAGAGGTTAAGCGAGCGCTGGGTTAAAATATACTCAAACCAATATTTATAGCTCTACTAGAGCTGTGTTGTTTTGAAGCGAATTACGTATGTTATTTTTGCGCTTAATCTATGTTACTTCTTAAACTAAGTTAAGTTAAGTTATGTTAAGTGTGCCCATGGTAGGCTATGGCATGCTAGGGTTCTTATGCTAATGATTCTTAATATACGCTTATGATTACATTATTTGGCTTTATTTTTGGTATGGTTATTACTGCTAAGTAGTCGTGTAAGAATTGCAAAGTGAGAACTTTATATTGCTTGCAGACAGGGGTTTTAGATAGCGGGTTATAAAACGACGCATAGCATTTTCGAGGGTAAAGCTCTACCTAACGCATTGGTTACTCAATTTGTATTAGCGAGTTTCAGCAGACATTAGACAAAATTTAGTGCATTTGGGGTGGAAGTTCTGCATTGTTGTCAATTTTGGGAAGCTTGTTGTTAAGAATAAATAATACACATTAAAAATTTCTTACGTTCTGCCTGCACTATTTCACAACGTGTATATGGATCGCCGCGGTAGCCTGGCAGGCAGGCACAGTTCGGTATATGATTGACGACTTGACAAGTGGCTTGCGAACCACAAGTGCCGGGACATGGATCACGACACTTTTGGTTTCGACAAGCTTTGTCCGCTGAACAATCCGAATTTCTAACACATTCAGGACGACAAGCTTCATAAGGATTACCGAAATAGTCGGGTAAACATTGACAAACGCTAATGCCATTACGTGGTTGGCAAATTGCGTTTGGACCACAAGGGCTGGGACTGCAAGGTAAAGCCACCTCCGTTGGTGGTTCCTGTTGCTTAACGCATGTAGAGAAAGGATCGCCAGTATATCCGCTTGGACAGTAACACATTGCGCTGTGCGCCAATACACGACACTCGGCTGCAACACCACACGAACCCGGACAAGGATCGGCGCATTTGCGATTGATGCACGCCTTGTCCGAGACACACTCAGCACTTGTTACGCATTCGGGACGGCAGTTTGGTGCAGTACCAATGAAATCACGTAAGCAAGTACATTGTGCACCATTCGCAGTGGCGGTACATTCCGAGTTCGGTCCGCAAGGTGATGGTTGGCATGGATTTGTAGGCGTTACGTCGCTTATCGGTGCCGGTTTTGGTATAACTGTAATGGGTTTGAAGATGATGTTTATTTGAAAATTGGTGAGAGTAAAGTGCGTGCGCATAGTACTTATTGGCTGGCAGGAAATGAACGGATCGCCGGTGTAACGTGGTGGACAGGCACATATTGGGCTATGATTTTGAACATGACAGACGGCACGTAAACCACAGGTACCGGCGCACGGATCTTGGCAACGCTGATTCAAACAGTACTTATCCAAAGCACATTCGGAATTGGAAACACACTCGGGACGACAAGATGGTGGTGCACCAATATAACCAGGTAGGCAAGAGCAGATGGCTTGTTGATTAGACGCGCGACACTGTGCATTGGGACCACAAGGAGAAGGTTGACAGGGGTTTACGGGCGGTGGCGGTTCGACGACTGAAATTGGAAGAATGTGAGTTTGCATAGTCCGGTTGAAAGCGTTGATTTCAATATTACTTGGTATGCTTTCGCAATAAACAAATGCATTGCCTGTCATGCCTGCTGGACACGAACACATCGGTACGTGGTTTATAACATTGCACAGCGCAAGCGTGCCACAAGTACCCGGGCATGGGTCTTTACATTTTTGATTGATACAAGCACGGTCACGGGCGCAATCGCTGTTGAGTACACATTCTGGACGACAACCACTGTATGGATCTCCATGATATTCGGGCAGACAAGTACACACACCATCTCCACTACAAGCAGCATTCGCACCACAAGGTGATGGCACACAAGGATCCTGTTTGATGGGCTCACGTTGCACCGGTTGGGGTGGCTCTGGTTGACAGCTACTGAATGGATCTCCTACATAGCCAGTTGGACAGACGCAGTTGGGTACATGATTGAGTACATTACAAATTGCGTTAAAACCACATGAGCCGGGACATGGATCACGACACTTCTCATTGATGCAGGCACGATTCGACTGACAATCGGAATGTACAACGCATTCCGGGCGGCAATTCGGTGGACTACCTATGTAGCTAGGTAGACATGAGCAAACCGCGCCGCCGTTACGATTATGACATTGCGCGTATTGGCCACAAGGTGAAGGATTGCAGGGATTACTTGGTGGTTGTGGCGTTACATCTGCGATTGGCTGCGGTATTGGATAGCAACGCGTAAAAGCATCTCCCGTATAGCTAACTCTGCACGAACAAATCGGATTATGGTTGTAAACGCGACATTCTGCATTTTGCCCACAGGTACCAGGGCAAGGATCTGCGCATTTACGATTTATGCAAGCCTGTGTGAGCGGACATTCCGAATTAACGGTACACTCTGGACGGCAAGCAGGCGGCGAGCCAATAAATTCAGGCAAGCACGAACAAACAGCTTGTTGATTAACTTCATGGCACTGCGCATTCGGACCGCACGGCGAAGGTTGGCATGGATTAACATAAATGGGCTCCACTAGTGACAAGAAACATATAGAATTTTTACTGCCGATGTTTAAGGAAAATTTGTATTTATGCTTACATTGTTTTACGGGTGAGCATAAGCTAAACGGATTGCCCGTATAGCCATTGAAGCAATGGCAAACGGGTAGGTGATTAACAACCTGGCATTCGGCATTGCGACCGCAAGTGCCAGGACATGGATCTTGACATTTACGTTGTACGCAGGCTTTATTTGATGGACAATCACTGTTTAGCACACACTCGGGTCGACAACCTTGATAAGGGTTTCCGAAATATTCCGGAAGACAGACACAAGATCCAACATTGTTATGACGACGACATTCCGCATTATCTCCACAAGGATTCGGTACACATGGGTCTATAAAGTCCGGTACTGGTGCTGGTGGTGGCGGTAATGGCAAGCGGCAGACGGTGAAGGGGTCTCCAACGTAACCTTGTTCACAAACACAATTGGGTATGTGATTCAAAGTATGACACTGTGCATTGGAACCACATAGACCCGGGCATGGATCGCGACACTTCTGATTAATGCAAGCCTTATCGGATGGACATTCTGAATTGGATATACATTCTGGACGACAATTTGGTGGTACGCCTATAAACTCAGAGAGACAAGTACATGAAGGTGCACCATTTATGTTGCTGCATTGAGCATTGGCGCCGCACGGTGATGGACGGCAGGGATCGCGTGGCTCTTCATAAGTCGGAGGAGCTGTAGAAAAGTGAGTTGATATGGGAGGTTTGAAATTAGGTTTACGGACATTAAATCGCCGATGAGTAGAAAATACGTACTGATGATGGGTTGACAAGCTACAAATGGACTTCCGGTATAACCCGTTGGACACGAGCAAATAGGGTTATGATTCACAATGTTACAGAGTGCATTATGGCCGCAAGCGCCTGGACACGGATCTTTGCATTTCTGATTGATGCATGCGTGGTTCATTGGACACTCAGAATTGCTAATACATTCTGGGCGACAAGCGGGTGGTGTACCAATCATATCTGCTACACACGAACAAACAGCTATACCATTTCTATCTTGACATTGTGAGTTTGGACCGCATGGTGATGGTTGGCATGGATGCGCTGGTTCAGGTGGCCGCTCCGGAATTGGTTGGCAGAGAACAAATGCATTGCCTTGCATTCCCGCTGGGCAGTGGCACATGGGTACATGATTGTGCACTTCACATATCGCGTTCGAAGCACAGGTGCCGGGACAAGGATCTTGACATTTCTGGTTGATACAAGCTTTATCGCGCGAGCATTCGCTGTTAAGAATACATTCAGGACGGCAACCAGTGTATGGATCGCCTTGATATTCACCTATGCAAGTGCAAATACCATCGCTGCATTGAGCGTTAGTGCCACACGGTGATGGTATGCAAGGATCGTCAGCAGGGGTAGCTAATGTCAAAAATAAATATGGTTCGTTTAAAGTTTGGGTACGAAGGATTGAAAGGTTTAGATTTATATTACGTGGAGGTGGTGGAGCTGGTTGCGGGTGGCAACTCGTGAATGGATCACCGATATATCCGGCCGGGCACGTACACACTGGCGTATGATTTAGAACATTGCAAACGGCATACACTCCACAAGATCCAGGGCAAGGATCGCGACACTTTTCGTTTATGCAGGCGCGATTGCTGGCACAGTCCGAGTTTATAACACATTCTGGGCGGCAATTGGGCGGTGAACCGGTATACGAAGGTAGACAAGAACACGTCGGCTGTTCATTCACAACACGACAAACGGCATATTGACCGCAAGGTGAAGGAACACATGGATCGCGGTATGGTTCACGCGCTGGCGGTGGTGGTGGTGGTATAGGATTGCAACGGACAAATGCATCGCCAGTATAACCTGGGCGACAACTACAATATGGGCTATGTGAACGTACGCGACACTCAGCATTCGAGCCACAAGTGCCAGGGCAAGGATCTTGACATTTCTTGTTGATGCAGGCTTTATCAGCGGGACATTCAGAGTTCGATGTGCATTCGGGACGACAAGAGGGTGGACTGCCAATAAATTCGGGCAGACATGAGCATACGGCTTGTTCGTTTACCTCGCGACATTGAGAATTCGGGCCACATGGCGAGGGTATGCATGGATTGACATATTCTCTAATAGCTATTTATACATGTAAAATGAGATAATAATAATAAAGTGCAATAAGTCAAAATTGTGCTGTGATTCAAACTGTCTTTGCTAAATGAAAAAGTAGTGAGTAAACAAATATGATGCTTACGTTCTTTCAAGACATTACAGTAGCTGTACGGGTCACCGGTGTAACCCGACAGACAACTGCAGGTGGGCAAATGATTAATGGCGTCACACTGCGCATTTTGTCCACAAACGCCAGGGCAGGGATCTTGACACTTTTGATTTCGACAAGCCTTATTCGAAGGACAATCCGAATTTGCGATACACTCGGGACGGCAACCCTCATATGGATTGCCGAAATACTCTGGCAGACACTTACAAGCGCCGGCGTTGTTTTGTGTGGTACAAATAGCGTTGCTGCCACATGGACTAGGCACACACGGATTAATCTGTTCGAGCTCAACAATCGGTTCGGGGTAACATTGCGTGAATGGATCACCCATATAACCGGCGATGCAGACGCAAGATGGGGTGTGACTAACCACATGACAAGTAGCTGATGTGCCACAAACACCGGGACATGGATCGCGGCACTTCATGTTGATACATGCTTTATTGCTGGTACATTCCGAGGAAGATAAACATTCTGGTCGGCAATTTGGTGGAGCACCAATATAATCTGGTAAGCAGCTGCACGATGGTGAACCATTTCTGTCAGCGCATTGTGAGTTGGGACCGCATGGCGAAGGTACGCAGGGATTTACAGGTTCCTGTTGAGGTGTCGGCGGTGGTAATAGTTGGCATAGAGTATGCGCATTGCCAGTGTAGCCGCTCGGGCAACTACAGAATGGCGCGTGATTAATGACCGAGCACACGGCACGTACGCCGCAGCTGCCGGGACATGGATCTCGACATTTCTGATTAACGCAAGCTAAGTTCGGTGGACAATCCGAGTTTATGGTACACTCAGGTCGGCAGTTAGGTGGTGAGCTGAAATAGTCTGGTAAGCAAGCGCAAACTGCCTGTTGATTAACTTCATGACATTGTGAATTAGGGCCGCACGGCGACGGTTGACACACATTCGTTATAGTTGGCGGAGCTAAGGAGCAAATATATGAATTTTGAATTGGAAATTTGAAGCAACGTAAATTTTGACACCTACTTTGTAGTACAGAGCATTGAACGAAAGCGTTGCCCGACATACCATCAGGGCAACGACACATAGGTATATGATTAAACACATCACAGATGGCTCCCACACCACATGTGCCTGGACAAGGGTCAACGCATTTGTTTCTTATACAAGCTTTGTCACGTGGGCACTCAGTATTGAGTACACATTCTGGTCGACAACCTGAGTAAGCGTTTCCTTGGTACTCAGGCAAGCATGAGCATACGCCGTTATTACAGATGGCATTACTACCGCAGGGTGACGGATTACATGGGTCTTGTAAAGGCGCTAAGAAAAGTAAAATTAATAATTTACCGATAACAAAAATACTGATAACATACGTTGAGGCTCGGGTGGCTTAGGTATACAGCTAGTGAACGGATCGCCTGTATAATCAGCTGGGCAGGTACATATAGGCGTGTGATTAATGACACTACAAATTGCAGAGAAACCACAAGATCCCGGGCAGGGGTCGCGACATTTTTCATTTATACACGCCAAGTGTGGCGAGCACTCGGCATTGATTGAACACTCGGGTCGGCAGTTGGGTGGTGCACCTAGGTAGTTGGGCAGACAAGAACACGAGGCCTGACCATTGACGTTACGGCATACAGCATTAGCACCACAAGGTGATGGTACGCATGGATCGCGGTATTCCTCTCTAATGACGGGCACAGGCGGTGGTGCTGTAAAAATAAGGTTGTGCTTGACAAATGTGTTTTTATATCCGACAATTATCTGCTTCTTACGTGGTATTGGATAGCATCTGGTAAACGCATCGCCGGTGTAACGGTTTCGACAAGTGCAAAGTGGGTTATGGTTATGCACGCGGCATTCGGCGTTAAGTCCACACACACCGGGGCACGGATCGACGCATTTTTGATTGACACATGCCTTATCGAGCGCACATTCGCTGGATATGGTACATTCAGGGCGGCAGTCTGGTGGGGTGCCGATGAATGTTGGTAGACAGGAGCAGACCGCTTGTTGCTTGACTTCCTTACATTGTGAATTTGGTCCACATGGTGAAGGCTGACATGGGTTTACCACGTCTAATTTAGCTAAATTTACGGAAAAATATATATTTCAGGACGTTGTTCCGCAAACAATAGAATCTTTTTAATGCTTACGTTCTGTCAATACCGTACAGTAGCTGTAAGGATCGCCTGTATAACCAGTTAAACAGTTGCAAGTTGGCAAATGATTGCGTACATAACAGAGTGCATTCTGTCCGCAAGTGCCTGGGCAGGGATCTTTACATTTGTTCTGTAGGCAAGCCTTGTTCGTTGGACAATCAGAGTTTACAACACATTCAGGACGACAACCCTCATATGGGTTGCCTTGATATTCAGGTAGACATTGACAAGCGCCAGCGCCGTTACGTACAATACATTCCGTGTTGGATCCGCAAGGACTTGGTTGACAAGGGTTGAGTACTTCTTCCGGTACATCGCGTATGACGTCGCAATAGTTGAATGGATCTCCAGTATAACCGCTTGTACACACACACATTGGTGTGTGATTAATGACATGACAATCGGCGTTTGAGCCACAAACTCCTGGGCAGGGATCTTGGCAACGTTGATTAATGCAAGCTTGTGGCAGTGGACATTCGGAATTTGTTACACATTCAGGACGGCAGTTTGGTGGTGCACCTATAAAGTTTTTGAGACATGAACATGATGGGCTGTCGCCTACAGCGCGACACTCAGCATTCGGTCCGCAAGGCGAGGGACGACAAGGATCTTTAGGTACAACATCCAATTGAGGAACAACTATAAAAAGATGTAGGTGATAAGAAACCTGCTTGGTTGAAATATTTAAATATGTTTTACTTCGAACAGGACTGCATGCAACGAACGGATTGCCAGTGTAAGAATTGGTACAGCGACAAATCGGCGAGTGATTGATGACCGTGCACTCGGCATTGACGCCGCATACTCCAGGGCAGGGATCGCGACATTTCTGCTGCAAACAAGCGCGATTAAGGGCACATTCTGCATTGCTGGTACATTCCGGCCGACAAGATGGTGGGGCACCAATAAATTCTGGTAAGCAAGAACACACAGCTTGTTGATTTATCACGCGACATTGTGAGTTTGGACCACATGGCGACGGTTGACATGGATTTGTCTGCACTGGTGTAGGTATAGGTTGGCACAGAGCGAATGCATTACCGGTCATACCTTCTGGGCAATGACACATTGGTATGTGGTTGTGCACCTCACAAATGGCGTTCGATGCACAAGTGCCCGGACAAGGATCTGTGCATTTTTGACGTATGCATGCCTTGTCCGAAGAACAGTCTGTGTTCAAAACACATTCTGGGCGACAACCAATCAATGGATTACCTTGATACTCCGGTATACATTCGCACTGACCATCGCGACACACAGTATTTGGACCACAAGGCGAGGGATTGCATGGGTCCTCTGCCAGTTTAGGAGGTGGAGGTGGTGGTGCTTGACAAGAGACAAATGGATCTCCAATCAAGCCTGACGCGCACTGACAAATCGGTGTATGATTAATAACATTACAATTTGCATTAAAACCGCACGCGCCTGGGCAAGGATCGCGACATTTTTGATTAATACAAGCTTGTGTGCTGGCGCAATCCGAATTTCTGGTACATTCGGGTCGACAGTTAGGTGGACTACCTATATATGTAGGTAGACATGAACAAGACGGACTACCGTTGATATCGCGACATTCAGCAAACTGTCCACATGGCGAGGGCACACATAGATTTCGTACAGGTTCAGGTGGTGTTGCAGCTGGAGGCGGTGCTACAGAATGAAATGTATTATGATTTTGGGAAACGGGTTCATGTGAAATGAGCTTACGTGGTATTGGATGACAGCGTGTGAAGGCATTTCCTGTATATCCATTCAAACAAGTACAGAAAGGTGAGTGGTTACGTACGTTACATTCCGCATTGGAACCGCATGTGCCAGGGCAAGGATCCTGACATTTCTGGTTGATGCACGCCTTATCTAAGGCACATTCAGCGCTTGTAGTACACTCGGGTCGACATGCTGGCGGTGTGCCAACAAAAGTAGGCAGACATGAACAAACCGCTTGATTGTTCACTTCGCGACATTGTGAGTTTGGTCCGCAGGGCGATGGTTGACAAGGATTAACATACTCATTCATAATTGCTGTAATAATTAATATGCTACTATTACTTGCTGTCTTGTGGTAAGAAATGGTTAACTCACGTTTCACTGGTAATTGACAATAAGTGTACGGATCACCTATGAAACCATCAAGACAATTACAAGATGGTAAGTGATTTATTACGCGACAAATAGCATTTAGCGCACAAACACCCGGACAAGGATCACGGCATTTCTGATTCTGGCATGATTTATCAAGTGGACAGTCGGAGTTCGTGACACATTCTGGACGACAGCCATCATAAGGGTTGCCAAAGTATTCGGGCAAACATTGACAAGAACCGGCGTTGTTCACTTGACGACACTCCGCGTTAACACCACACGGATTTGGTTCACAAGGCGATATGATTTCATCTTGTTTCACTGGCTCTGGCAAGCAGGCCGTGAAGGGATCGCCTGTAAAACCAGGCGCACAAAGGCACATCGCTGTATGACTGATTACGCGACACTGAGCATTCTGTCCGCATAAGCCAGGGCAAGGATCAACACATTTTTGATTAATACATGCCTTGTCTTGGCTGCATTCACTATTCGTAACACACTCCGGTCGACAGTTAGGTGGTGAACCAATAAATTGTGGTAAACAGGAGCATGACGGAGCATCACCGACAGCGCGGCATTGCGAATTCGGACCGCAAGGTGATGGGTAGCAAGGATCCTTTGGTTCTTGTAAGCGTATTGGTGGTTCAACTAAAGAAAAATCGCGAAATGGTTAAAACTAAGACTAAGTTCTGACAAAATTAAATATTTACTTATGCGTTGGCAGGCCACAAATGGATTTCCAGTATGACGCACCGGGCATGTACAGATCGGCGCATGATTTGTCACTTTGCAAATAGCATTAAAACCACAAGCTCCAGGGCAAGGATCGACACATTTTTGGTTCTGACAGGCCATTTGTGGACCACAATCAGAATTACGGACACACTCTGGACGACATGTAGGTGGATTACCGATGAAACCTTCGATGCAAGAACATACAGCATTTTGGTTGACAACACGACAGCGACTATTCGGACCACACGGTGATGGTTCACATGGATTGGAGACAAGTTTAGCTTTAGAGAGATAGGGAAAGAGGAGAAAAACTTAGCCACTGAACAATCGTTTCGGTGAACAAATAATATTTACGTGGTATTGGATCACATTGGTAGAATGCATTTCCGGACATGCCATCTGGACAACGGCACATGGGCACATGATTTAGCACTTCGCAAATAGCATTGACACCACATGTACCTGGACATGGATCAACACATTTATTTCTAATACAAGCCTTATCGTGTGGACATTCCGAATTCAACACACACTCCGGACGACAGCCAACGAAGGGGTCGCCTTGATATTCAGGTATACAAGTGCATTGACCATCGTTATAGACGGCGTTAGGGCCACAAGGTGATGGATTACAAGGATCATCTTTCACGGGTGGTTGAGCTGTTGGCATAATTGATGGTATAATGAGAGGTCTTAAATTCAAATTATCTCGAAATTTATTGATCTTACATGGTGGCGCCGGTTGACAACTAACAAATGGATCGCCTATATAATCCTTTGGACAAGAACATATGGGTATGTGATTTATCACACTGCATTGAGCATTGTATGCGCAAGAACCTGGACAAGGATCAGTGCAACGGTTATTAATACATGCCAAGTTGGATGAACACTCCGAGTTGGTGACACACTCTGGACGACAATTTGGTGGTGCGCCAAAGAAATTGGGTAAACAGGAGCATGAGGCTTGACCGTTTACATTTCTACATTGAGAGTTGGGGCCACAAGGTGAAGGCAAGCAGGGATCTCGTATTGGTTCGGCGACAGTTGTCGGTGGTGGCGCTGTGCAAGTAACAGGACGATTATAAACAGAAAACATTTCATGATGTAAAACAAACTCACGAGGTATGGGATAACAACGTGTGAACGGATCACCAGTGTAACCAAGCTGACAAGAACACAGTGGTGCGTGGTTGCGCACTTGACACTGGGCTCCGGTACCACAAACGCCTGGACATGGATCGGCACATTTTTGATTGATACAGGCTTTGTCGAAGTTACACTCAGTACTTATAGTACATTCGGGCCTACACGCCGGTGGAGTGCCAATAAATTCTGGCAGACAAGAGCACACTGCTTGACTATTCACTTCGCGACACTGACTATTGGGACCGCATGGCGATGGTTGACAAGGGTTGACGTATTCTTGTACTATGGCTAGAAATTTGATGAATACTTTCAAATTGTGAATTTCAAATAATTGTGATGTCAAACAAATTTTGCTTACGTTTCTCTTCAACGGCGCAATAACGATATGGATCACCTACAAAGCCGTATAAGCAAGAGCAGGTGGGTAGATGATTTCTGGTGTAACACTCAGCATTCAAACCACATGTACCGGGGCATGGATCGCGACATTTCTGATTGATACACGCTTTGTTCGATGGACAATCAGTATTCAGCACACATTCAGGACGGCATCCTTCGTAGGGGTTTCCGAAATACTCATCAAGACATTTACATGAGCCTACACCATTTTGCTGTAAGCATTCGGCGAATGAACCGCACGGATTCGGATTGCAAGGATCGACAACTTCGGTTGGTGCACGTACAATCAAGGTACATTGTACGAATGGATCACCGGTGTAGTCGTTCTCACAGTAACACATTGCTGAGTGACTTATAACACGACAGAGTGCATTATTGCCACAAAGTCCAGGACATGGGTCCACACAGCGATTATTTCGACAAACATTGTTTGACGAACATTCCGAGTTTGTCACACATTCGGGACGACAGTTTGGTGGTTGACCGTAGAAGTTTTCAAGGCAAGAGCACGATGGCGATTCGCCCACAGCTTGACAGCGGCTATTCGGTCCACATGGTGAAGGTTGACACGGGTTGATTGGTGTAATATCACGTACAGGTTCAACTATCGTTTAGAAAGAGGACAAAACTCAGAAAGTGAAGATTTTTTTAAATGCGTGCGGAACTCACTTATAGGACGACATTGTACAAAAGGATTGCCTGTATAGCGTTCATTGCACGTGCAGAAAGGATTGTGATTGACTACTGCGCATTTCGCATACAAACCACATGTACCGGGACATGGATCTACGCAACGTTGATTTTGACAAGCACGGTTTGGTTGACAATCAGAGTTGCTGGTACATTCTGGGCGACATGATGGTGGACTACCTAGATAGTTGGGCAGACAACTACACACAGCTTGCGAGTTCACTTCGCGACATTGTGAGTTCGGACCACAAGGCGATGGTTGACAAGGATTACGGTAAATATCAGCTATGATAAAAATGTTAAAACGATTTAGAACGCGTCTAAAATATATTACAAATGTTAACATACTTTGAACCGGTACACATTGCACAAATGCATTGCCGGTCATACGTTCCGGACAACGGCACATAGGCACATGATTAAAGACTTCACATATTGCTTCTGAGGCACATGTGCCTGGACAAGGATCAACACATTTCTGTCTTATGCAGGCGCGATCACGTGGACACTCTGTATTGAGTATACATTCTGGTTTACACGCGACATAGGGGTCACCCTGATACTCAGCTATACACGTACATTGCCCATCACCTGAGCAGATAGCGTTGGGTCCACATGGACTAGGATTGCAAGGATCAATAGGTTCTTGTTGCGGTGGTGCTAAAAATAAGTTTACATTACGAACGTTGTTGTGGCGTTTACTAGAATTTTAGCTTACGAGGTGGTGGTGCTGGATGACAAGCAATGAATGCGTCACCTATATAACCAGGCTGGCATGCACAGTTCGGTGTGTGGTTTATGACACTGCACACGGTATTGACACCGCATGCACCCGGACATGGATCGCGACATCGTTCATTTATACATGCCTGGCTACTGATACAATCGGAGTTAACCGTACACTCGGGACGACAATTGGGAGGTGCGCCTATATAATTTGGTTGACATGTACAAGATGGCACATTATTTTGGTTGCGACAAGTGGCATATGGACCACATGGCGATGGCACGCAAGGATCACGGTATACATCGGCGGCTTTAGGAGGTGGTGGCGCTAAAGGAAAATTATGATCACGATATAGTACATGTCAAGCAATAACTTCACTTTGCTTACGTGGTAAGGGATAACAACGCACGAATGGATCACCGGTTAGACCACTACGACAGGAACAAATTGGACTATGATTGCGCACTTGACATAACGCACTTTGACCGCAAACTCCAGGACAAGGGTCAACGCATTTTCGATTTATACACGCCTTATCACTTGTACACTCTGAACTAGATGTACACTCGGGTCTACAGGAAGGTGGTACGCCTATAAACTCACTTAAACATGAGCACACAGCTTGACCGTTTACTTCACGACACTGAGAATTCGGTCCACATGGACTGGGTTGGCATGGGTTTACGTACTCTTGTACAATGGCTATATGTTATTTGTGTGGTTACATGTAAATAAATTGAAAATGAACCAGTTAGAACGTTAGTGTCTACAAAAAAGAACAACAAACTACATATATGCACATAGGAAGGTGGTGAAAAAAATTTTAGAAAAACAGCATCACTAGTACTAAAGTGCGGAAGCGCACATTAGCTCTACGATACTATTTCTTAAAGAAATTGTTCCCTCATACTTCACAGTGCAGTTTTGTTACGAGTAAACTCAAATCTTTTAGCTTACGTTCTGCTGGTCTTGTACAATAACGATATGGATCCCCGGTATAACCAACGAAGCAATTACAAGTTGGTATATGGTTGACGACATTACATTCAGCATTCTGTCCACAGGTACCAGGGCAAGGATCCCGACATTTTTGGTTTTGGCAAGCCTTATTCGACGGACAGTCCGAATTGAGTACACATTCCGGTCGACAGCCCTCATATGGATTGCCAAAGTATTCCGGTAAACATTGGCACGCACCAGCACCATTACGTTCGAGGCAATTTGCGTTGGCACCGCAAGGTGATGGCGAACATGGGTTTAGCACTTCAATTGGTGCGGCTACACGTATTGGCTGGCAAATTGTGAATGGATCGCCAGTAAAGCCGGGCAAACAGTTGCAACGCGGTGTGTGTGATACGACGTGACACTCAGCACTAGTGCCGCAGAGTCCTGGGCAGGGATCTTTGCATTTTTGATTAATGCATGCCTGTGTGGATGGGCATTCCGAATTTGAAACGCATTCCGGCTTGCAGTAAGGTGGGGAACCGATGAAGTTTGCAAGACACGTGCACGATGGCGTGTTGCCGATAGCACGGCATTCTGAGTTCGGACCGCATGGCGATGGACGGCAAGGATCAGTTGGTGTGACATCCAATTGTGGTTGTTCTATGATACGTTGGCAAGCGACAAATGGATTTCCAGTGTATTGTGGTATGCACGTGCAGAAAGGATTGTGATTTACGGTACTGCACTGAGCATTCCGTCCGCAAGTACCAGGGCAAGGATCGACACATTTCTGATTTATGCACGCCAAATTGGCTGGACATTCCTGGTTAGCAGTACACTCCGGTCGACATGTTGGTGGTGCGCCAATGAAGCCTGGTATGCAAGAACAAACAGCTTGCTCATTTACTTCGCGACACTGTGAGTTGGGACCACAAGGTGAGGGCTGACAAGGGTTAACTTTAACTGGCGCTGAAAGTTGAAAATATTTATGTTTGGGGAACATTCTTCCGACCGGTTATGAAGTCATTGATATTTACGTGGTAACGGAGAGCACTGTATAAAAGCGTTGCCAGACATTCCGTTCGGACACGAGCAGATAGGTATGTGATTGATGACGCTACACAAAGCATTTGATGCACAAGTGCCGGGACAAGGATCAACACATTTATTTCGTATGCAAGCGCGATCGCGTGGACAGTCTGTATTCAGTACACATTCTGGTCGACAACCGGTATACGGATCGCCCTGGTATTCTGGTATACATGTGCAAATACCATCGTTGCATTGAGCATTCGAACCGCAGGGTGAAGGATTGCATGGATCGTCTTTGACAACAGCTAAGTTAAGTATAATAATATAAATTAGGAGAGTACCATTGGAGGAAATTTCGCGTCGAAATCTTACGTTTTGGTGGTGGCTCTGGTAGACAGTAAGTGAAAGGATCTCCAGTATATCCAGTTGGGCAAACACAGCTTGGCGTATGATTGATAACATTACAGATAGCACCCAAACCACATGAGCCGGGACAAGGATCGCGACATTTTTCATTGATACACGCCTGACTACTTGGACATTCAGCATTAATGGTGCATTCTGGACGACAATTAGGTGGAGCACCAATGTAAGTAGGTAAACAAGAACAAGAAGGTGATTCTCCAATGCGACGGCACTGTGAATTCGGACCACATGGTGAGGGTACACAAGGATCGACGGGTTGGCGTTGTACGGGTGCAGGTGGTGTGGCTACAATGACAAATATATTGATGATATTTTTCCGCGTTACTCAAATAGGAGGTCTAAGCTTACGTGGTATAGCGAAGCAACGTGAAAAGGCATCTCCTGTAAAACCTGCACGACAAGAACAGATTGGGCTATGATTATGTACACGACAATTGGCATTTTGCCCGCATGTGCCTGGGCAAGGATCTGCGCATTTCTGATTGATACAGGCTTTGTCGAACGCACACTCAGTCGAAATGGTGCACTCGGGGCGGCAAAGTGGTGGACTGCCAATGTATTCGGGTAAACAAGAGCACACAGCTTGTTCGTTAATTTCTCGACACTGTGAGTTGGGACCACAAGGTGATGGCTGGCACGGATTGACATATTCCTTGATAGCTGTTTTAGAGACATTTTAATTAACTAGACTACATTCGCACATATGATATTTGGCTTACGTTGTTTCTCCACTTGGCAAGAACGATATGGATCGCCACTATAGCCAGGTACACAATTACAGGTTGGCACATGATTTAGTACTGAACAAATGGCATTCTGTCCACAAGTGCCAGGACAAGGATCGCGACATTTCATATTTTGACAGGCCATATTGGAAGCACAATCGGAATTCAACATACATTCGGGTCTACAGACTTCGTAAGGATTTCCAAAGTATTCCGGAAGGCATTGGCATGAACCAGCGTCATTACGTTGCATGCAACGTGCATTTGGACCGCATGGACTTGGATTGCAAGGATCGATGTGATCCAATTGTGGTATCTTGCTTTCCACACATTGTATGAATGGATCTCCTTCAAAGCCGGCTGGACAATAACAGCTTGGAGTGTGCGAAAGTACACGACACAAAGCGCTATTGCCACATAAACCTGGACAAGGATCTTTGCATTTTTGATTAATACACGCTAAATTGGTGTTGCATTCTGAGCTGGTCACGCATTCTGGTCGGCAATTTGGAGGCGCACCAATATAGTCAGGTAAGCAAGTACACGAAGGCGTGTCGCCAACAGCGCGGCATTCCGAGTATGGACCACATGGCGATGGAACACAAAGTTGACTCGGTGGACGTGGTTTGGGTGTGTCTAAAATCGGTTGACAACTAACAAACGGATTGCCGGAATATCTGTCTGGGCAACGGCAGAACGGTATATGATTGGCAACATGACAAAGAGCATTGTTGCCGCAAACGCCGGGACACGGATCGGAACATTTTTGATTGAGACAAGCTTGGTTAAGCGGACACTCCGAGTTGATTGTGCATTCCGGCCTACAAAACGGTGGACTACCGACAAAGGATGCGATGCAGGAGCAGACAGCTTGTTGATTTACCTCACGGCACTGACTGTTTGGACCGCAAGGTGTTGGCTGGCAAGGATTTTGTGGCACATCCAATTCTGTAAAATTATGAACATGAAGGAATATTGAAACGACGCAAACTTTTCCAATCTTACTTGGTATCGGTGAGCATTGTACGAAAGCGTTGCCTTCCATACCGTCGGGACAGCGACAAATTGGTATATGATTCATGACTTCGCAGATGGCATTAGAAGCGCAGGTTCCTGGACAAGGATCAACACATTTGTGTCGTACACAAGAGCGATCTCTAGCACAATCAGTATGCAATACACATTCTGGCCTACAGCCTGTGTAAGGATCTCCATGGTATTCGGGTATACATGTACACTGACCATTGTTACATTTTGCGTTAGGGCCGCATGGTGAGGGTATACATGGATCGTCTTGAGGTACAACTTCAGCTGCATAAAAAATACAGGTTTTACTAACGGCACCTTTTAATCTAACTACTGACTTACTTCTCGGTGGTGGTAACGGATTGCAGACAGTGAACGGATTACCAGTGTAACCGGTTTGGCATGTACAAATTGGTGTGTGACTAATCACATTGCATAATGCGCTAATGCCACAAGAACCTGGACATGGGTCTCGACATTTCTGATTTATACAGGCTTGATGGCTTGGACACTCTGAGTTCAGACTACATTCTGGACGGCAAGTGGGTGGAGCACCAAGGAAATTTGGTAGGCAGGAGCATGATGGTGAACCGTTTATATCGCGGCACTGTGAGTTTGGTCCACACGGTGATGGCACGCAAGGATCTTGTGGTTGACGTTGTGGCGGTGGTGTTGATATCGGTGCTAGTGAGGAATAATTCGATGAAGTGAAAACATTTTCTATGTTGAAGGGTTAAACGTTGTAATCTTACTTATAATTCGGAAGCAACGCACGAAGGCGTCGCCGGTGAATCCATTATTACAAGTGCAGATAGGACTGTGGTTTCTTACGCGACACTCTGCATTCTGCCCACAGACCCCGGGACAAGGATCTACACATTTCCGATTAATACATGCTTTTTCAGTAGCACATTCAGAGCTGGATGTACATTCAGGTCGACATGCTGGTGGACTACCGACATACTCCGGCAAGCAAGAACACACTCCTTGGCCGTTTACTTCGCGGCATTTTGAGTTTGGACCACAAGGCGAAGGTTGACAGGGATTAACGTATACTTTGGGAGCTATAAATATGAATTGGATTTAAAGAAACACTGTTTCGCGAATTAACTTTAAAATAGGCTTACGTTCTTCTTGTACTACTTGGCATAGGCGATAAGGATCACCATTATAGCCGGGATAGCATTCGCAGGAAGGTAAATGATTTATTACTTGACATACTGCATTTGTTCCACAAGTACCGGGACAAGGATCGACGCATTTCTGGTTTTGACAAGCTTTATTCGATGGACAGTCTGAGTTCAGGACACATTCAGGACGACAACCTTCGTATGGGTTACCGAAGTACTCTGGTAAGCATTGGCAAGAACCTGCGTTGTCGCGTTCTTCACATTTAGCATTGATACCGCATGGACTGGGACTGCATGGTCTCAATACTTCGATCGGTTCCGCTCGTACTGGGTTACATTGTGAAAATGGATCTCCAGTAAAGCCTTCTTGACAGAGACACATGGGTGTGTGACTGAAGACACGACAATTGGCATTTAAGCCACACAGTCCAGGACAAGGATCTTTGCATTTTTGATTTATACATGCTTGTGTGGATGGGCATTCTGAATTTGAAACACATTCAGGGCGACAATTTGGTGGTGATCCTGTAAAATCTGGCAAACATGAACATGACGGGGAGTCACCTGAAACGCGACATTCGGAATTAGGTCCGCAAGGCGAGGGCACACAAGGATTGGCGGGTGTAGCATCACGTATTGGAGCAACTATTTTTTTAAAAAACCAACAAGTTAAGAAAATATTTATATTTGAGAAAGAAAATGAGCACAGCTTACTTATTTCCTGGCAACGCACAAATGGATTTCCTGTCATTTGAGCGCGACAAGTACAGAATGGATTATGATTGACAACGTTGCATACTGCGTTGAAACCACAGGTTCCAGGACAAGGATCGCGACACTTAGAGTTCTGACATGCCTGATCCGGTGGACAATCAGAGTTCGTTGTACATTCCGGTCTACACTGTGGCGGACTACCAATGAAGTCTGGTAAGCAGGAGCACACGCCCACATTTTGCACTTCACGGCATTGACTGTTAGGACCACACGGTGATGGTTGACAAGGATTTCTTGGGGCAGGTTCTAAAGAGCGAGTAGAACAGTTGAGAAAACGTTCGGGAAAAGAGATTAATAAATCAAATTTACTTTCAATTACGCGACACTCAAAGAAGGCGTTGCCCGACATATTGTCTGGACAGTGACACATGGGCACGTGGTTATTGACAATACAAATAGCGTTGGTTCCGCAAGTACCGGGACAAGGGTCGATGCATTTATTGCGCACGCAAGCGCGGTCACGAGCACAATCTGAATTAAGTACACATTCCGGACGACAGCCTACGTAAGGATCTCCTTGGTATTCTGGAATACAAGTGCATTGTCCATTGTTACATTGGGCATTGGGTCCACATGGTGATGGGACACATGGATCGTCACGTACTGGTGGTTGAGTTGCTGTTGTGAAAGCATATAAGTATTTGTATAAGTCACTATGGGGTTCGCAGTATGATTATATTTTAATCAACTCTTACGTTCTGGTGGCTTGGGATTGCAGTTGACAAATGGATTTCCAACATAGCCGTCTACGCACAGACATGTCGGCGTGTGATTGATTACACGACAAACTGTATTTAGACCACAAGCACCCGGGCAGGGATCGCGACATTTCTGATTAATGCAAGCCTGTTGACTTGGACATTCCGAGTTGATGGTGCACTCTGGACGGCAGTTGGGTGGTTGACCAATAAAAGTAGCTAAACAAGAACATGATGGTACTCCATTTACATTGCGACATTCTGCATTAGGACCACAGGGTGATGGAAGGCAAGGGTCACGAATCTCTTCGCGTTCAATTTCGATAGGTGGCGCTAAAATAAATATACACATACGCTCATTGTAAATAAGTTCGGGTTGTGATGTGTCGAATAGCTCACGTGGTATAGGATAACATCTGGTGAATGCATCGCCGGTAAATCCATTATTGCAAGTACAAATTGGACTATGGTTCCTAACGCGACATTGAGCATTACTGCCACAGGGGTCAGCAGCGCATGGATCTACGCATTTCTGATTGACGCAAGCCTTATCTGTGGCGCACTCTGACGAAATGGTGCATTCAGGACGACAAGCGGGTGGTGTACCAATAAATTCTGGTAGACAAGAGCACACAGCCACATCATTTGATTCGCGACATTGAGAGTTTGGTCCGCATGGCGACGGTTGACATGGATTTACGTATTCCGTACGCATGGCTATGTTACCACAAAGGCAAATCAAATAGTTAGAATTGTTGCATAACAAATACTTATTTAAAAGACGAAAGATTCTTACGTTCAATTGGTCGAGTGCAAACGCGATATGGATCACCCATGTAGCCCGTAATGCATGTACAAGAAGGCAAATGATTGACAACTTGGCAATCGGCATTCTGACCACAAGTACCAGGACAAGGATCCTGGCACTTCTGTTGTTGACATGCCTTATTCGATGGGCAGTCGGAATTCATTACGCATTCGGGCCGACAACCTTCGTAGGGGTTACCGAAATATTCAGGCAAACAAGCGCATGAACCAGCGCCATTACGTTCGCGACAAACTGCATTCGGGCCACATGGACTCGGACTGCAGGGTGTGCGTACCTCGACCACGTCTCGTTCGGGTGGTAGATTGCATTGTACAAACGGATCGCCAGTATAGCCGACCACACAAGTACATTGTACTGCATGGCTAACCACACGGCATTCCGCATTGACGCCACAACGTCCCGGACATGGATCAACACATTTCTGATTTATACAAGCCAAGCTGCTGGCACAATCAGAGCTCGTGACACATTCTGGACGACAATTCGGTGGACGACCTATATAAGATTCAAGACATGAGCACGATGGCGCTTCACCAATAGGGCGACACTGCGCATATGGTCCGCATGGTGATGGACGACAAGGATCTGTTGGCACAACATCGCGTGGAGGTTCAACTATACAGAAATAAATAAGGAAATTGTAACTTCTCGGAACACGATGTTTTTACGATGAATTTCTTACTTATCGGTTGACAGCGGATGAACGGATTACCGCTGAAACGAGGTGGACACGTGCAGAATGGGCTGTGATTGACAACTGTGCATTTGGCACCGATACCGCAAGTACCAGGGCATGGATCACCACATTTTTGATTAAGGCAAGCCTGTGTCGGTGCACAATCGGAATTCGAAACACACTCGGGACGGCAAGTTGGTGGACTACCTATGAAGTTTGGCAGACAAGAACATACGGCTTGTTGGTTAACCTCACGACATTGTGAATTTGGTCCACACGGCGAAGGATGGCAAGGGTTTGTATTTACGATTTCTAACAATAAATAATTACAATTAACATCGCGAATAAATGGAACACTCGTTTATGAGAGCTTACTTGGCGCCGGACTACAACGGATGAATGCACTGCCGACAGTACCATCGGGACATCTGCACATAGGTATGTGGTTTATAACATCACAAATGGCGTTTTCGCCACAAGTGCCTGGACATGGATTAGCGCATTTGCTGCGCAAGCATGCCTTATCACGTGGACAGTCCGTATTCAAGACACATTCTGGACGACAGCCTGTGTACGGATCACCATGATATTCTGGCAGACAAGTACAAATGCCATTGTTGCATTGAGCATTTGCGCCACACGGCGACGGATGACATGGATCGACAGGTTCATCTAAGAAAATATACAGTAGTTTGTAAGGCGAATGTTTTATGAACTGCGCTGCAAAATCGTGCTTACTGATAATAGGTTCTGGTGGTAAGGGACGGCAGTTGCTGAATGGATCGCCCGTATAACCATTGGGACATGTGCAAATCGGTGTATGATTGACAACACTACACTCTGCGGAAAAGCCGCAAGAGCCCGGGCAAGGATCGATACATTTTTCACGTATGCAAGCTCTATTCGAAGGACACTCAGCGCTGATGGTACACTCCGGATGACAGTTTGGTGGTGCGCCAATATAACTCTGTAGACAGGAACAGGATGGTACGCCGTTGATGTTGCGACACTCACTATACGAACCGCAGGGCGAGGGTACACAAGGATCACGCTCGACGTGTGAAATGGCTGGTGGGGCAGCTAATGCAAGGAAAACAAAAATCAATAGAACCGTACAAACGGCAGTAGGTTGCATTAACGCTTACGTGGTATGGGATAACAACGCGTGAAAGCATCACCGGTAAAACCATTGCGGCATTGACACAACGGACTATGATTGCGTACGCGGCATTCTGCATTCGTGCCACAAGTGCCGGGACAGGGATCCTGACAACGTTGATTGATGCATGCCTTGTCATAGGCACATTCAGTGCTAAGCACGCATTCCGGACGACAATTTGGTGGTACGCCGATATAACGTTCCAGACATGAACACACCGCCTGACCATTAAGTTCGCGACACTGTGAGTTCGGACCGCAAGGTGAGGGTTGACAAGGGTTTGTAGGTGGCTCCTGACGTATGGCTATTTATCGGTAGTTATAATGCAAACAAGGACAACACAAAAAAAAAAGGAAGATAAAAAGTAAATCAGTAAATTGTATTTTGGGTACGCAGCTTGTTGCTTACGTGCTGGCGGCTCCACATGACAATAACGATACGGATCGCCCGTATAACCGATGCGGCACATACATGTCGGCACATGATTCGTGACGCTGCATTCAGCATTCGTGCCACATGTGCCCGGGCATGGATCACGACACTTCTGCTGTGTGCACGCCTGCTGTGTCGGACAATCTGAATTGCGTACACATTCGGGTCGACACGATTGATATGGATCGCCAAAGTAGTCGGGTAGACATTGACACGAGCCAATGCCGTTACGATCGCGACAAATTGCATTCGAGCCGCAAGGATTCGGCTCGCACGGTGTAACTTGTTCGTGTACGATACGTTCTGTGTTGGAGAGAAAGAGAGAAAGAGTTGAAGAGAAAAAGAGAGTCGAAAAAGTTGTATTAGCAAGGTTTGACATGTGTGCTTTGTAAAATATTACATTAGTAAAGTCAACACACCTTTTGCGTGGGAGTTGAGCAGCATTTTGCGCTGTTGCCAATTTTTACTTTCTTTTTTTATTCCATTTCCACAGCCAAATTTTGTGTTTTTGTTTTATTAGTTTGTTTTAACTTTTGCTTGCGTTGAACGACAGCGGTGAGATTAGAGCACGTTAGATAAATTTGCATAATTGCTAGCACACACATACAATACTACGGCAGCAACAAGTTGCATGTGGTGTGCGGTTAATACTGTTACACTGTTACGTTTACATTAACGGTGATTACGTTTAACGGTTAACTTAGTTGCTATAGTTAAAAAGTACGATTGTTAGACAACGTTTGGCGGTGCGCTCTCACATACAAGCAAACAGTTGCATGTGCGTTTAACGGTTAAACTTAACAAAATAACAGTTATGCGTGTGTGTGTGGGTGCAGCACTGCGGCTGCGTGCAGTTTTTTGGTAGTAAAACTTGTTTTTTTTTTTGGTTTTTGTTAAATTATTTTATTTCGATTATTATTTTTTTTTGCTTTTGGTTAATTTTATTTTACTTTTGGTTAAAATAATACTATTATTTGTGTTTGGTTTTGGTTAAAAATGCGTACGTGTGTGAGTGCGTATGAATGCGCGCGTGTACTTTAGCGGCGTGTAATGCAAATTTCGAGTCAAAATTCGCTTGTTTTGTTCATAAATATATTTTTAAAATTTTTTTTGGGTTTTTTGCAATAAAACGCATTTGGGTTTAGTTTCCAATTTCGGATATATTTTTATTAAAAATTCGCTTGTTTAAATAATTTTGAATGCATATTAGATAAAGCTTGACATACTTATACTAGCTTATACAGTTAGACTGGTTATAAAAAGGGTTGTTAGAAATGCAGTTATCCAGCGTTGAGTAAAAGCGACGTTGAGCAGGCAACAACAAACAATTTTGGGGCCGTTGAGTTTTTTGCAACAACAAAATTAGGTTAGCTTGGGTTAGGGTGGCAGGCAAGACCAAAAAAAAATAAAACACAACAACAATGTTGTACAAACAATGCAGTGTTCGACGGCGTTGACAGACTAAGTAGGCGTGGGTATGCTATTTCTTGAATTGTAAGTGTTCAGGTGTGTGTGTGTGTGGGTATTAGGGTCAGCCAATTTTGTATAGCTTACGGTTTAGTTTGGCGTTATAATAAGCATTTTGTATTCTTAGTTCGCTGCAAAATTTTGTGTTTCAATTTGTTTTGGTTTTGTTTTTTAAATTTTTGAGGTTTTCAATTCAGGGGCGACTACTTAGCAGTTTATTTTTCGTGATATAATAAAGCATTTCATTAATTGGTTTCATGCTTCCAGCAATAAAAACAATATATAATTGCATTAACAAAGCATATAAATAATTCCAATGGGCTTATAAACTAAGTAAGGCGGGGTTAAGAGGCATATAATGGTAAGCAGTTGGCAAATTATATGAGGCAAGACGTGATTTTCATTTTTTTCGTTTTTGTTTGAGGCGAGTAAGGCGTTTAGCAAGTTGGCACCGTGTATAAATAAGCAATAATATTAAAGGCATTTTTACTTAATTTTTAAAAGCATTTTTTAATAAATATATATTATAAAAATTTTAATAATTGTAAAAACAATGTCTTTTACAGCTGTCACACACTTCCAAAGGCGAAACAAATTCGGACAGTTCGTACGAGATTTGCGCCTGTTGAAATCTGCATTTTGCCGCTGCGTTGCTGGCGCGTGTGGTGAGTAGTAACACGTGACACATACATACATACATATAAATATTTGCATGAATTGATATTTTGCTTGCATTGCAATGCAACGTGTTTGACAGTGTAAAAAACATGATTTTTATTTGTTGGTGTAAAAATGTGGTACAAATCAGAACAGTTGTTGTGCGCGCGCATTTATTTAACATTCAACATTTCTGGTGCTCAAATAACAAATGAACTATGAAAACATTCAATAATTATATATAAAAACATATACATATTTTGCTGTGCGTTACATAAATGCATACAAACAGATACAAAAGTGTTTAAAAAAAAATTTTAACAAATAATTAAAGTTATTATTTTTTTTTAATTAAATTAAATTTTTAAAATTAATTTTTTTAAATTTTTTAAAATTAATTTTTAATAATTAAATTTTTTATTTTTTTTAAATTAATTTTTAATAATTAAATTTTTTATTTTTTTTTCAATATTTTTTTAATACTTTTTTCTAAAAACATTTTTTCTTAATTTTTTGCGAAGTTACCCCTTATTAGCATTTTTAGCTCCTAACTGAAACTATGTATGGGAAGCCTAACCGATTTTAGCTTAGATGGCAACACTTAAAGACAAAATCTACCACTTTGAGACTATGATCTCTTTATTGTCGAACAAAACAAATACCTAAATAGAGTCTGCACTATTGTCTGAGGTCCAGTTCAACTTTTTTGCAGAAGAAGAAAAGGCGTGTTCGAAATTTCAGATCCATATCTCAAAATCTGAGGGACTAGTTGGCGTCTATACAAACGGACAGACGGCCACGGCTAAATCGATTCAGTTCGACATGCTGAACATTTATTTATATATATTTTATAAGGTCTACGACGTTCCCTTCTGTGAAAGGATTAAAAAGTTCAATCCAATGTGGGGTCGCACTGCGGCCGGGTGTCGGACCCACAGCATGGCAGAGGATTTAGTTCGGCCTCGAACCCGACCAAGGTGGAAAAGTTGTCCCTTCCACCTAGTCCAAGACCAAAAAATACGTGCAAACAGCATTGTATTGATCTATGTGCTTTTTAAAGGTTAAGCCGTCTTCGGCAGGTACTCACGTAAACCACAACGATTGTTCTTCCTTCTGTGTGTTACAAACTTCATGGCAAACTTAATACATTAGGGTATTATTCGTGTGAGACAGACGTGCTATTGCTTATCGAACTAGCAATAGCCATTGTTGTAATTATTATTGTAGTATAATAATGAATTTTGCCCACGGGGAGTAAGAAGGCTTGAAACAGATTTTTGGCCGGGTATAAAACCCTTATTGGGTACACTGTCCTGACAACGGTGTAATTTACTAAAAAGAGATAGTTCTAAAGTCGGTTGGCTATTGATTTTGCTATTATATCAAGGTAGCTTATATATATTTAAAGCCTATTGCCTTGGTATTTTGTATCTCATTGTACTTCTATGCCACATCTACTACCGTGAATGTTCGACTAAGGTTATGAACTTACTTTGACCTTAAAACCCTTCAACTTAATATATTCATCATTATTGCAGACGACCACTTGTGCAATCTAAGCATATATCGAAATCCACAAAAGTCTACGACAACTTATAGAGGTTTAGAGACTGAAACCGAGCTGAGAACTGATACTTTGCATGAGAAAATAGTAACTCGGATTATAGAGGTATATTAATGTCATTGGGGAAACTCATATTCGAAAAACTTCCACTGTAATAAGTAGACCTTTTGACTAATTGTACAATTCTTACAATTTCGGTTAGCAAAATTTAGCCGGATCTTATCCGGCGAAGGACTGTATGGTTGGCGATCTAACCCTGTTTGGATAGATGATTATCGAATAAAAACTGTAGGAATTACTTGTGCGATGTAAAGCAGTTTTAAGTAGAGAACTTTTCGGTTATTGGGATTTAGAGCATGAAAGAGTATAGCTAAAACTAATAGCACCTACATTTTTGACTTTATGTAGTAGCAAGAGAACACATTTCTTCAAATATTATAGTTGCCACCATATCTTGTTGATACCCTAGTCGTTTTTCGAAAACTTCCTATTATTATTAACTTCAAATATCACACCAAAATCGGGTAACTTCGTAATTATTTTAATATTTTAGGAACTATTTTATTTATAATTATTTTGACTAACCACTTTAAAACAAATGCGGAACAAATAAAATTCTTTGGTGTAAGTGAGTTCAGTGTTACAAGTTTCAAAAAATTTTCTCGGTATAATTGCTAACGGTGCAAGTACACACATATACATATAATATAAAAATAATCTGTTCTAATTCGTGTAAGCAATATGGATGGATGATTCTGAGCGAGGGACTTTCGAAAAACAAAACAAAAAAACAACAACATTTAAGAATCGCTTATTATCACAGCAATACAAAATTTATAAAATTTTATTAAAAACTAAAATCGCTGAATTAAACGATTTTTTAACCAATTTTTGCGCGATTGTGAAATGATTTGAAGTAAACTAACTTTATTATTAAGCGAAAGTCCCACAAACAGAATGCTCCATTCAGGTAACAACCGTTTTTATGCGCGTGAATATAGTGGTAATAAATTTCGTTTTAATAAAAGCGCCCAGTTCTGCAAATTAGATGGCATAATTGTTTGGCTTGTGCTTTAAAAACATAGCAATAACAATGTTAATAAAAACTAACGGTTGTGCCTGTCGTACTGACATATAAATGAATGAAACAAAAGTGGTCCTACCTTGTACAGGCTGGCAGCCGGTGAATGGATCACCAGTATATCCCACTTCACAAGTGCAAATCGGCATATGATTGGCCACATTGCAACGCGCGTTGAAGCCGCACGAACCCACACATGGGTCTTCACATTTCTGACGTATACATGCCTTCGAAGGCGAACATTCCGGATTGATGGTACATTCTGGGCGACAATTTGGTGGTTTTCCCAAAAAGCTGACCGCACATGAGCAGGCGGGACTGTCGCCGACAATCTTACATTCCGAGTTCGGGCCACATGGTGATGGTACGCAAGGATTGGTAGGTGGCTCAACGAGACGTTCCTCTTCGTAACAACGTGTAAACGGATCGCCTGTATAGCCAGCATTGCATGTGCAAATCGGATTGTGATTGATTACTTGACATCTAGCGAATTGACCACATGCGCCTGGACATGGATCGACACATTTCTTTTGTATGCATGCGGTTTGTAGTGAACACTCGGAGCTGACTATACATTCTGGCTTGCAGGTGGGTGGTGAGCCCAACATGCCTGGTTGGCAGGCGCAGACAGCACCTTGTGCGGTTGTTTGACAAATACTATTCGGGCCGCAAGGATTTGGTTGACATGGATCTTTAGGTGTTGGTTCACGTACCTCGGGATGACAGTTGATGAACGGATCGCCGGTGTAACCCTTTGCACAGCTGCATATTGGTATATGATTGCTAACGTCACATTGAGCATTCTGGCCGCAAGTGCCCGGACAAGGATCTACACATTTCTTATTGAGACAAGCACGATTGGGTGAACAGTCCGTGCTGAGCGTACATTCGGGGCGACATCCTACGTATGGGTCACCTTGATAGTCGCGTATACAAGTGCAGATGCCATTGTCACATTCAGCGTTAGCACCACATGGTTGTAGATCACAAGGATCCGTTGAAACTGTAGGCGGTGTCTTCACTTCAATAATTTCTACACATTGTGAGAATGGATCGCCGGTGTAGCCAGTGCGACAAGTGCAGATGGCTAAATGATTTTGTATGCGGCATTCCGAATTGATGCCACACGTGCCTTCGCATGGATTACGGCATTTCTCTGCTATGCAAGATCTGTCCGATGGACAATCTGTGTTGACGACACATTCGGGTCGGCAATTTGGTGGCACACCAATGTAATTTGATAGGCATGAACAAGATGGCTGATCGCCAATGGCACGACACTCCGCGTATAAGCCACACGGTGATGGGAAGCATGGATTCTTTGGTGTCTTAGGCTCGTCTTGCGGTGCGGGTAGTGGTGCTGGATAGCAACGCGAGAATGGATCGCCAGTCATATCTAATGGACAACTGCAAATCGGATTGTGATTGATGACTTCACATTTTGCATCCACGCCGCATGTGCCAGCGCAAGGATTGGCGCATCTAAAGTTATGGCATGCCTTGTTTTGTGGACATTCGGTGTTGACTGTGCATTCTGGTTTACAATTTGGTGGTGCACCAATAAATGTATCCAAACAAGAGCAGACAGCGAGGCTATTCGATACGCGACATTTGCTGTTCGGTCCACAAGGCGAGGGTTGACATGGATTGCCTTGTGGTGGTGGTGTAATTGGCGTAACTTGGCGTTGACAGTTGGAGAATGGATCGCCAGTGTAACCATCATTACAAACACAGTTCGGAACATGATTGACGGCATAGCATTGCGCATTGGAGCCACATATGCCAGGACAAGGATCTTTACATTTGTTGCGTATGCAAGCCTTATCTGTTGGGCAGTCGGAGCTGAGTACACATTCGGGTCGACAACCGTCGTAAGGATTGCCTTGATAATCGTCAATACATTTGCACGAGGCTGCTCCGTTTCGCTCAATACATTCGGCATTAGGACCACATGGCGAGGGTTCGCATGGTTTGACTGGCTCTTCAATAGCTGGAACACATTGTACGAAAGCATTACCCGCAAAGCCGGTGGGACATGAGCAGGAAACAGTATGACTAATAACGCGACATTCAGCATTGGTACCGCAAGAACCTGGACATGGATCACGGCATTTATTGTTGATACATGCTTGGCTGGATGGACAATCTGGGTTGATTATGCACTCAGGGCGGCAATTTGGTGGTGAGCCGAAGAACTCTGGCAAGCACTGGCATGAAGGTCCGCTAGCACTAGCCTTGCAAATGGAATTGGGCCCGCATGGCGATGGTACGCAAGGATCACGTGGTGTGCCTGGATCACGTTCTCTCGGTGGTTCAGGTGGTGGTAAATCTAGACAACGTTTGAATGGATCGCCAGTTTTACCGGGCGGGCAACCACAAATTGGGCTATGATTGATGACTTCACAACGTGCGTCAATGCCGCAAGAGCCCGCACATGGATCGGTACACTTTTTGTTCACACAAGCTTGCAGTGCTGAGCACTCACTAGACACTACACATTCAGGGCGACATTGTGGTGGACTGCCGATGTATCCATCTAAACAAGAGCACACAGCATGACCGTTGATATCGCGACACTGACTGTTGGCGCCGCATGGTGATGGTGAACAAACTTGTTCTGGCCGTTCAATTATAACTTTAGGTTTGCAGCTACTAAACGGATCACCCTCGTAGTCAGAAACACATGAACAAATAGGTATGTGGTTGAGCACTTCACAAACGGCATTAATACCACATGTGCCAGGACATGGGTCCACACATTTGTTACGCATGCAAGCCTTATCGCGCGCACAATCAGCGGAAAGTGTACACTCCGGACGGCATCCGTCATAGGGATTGCCTTGATAATTGTCTTGACAGCGGCATTCGCCATTGAAGCAATCTGCATTTGGTCCGCACGGATTTGGATCACAAGGATCATTTGGTGTTTTTGGTGTTTCCGTTACTGGTGGTATGGGGCTGCAACGAATAAATGGATCGCCGGTGTAACCGTCAATACAATTGCAAATTGGCACATGATTGAGGACGTGACATTTGGCTTCAAAGCCACAGGAGCCTGGACATGGATCTCGGCACTTCTGATTGATACAAGCTTCAGTTGGACCGCATTCAGAGTTGAGTACACATTCGGGACGACAGTTCGGTGGTGCGCCGATGAAATCTTGTAGACAAGAGCAAGCTGGACTACCACCGACAATTTGACATTTTGAATTTGGACCGCAAGGCGATGGTACGCAGGATGGTGGACGTTCTGTTGGTTCAATGTCGTGAATAATTGCTGCAAAAGAGGAAGAGAGAGAGAGAGAGAGACGTTAATGAAAATATAAATTGGCAATGTAATTGTGGCATGCTTCAGTTGTAGATACTCACGTATTTTCGAACATTGTACAAATGGATCACCGGTCATGCCACGTGGGCAAGTGCAGATAGGGCTATGATTCTTCGTTGTGCAAATAGCCCGTATGCCGCAAGTGTGTAAGCATGGATCAACACATTTGTTGTTTACACATGCGCGTTCTGGCGCACACTCCGAACTAACCACACACTCAGGCCGGCAATTGGGTGGTTGATTGATGAAACCAGATTTACATGAGCAGACAGCTTGGTCGTTTATGCTACGGCAGATACTATTTGGTCCGCAAGGTGATGGCACGCATGGATTGATTGGCGGTGGCGGTGTAACTGGTATCTGTCTACATTGGAAGAATGGATCTCCACTATAACCAGGTGGGCAGTTGCATGTCGGCACATGATTCTCTACTGAGCAAATGGCAAATTCACCACAAATGTTGTCGCACGGGTCAACACATTTGAAGCGCACACATGCTTGGGCTGTTGAACAGTCATCATTAACTTCACATTCTCGTCGACAACCGCGTTCTACATCGTAAGGATTACCCTCGAAGCCCTCATGACAATAACAAGCGCCAGCGCCATTCCGCTCTCTGCACTCGGCATGCGGTCCGCAAGGTGATGGTTCGCAGGGCGATGTCGGAGGTTGTTTTGGCAGTACTGGTTGTATGAGATCACAACCCAATATTGGATCGCCTTCATAACCATCGGTACATGAACAGATTGCATTATGTTGTACCACTTTGCAGAAAGCATTGTTGCCGCAAGAGCCGGGACAAGGATCGACGCAACGTTCATTTTGACATGACAGATTATTTGGACATTCATCATTGTTGGTGCATTCCGGACGGCAGTTTGGTGGACGACCCACATAGTTAGTTTGACATGAGCAGGCGGCTTGTCCACCAATTTCACGACACAAAGAGTTCGGACCGCATGGTGACGGTACGCATGGATTTTGTGGATCACGTACTGTTTCTTTCTCTTCAATGCAAGATGTGAACGGATCGCCAGTTAAGCCAGGCGCACACGTACAAATTGGATTATGGTTAACCACTTGACAGCGCGCATTGTTACCGCACGCGCCGCGACATGGGTCCGCACACTTCTGATTCAAACAAGCCCTATTCTGTGGGCACTCCGAACTGACAACACATTCCGGTTTACAAGATGGTGGTGCGCCTACAAATCCATCGACGCAAGAGCACACAGCATGTCCATTAGATTCACGGCATTCACTGTAGGGACCACATGGCGACGGTTGGCATGGATTCAGCGGTGTCAGCGTTGTTACTTCGATTACAGCGCACGAACGATGTGGATCACCGGTGTAACCATCGAAGCACATACAATTCGGCGCATGATTCAAGACACGACATTCCGCATTAATGCCACATACACCAGGACATGGATCTTGGCATTTATTATTGATGCAAGCGCGTGAACGATCGCAGTCGGAATTTTGTACACATTCTGGGCGGCAGCCGCTATACGGATCACCAAAGTATTCAGGCAAGCACGAGCAAGAACCAGCACCATTACGCTCACGACAAACCGCGTTTGCGCCGCAGGGACTGGGATTGCATGGATTGCGTGGTGCCTCCGTTGGGGTCACTGTAAACAGGAAGAAAAAAAACAAAGATGATGTGTAATGTACTGTTGGAGTCATGTGAGCTGGTAGTAGGACATCTGAGGCACTTGTTTATTAATTTTTTACTGTAAATAGCTCTTTTTCCATTTTTAAACTCTAAAGTGCTCAAATGTCCTTCGAAAGAAATTGAAATTGTTTTTAGATATATACTTTTTACAATGGCACAACCAGAGAAAGGATCTCCAGTATAGCCGATTTCACATTGGCACGTCGGATTGTGTTTAATAACTGTACATTGTGTATGTACACCGCAAGCGCCGATGCAAGGATTCGTGCATTTCTGATTGGTACAAGCTAAATCAGCTGGACAGTCTGAACTACTTAGACACTCGGGACGGCAATTAGGTGGTCGCCCCAAGTAGTTAGGCAAACAGGAGCATGCAGGTGAATCGCCAACTTCGACACATTTCGAGTTGGGTCCACATGGTGAAGGTACACATGGATTACCAGGCTTAGGTACTGGCACGTCCACTACATACATATACACAGGCAACAGGAAGATAGTACATACAGGTAGATGGACAGTCAGGCAGCAGGCAGGCAGGCAGGCAGTGTTGGATAGGTTTTGTATACCGTAGTAGTGTTTTCATAGTTTGTTGATAGTAAGTTTTAGATGACATAGTAGTAGGTAGAGTAGATAGGGTTTTACACAGTCACAAAATACATATTTATAAGGTACACATAAAAGTAGAAAAATGTAATAAAAAGAGAGAAATACAGTTAGATATATATATATACATGCAAGAATATGAAAAAGGGCTGACCGCAGCTGACTTTGCGTTAGAAGCGCGTTGCTTTACTAGAAGTCTAAGGAGCAGTGAGCTTAAAGTTCAATGCACCCATTCCTACTTCTAACGCCAAGCTACCGCAGGTCGGCTACACAAAAACTACACATGCTTACGTTTAATTTTAATACATCTACTGAAGGGATCGCCGGTATAACCGGGTGCGCATGAGCACGCCGCATAATGATTAATGACTTGACAGCGGGCATCACTGCCACAAGTACCAGGGCAAGGATCAACACATTTCTGATTTTGGCATGCAAGATTTTGTGCGCAGTCTGAGGAAACAATACATTCGGGTTTGCAATTCGGCGGTGAACCAATGAAATTTGTCTGGCAGGAGCAAACAGCATGGCCATTCACCTCACGGCATTGACTGTAGGGACCACATGGTGACGGTACGCAAGGATTAGTGTCTTTCGGGGCTGTACGGGTAATAAAGATAATGGGTTGTGTGAGTAAGTAGACGACTTGATGGGAGAATTAGTAAGATTGATGCAGTTCATACTTGGTGCTGGCGGTAGTTGTGGTATTTCACGGCAAGCGCTTAGTGGATTACCCGTGTAACCCTGTAGGCAATGACATGTTGGCGCATGATTATTCACCCGACATTCCGCATTCAAACCGCATACACCTGGGCAAGGATCTGTGCATTTGTTGTTTACACACGATTTGTCACGTGGGCAATCGGAGTTGGCAATACATTCAGGACGGCAACCACTATACGGATCTCCAAAGTATTCGGGCAGGCAAACGCAGGAACCAGCGCCGTTGCGCTCTTTACATTCGGCATTAGGGCCGCAAGGTGAGGGAATACAGGGTGTAAGACGTTCCTCGGGTATAGCGGTGGCTAAAGAAGTTAACAAACGAACGACGGTTAATGAGTGTTCTTTCCGAAAGAAGGGAACATAAATGCTTACGCGTTGGATTGCAGCCAGCGAAAGGATCGCCGGTAAAGCCAGTATCACAACTGCACACTGGAGAATGATTTACGACATTACAGAAGGCATTGAAACCACAAGAGCCCGGACATGGATCTTTACAACGCTCATTTATGCAAGCCAAATTGGCCGGACATTCTGAGTTGAGCGTACATTCGGGACGGCAATTTGGTGCACGTCCTACAAAATTCGGTAAGCATGAACAGACTGGCGTTTCGCCAACAGCGCGACATTGTGAATTCGGTCCACATGGACTTGGAACACAAGGATTTGTTGGTCTTGTAGGCAAACGTGGTTCTTCTTCTAAATAATATATGTAAAACGTTAATAAATATGACCTAACTCGTATTTGAAGAAGCAATGGTCTTACGTTCTTTGATCAAGCAACGTATGAAAGGATCTCCTGAGTAGCCAGGTGGACATGTACAAATCGGATTGTGGTTTGTGACCTTACAGCGTGCTTCGTTGCCGCAAGTGCCCGGACATGGGTCTACACAGCGCAAATTCACACAAGCCTTGTCCTGCGCACACTCGGAGCTAACCGAGCATTCGGGGCGACAAGACGGCGGTGCACCAATATAATTGGTAATGCACGAACAGACTGCATGACCGTTCACTTCACGACATTGGCTGTAAGGGCCACATGGCGAAGGACGGCAAGGCTGCACGGGTTCGATGTCTGTGAAAAATTTACCGAGGTTACTAGATAGTTCATTTCTGTATATAATGTTAATGAGAACACTGTACGTTTTGGTTGTTCGCGACAATATTCCGAGGGGTTACCCGTATAACCCGATGGACAACTGCAGCTGGGCGCGTGATTAATTACGTGACATTCGGCACCAACGCCGCATACTCCTGGACATGGATCGCGACATTTGTTGTTCATACATGCGAGATTCTTCGGGCAGTCGGTATTCAATACACATTCGGGACGGCATTCCGTGTATGGATCTCCAGAGTACTCAGGCAAGCAGGTACAAGCGCCAACGCCGTTTCGTTCCTTACACACAGCATTCGCACCACAAGGGCTGGGATTGCAAGGCATTGGAATTTCTGGCGGTATATTAACTAATGTGCGGGGAGGAAATAAAGTGTTTATGTAAGCGTCGCATTGTGTCAAAGCCTAACTGATAATACTAATGAAACTCAAGCATGTCTATGTGAAAGCTTACTTTGTGGACTACATCCTGAGAAAGGATCACCCGTATAACCATCCAAGCAGCGGCAAATTGGTCTATGATTATTTACAATACATGTTGTATATGAGCCACATGAACCCTGGCAAGGATCTTGACAGCGTTGATTGATACAAGCCATATTACCGCGACACTCCGAATTCGACGTGCATTCGGGTCGGCAATTCGGTGCTCTGCCGATGTAATTGGGCAGACACGAGCACACAGCTTGACCGTTTGCATTCGACACTTGACACTGGGAATTCGGACCGCACGGCGATGGTACACATGGATTTATGGGATCTCTTATAATAGGACGTTCTACATACATATATCGTATATACACATATACAGCGTAAAGTATTCAACATGCAACCAGAAGAATATCCATAAAAATGAAGATACATAAGCAAAAGAGAAAGAAAAGTTCGAATAAGTAACAATGAAATGAGATGGATGGATAGATGGCGACTAGCAGAAGAGCGCACGATGCGTTGTGAAGCTCTCTACATAAAATGTCATGCAATAAATAAATCTAATAAACTTCGCAACGCATTGTACGCCCCCTGCTATGAGTGAAAAAGCGCAATGTTCTTACTCTCTTCGTAGATGCAGCGTACGAAAGGATCACCGGTGTAACCAGGTGTACACGAGCAAATCGGATTGTGATTGACGACGCGACAAAGCGCATTATTTCCACAAGTACCGGGGCAGGGATCTTTACAACGTTCATTGATGCACGACTTGTCTTGTGCGCAATCAGAGCTGCTCATACATTCCGGACGACAGTTGGGTGGTGCACCCAAATAGTTCGGTAAACATGAGCACACTGCATGACCATTGACAGGTCGGCAATTGCTATACAGCCCACAAGGCGATGGCTGACAAGGGTTGACAGGTACCGGAGGTTCATCTATGGTTGTGATAAGAGTTGTGGTTTTGTCAGTATAGGTGTTACTAAGCATAGTGGGTTAGTTAGGGTCTTACATTGCGGGGGTGGCTCTGGTATGGGTGAGCAACCGCTGATGGGATTTCCAGTGTAGCCGTTAAAGCATTCGCAGTTCGGTGCATGGTTAAGTACAACGCATTCGGCATTACGCCCACACATACCCGGACAGGGATCGATACATTTGTTGTTGATGCAGGCGCGTGTCTTCGGGCAATCCGAATTAATGACACACTCCGGTCGACATTCAACATATGGATCGCCAAAATATTCGGGTATGCATTTGCATGAGGCCGCGCGTTGGCGCTCCTCACAAATGGCATTCAAGCCACATGGACTGGGTCGACACGGTTGAACTGGTTCATCGGGTACTGTAAATGTTGTGAATAATTTTGTTTAATAAGGTTTTGCTCAGCTGAGTGGGGGGCAAAAATTGATTGGGACATACTTGGTATGACTTTGTAGCAGCCAGAAAACGGATCGCCGGTGTAACCCGGTTCGCACATACAAATCGGCGCATGCGCACTGACTTGACAGCGTGCATTGTTGCCACACGATCCCACACAGGGATCGGCACAACGTGTATTCATACAAGCCAAATGCGCAGGACACTCCGAATTGATTGTACATTCCGGACGGCAGTTCGGCGGACGACCAATATAATTGGCCACACACGAGCAAACAGCGCCGGAGCTGGAAGCGCGACATTGTGAATTCGGGCCACAAGGACTGGGGACACAAGGGTTTTGTGGTGGTAAACGCGGCATATCTAATGGTTCTAAAAACAAGTAAAAGCTCGTTAGTGACTGCTGGTCTACAGGGACTATTGCACGCGAATAACATACTTCTTTCAGGTAGACATTGCTGGAATGGATCGCCAGTATAACCATCAATACAGCTACAAATCGGTGAGTGGTTGGTAACGCGGCAACGTGCATTCTGACCACACGTGCCGGGACATGGATCTTGACAACGCATATTAATGCAAGCCCGGTTCGAAGCGCATTCTGAACTGAGCATGCACTCCGGTCTGCAATTCGGTGGTTGACCCCTGTAATTGGGTAGACAAGAACAAACAGCGCGATTGCTTGCCACACGGCAAGTACTGTACACACCACATGGTGAGGGACGACAAGGATCTCGTGGTATGGGCAAATACATATCTAAATAATATTAAGCAAGTAAAAGAGAGGGAAACAAAGGAAGCTTTGTTAGAACGAATCACATTTTGCATTTGTCGACATTATGTGACATACTTGAGGGTTTCTCCTGACAGCTACGCATCGGGTTGCCCGTAAAGCCGGATATGCAAGTGCAAACCGGTATATGATGCGAAACGCGACATTCCGCATTGAAACCACACAGACCTATACATGGATCGACGCATTTCATATTTACACAAGATTTCGTGGACACACAATCGCTGTTCTGTACGCATTCGGGTCTACAATTTATATACGGATCACCGAAGTAATCTTGAATACAGGTGCATGAACCAGCACCATTACGATTTCGGCAAATAGCATTTGAGCCGCAAGGCGATGGATTGCATGGATCGGCGGGTATATCAGGCACTACGACTATAAACCGGATAGAGAAAATACAGATGGCGGGGATAGTGATGAGTGTTTTTGATACAGTGATTGAGGTTTTGTTGAAAATATACTATATATACATATTGCAATGGGTATGCACCGTAAATAATAATGAAAATATACAAAATTTAAATACATACAAAAATAAGCAGATCTTGAAGTCAGCAATCGAAAAGGCTATTTTAAAAATTCTGATAGCTTTGGCAAAAAGTGGAATGGATCGAATTGAAAGGATAACAAATGAAATGAAGTGGAATTGAAATAAAAGTATATAATCAAGGAAATAAGTGGAAATGGCTTAGAATGAAATGGAGCTTGAGTCAACTGAGGAATGTGAATGGAAAAACTGGAACCAAAGTATGGGAAATGAGAAAGGAAATCAAATGGAATGAGGGATGATGGGAATGAAAAATCATATTTTTTTATTAATAAGTAATAAACCACATGGAAGCTAATGATACCGAAACGAAAGCTTTAAATTCAAAAATTTTCACTTTTCGATTTCTGACTTAAAACCAACATGATAAGCTTATATCTAAAGATCTTCCGGAATGTCAAAGTACTACTTAAACATGCAGGAAATAGAAATAGACAATTACAATATAAATAAGCAAAAACAACAATAAACAGGCACATGAAAAATTACATATTCGGAAGGAACCATTAACCTTTACAAATGCAAACTGAAATAAATATATAATATTAAGATTGAAGAAGTCATTGGCATCAGTGAACACCAAGCTTTGGAATTTGTTTTGTTCCCAGAAAGCAGGAAGAATAATAAAATTTGAAACAGGTACTCACTTTGCGGTGTATTGCAACCAGCATACGGGTCACCTTCGTAACCCTCGAGACACGAACATACAGGCTTGTGATTTTGTGCTGTGCAAAGAGCATTAAAACCGCAAGCGCCAGCGCAAGGATCCTCACAACGTTGACGTATGCAAGCGCGATTCGATGGACAATCCTGATGGATAACACATTCCGGACGACAATTGGGCGGTGCACCAAACATACCCGGCGAGCAACTGCAAGCAGCACGATTATCGACTTCGCGACATTCGGCATTAGGACCGCAAGGGCTGGGTAAACATGGATTAACCTTTGGTGGAGGTTCGCGCGCTACGGATAACAGAGTTTAATTAATAAAGGTGTACTAAAATATGAAATAAAATATGTTAAAACTTACGTTTCGGTGTACATTGTTCGAACGGATCACCCATATAGTCGACGGAACATGAGCATATTGGATTGTGATTCACCACCTGGCATTTGGCATTGAAGCCACATGTGCCAATACAAGGATCTACACACTTTTGATTGATACATGCCAAATTTTGTGAACACTCCGAGCTGACAACACATTCTGGACGACAGTTGGGTGGAGCACCGAAGTAACCTACTTGACAAGAGCAGGCTGGACGACCATCCACCACGCGACAAATACTATTGGCACCGCACGGTGTCGGTTCGCAAGGGCTGAGTGGTCCAATGGCTGTAGCGAATACAATTAAATAAAATTTAATATTAGTCAAAGTAGTAAAAAGCATAAAATCTTGCCGCAAAACTAGTAGTGTGTATACTTACGGTAATCTTCACGTTTACAGCCGGTAAATGGATCACCTTCGTAGCCGCGGACACAACTACATGTCGGTATATGATTGACCACAGCACACTCGGCATTCGAGCCACAGGTGCCAACGCAGGGATCGCGACAATGCTGTTTGATACAGGCCAAAGACGATGGACATTCGGCATTATAAACACATTCCGGACGACAACCGGTGGTGTAGGGATCGCCAATATATGGTTCAATACAGCTGCAGCGTGCCTCGCCGTTACGTTCACTACACAACGCATTCTCACCACAGGGGCTTGGATAGCAGGGATCGATGCGGTCTTTTGGTTCTGTAAAATAAAACAAAAGGTGTTAATCAAAATCCCTTCCACGTTTTAACGTTGTTACTTACTTTCATCGATTTTGGAACAACCGACGAAGGCGTCTCCTTCATAACCCTGTTCGCAGCTACAGTGCGCCGCATGTGCGATCACCGTGCAACGGGCATTGTGTCCACATGTATTCGCACAAGGGTTTTGACATTTCTCCTGTATACACGCCTTGTCGGCTGGACATTCAGTATTTAGCGTACATTCTGGGCGACAATATGGTGGACTGCCAATATAATTGGCAACACATGAACACACTGGACGTCCTTGTTTTATTTGACAAATGGAATTGGGTCCGCATGGCGACGGTACACATGGATTTTCGGGTTTGCGTTCAGTGTCCGTGCGTTCCTCTGGTATGCGACTACATGACACAAATGGATCACCCTCAAAACCGGGTTCGCAGGAGCAAATTGGATTGTGGTTTAAGACTTCGCAACGTGCTTCTACACCACATGTACCAGGACAAGGATCGGCGCAACGTTGATTAATACAAGCTTTGTTTAGTGGACACTCAGAGCTTACAACACACTCTGGTTGACAAACTGGCGGTGAACCCTTGAAGTTCGGCAGACATGAGCAGGCCGCATAACCGTCGGGTGAGGTCAAGCAACGGGAATTGGGACCACATGGTGATGGTTCACACGGATTACGTGGTCTGTCTGCTGGTCTTTCTGGTGGCAAGTAGTAAGGATTGCATTGTACTGCAGCGTCACCTGTATAACCTTCGACACACAGACATACAGGAGCATGATTTACAATGCGACACATAGCGTTAATGCCACATACGCCTACACATGAGTCCACACATTTCGAGTTGACGCAGGATTTATCAGCAGGACAATCGGAGTTAAGCACACATTCTGGGCGGCAACCGATGAAAGGATCGCCAAAGTAGCCCGTACGACAGACACAAGTTAAGGCACCATTGCGTTTCTTACATTCAGCATTAGCGCCACATTGCAGTTTTTCACAGCTCGGCGATGGCGCCGGTACGAACGGTGATGGTGGTGAACAGTGCTCATATGGATTGCCATATAAGCCAGGTGGGCAACTACAGATGGGATTGTGTTCGTAGACATTACATACAGCGTTGTGTCCGCATGAGCCTGGGCATGGATCCAAGCAGCGTTGACCCAAGCAAGCGCGATCGAAGGGACAGTCTGAGTTAGAGACACATTCAGGACGGCAACGTGGATTTTGTTGAGCATTAGGTCCAAAGCATGGATCGCACAATGCTACACCATCACCGTAAATGGAGCAAACATCGTGTGGTCCACAAGGTGATGGTGCACATGGATCTCGCGTCACATTCTTTAGTACGCCAACAGGTATACATTGACGGAAAGCATCACCGGTGAAGCCATCGAGGCATGCACAGAGTGGTGTGTGTTGTTGTACTCTGCAAATGGCATTGATGCCACACACTGTGCCAGCACATGGGTCGATACATTTGTGGTTGATACAAGCCTGTGGGGTGCCGCAGTCTGAATTGATGTCACACTCTGCGCGACAACCACTCTGTGGATCACCCAAATAACCAGGCAAGCAAGAGCACACGGCGCGATGATTTAATAGCTTGCATTCACTATTTACACCACAAGGGCTAGGCAAACAGGGATTACGGCTTGGGGTCTTCGGTATATCTAGCGCGTAACAGCGTATGCCCGGATTACCAGTGAGTCCAGCATTGCACGAGCAAACGGGATGATGTTCTTCCACGCGGCAATTGGCCCCTTGACCGCAAGCACCTGGACAAGGATCATAACACTTGAAGCCCATACAGGCTCTATTGTGTGGGCAATCGGCATCCACTTGACATTCATATCCATGACAGCCTTTAGTTGAGGTAGGATCTCCAGATAAACCATCAGGACAGATGCATGCACTTTGACCATCACCAGCAACAACACATTCAGCATTTGGACCACATGGATTAGGTTCACAAGCGCTACGAGGTGGCTCGCGACAACCCTGATAAGGATCACCAATATAACCTGAACGACAATAACATTCCTCGCGATTTCCGGTAACATAACAGTCAGCATTACGGCCACATGGACCTGGTGTGCATAGCTCATCGGAAACAGGTGGTTTTTCACAAGCCTTAAATGGATTGCCAATCTTGCCATCTGGGCAGAAACAAACTGGTGTGCGTGAGGAATCACAAACTGCACCCGGACCGCAAGGGCTAGGATCACATGGATTCACAGGTTCGATGCAACCGCGTATTGTGTTGGGACTTTCGACATAACCTGGCAAGCAAGTACATTTTGAGAAACCGTTGCTGAGCACAGCGCATTGTGTATTCGGTCCACAAGGTGATGGATCACAAGGACTCTTTGGCACCTCACACGGCACCAGCGGCGGTTGACCTTCATATTCGGGTAAACAGAAGCAAGTTGGTGCGTCGTTCACCATGCGACAACCAGAATTGGGGCCACAAGGATTCGGACGACACTCATCGCCTTCGGGTACTGAAAGTAAACGTGGATGAATTTATTTAAAAATTACACATTTCGTAAACTTTGTGCATAACAAAACTAGCGGTGTTTGGTACTTACTGCAATTCTTGAACGGATTACCGGTAAGTCCTTTCGGGCAGTAACAAATAGGATTGCCATTATCCAGCTCACATAGCGCGTTGACGCCACACGGATTCGGCTCACATGGATTGGTGGGTGGATTACAAGCAACTTCCGGTCGACCGGCATAACCAGGTGGACATTTGCAGACACCGCGATGATTGACAACATCACACAGCGCATTGGCGCCACAGCGACACGGCGAAGCGCATTTACCATTAATACACGCCTGACTAGCGTCACATTCGCGATCCGCACGACAACCTTGCAGCTGCGAGCATTCGATGTAAGCCTTACCGACAAAACCGGCCAGACACCGGCACTCAATGCCATGATTGACAGGTATGCACTCAGCATTCTCACCGCACGAGTCCTCGAAGCAGGGATTGATACAACGACGATTTAGACGATCGCAGAGTTTCGTTGGCGGACAGTCCTCGTTGTACTGACAGACAGGCATGTGGTCGAGCGCTTTAGTGCATTGTACCAAAAGTAGTGACGTAACGCGGATTTTTGTGCGTAGTTGTTTTTGTTTGTTTGTTTACAGGGTGTGTTGTATGTGTTTTGTTTGGTTTTGTTTTGATTGTTTGGTGTATTTATAGGTTTCGTGGTGAATTTGTTATTTATTGTAGTTTATTAATTGATATAAATTGATTTTGTTGTTGCGGTGTACAGGAGAGTACAAATATTTTTTTACAGGTGATTGGTGTGAGCATATTTTACAGTGTTTTGAAAAAGAAAATTAAAGAAACAGTTGCGAAATTAGAACTTGCCACAAAAATGTTATGCATGTGGTGCGCAGTTTGCACAGAAGGATATAACAGTATAACTTTTCTCTTTTATTTTTTAGGGTTGTCAGCATCAATTGGAGCCATTCAACATCTTATGACAGCGTTAGTTCATCCCCATGGAACTCAGATCCACTATCAACACTGCCGTTGAATGACTCCACTGTTTTGCACACGACACTTACCTGGTTGACAGCCAATAAAACCGTTGCCTTGGTAACCATCCACACAGCTGCAGTCGGCCACGTGATTCGCGTTCATGCAAACCGCATTTTGCGCGCAAGGATTATGCGCATCGCAAGGATGCTGACAGCGTCGATTGATGCAAGCCTCCGTAATGTCACAATCAGCATCGCGCGTACACTCAGCTACACGAGAAGGGAGAAGAGTAATGCATTATTAGAAGCTCACACTCAATCGTATAACCAAAAATAAAATGCGCTTTCGTTCGGTTGCTTGTAAGTATTTGTTGATTAATATTTGTGTATTATTTTGATATTAAAAATTAACTGTTATTTTATTTTTTTTTTTGTTTTTAGAATGCATATGTATTAAATGAATGTAATGTTCGTTTGCTTACTTGTCCTATCCACGGGCGAGCATTTAATAGCCGGATTACCTTCATGCCCCTTGGGGCACGAACATATCGGCCGATGCATTTTCGCCACACACTTAGCGGTGGGCGCACAAACATTCGCAAATTCGCAAGGATTATGACATAGACCCATGTAACATGCTTCGTTCTCAATGCAATCATTGTTCGACTGACATGGTTCCGGATTCTTTGGTGAGCCGGGTGATTCTACTTGTTAGAGGAGTTAGAGAGTATTAATGCGTGTATTGTTATGCGGTAAGTAAATTTTGTTTGATATTTAATGATGTAAAATGATATTTATTAGCACAAAAAAGTAGGTTCACCAAACACACATAAATTACTGTCTACTGTCAGTATTGGTAAATTATAGGAAGTGGTTATTTACAAGTTGTGTTTCCTTTTTTTGCTTTAAATAGTGGAGATAGTTTAAGTATGCATGCTTAAAAATATGAAACTCAGTTCTTTAAATAACAAACACAAAGTCCTCATTTCTCAGAAATATAGTAGTAATAGTAAGAAACACGAAAAATGGTATATTTATGTACATATTTTTACCATTTTTCTCTTCTGCTAAAATATAAACAAAAGCTTAGTGAAAGCTTTTTGTAGAAAGCTTTCAGGAAAAGTCTTGAAAAGTAAAATAGCAACAATATAAATTTGTACTACCCTTAACTACACATTATTTTAAAATAATACTGCACCCATACCTAACAACTTTCACTAAAAAACACTAATTATGTTTCAAAAGTGAAAGCTCCGCATCAAATCACTAATAATACCTGAAACAGAAGTTTTGCTAATATAATATATACAATTTACTATAACATTTACAAATAAATAGTGAGCTTTGAAATCGAAAGCTCTACCGCTATGGAAAGCTTTCACTAACTAATTTTTTGCATACTTTTTATGGTTTCGAGATTTAAATGCTAAACTTAGGACCATTTTAAGGGAGTGATTTCAATTCTGCTAGCACCTAGAGTAATTTTGTTTAATAATTTGGAATAAAGTACTGTTATTTGGTGAAAAGCTTCAAAAAAGCTTGTATAAAAAAAATAATAATTTTAGAGTTTATACATTTTAGTTCACATTTAGTTAATCGAGTACGTTATTTCAAGTGAAAGCTCTAGCAACGAAAGCTATTTTCATTTCTGGATTTTTTTTAAATTTCTGAAATCTGAAATCTTTTGAAAAAACTGAAAATTCAGCATCTATTGAAACTTTTGTATATTAAGTTATATGTTGGTATTATTTAATACAAAAATTTTTTCAAAATATTTTCGGGAGCTTTCATTATTTTCATACTTTTTCTAATATGAAAAGCTGCTATAAAAGCTCCACTGCAGAAAAAATGAAAAAAGCTCTTCATTCTAGCTTAGTGAAAGCTCCTCGGCAAATAGAAAGTAAAAGTTGTAAAATGTTTGAGGGAGCTTTCATTATTTTCATACCTTTTCTAAAAGCTAAAAAGCTGCTATAAAAGCTCAATTGCTGAATAAAAATAGCGTAGGGAACAACAAGTTCTTAGTAAACGAACTGAAAGTGTCGTAACCTAATATAATAATGAAAGCTTTAAAAGCTTAATTCTTGAATAAAATGAAAAAAAACGTTCTTAGATCTAGCTTAGTGAAAGCTTCTCGGCAAATATGAAATAAAAGTTGCATAATGTATTTGAAAATTCTTTTTTGAACACAAACATGCTTTTCTCGAATATTTTTGTGACATTTCCGCCAAATCTAACATGCAAAGACACTTCAGAACAGTTCACAGACAGAAACCATGCAAATTCCTTACTGAAAGTTCACGAGAAAAACTACTAATGTATACCTTTTACACACTCCGTATCGCTTGTGTCCCCAACACGACACTTGTTGCGACACATGCCCAGCACGCATAATTGACTAGAACCACAGTTAGTATGATCTGTACAAGTGTTAAACATTGTGATATCAGTAGATGTGCTTGTTGGGGTTGTTGTTGCTGCTACTGTTGTAGCAGTTTCGGTTGTTAAGAATTTAGTAGTGGTGCCAGGTTCGGTGGTAGTATCCGGTGACGTTGTTGTTATCCCAGCTTCCGTTTGCGTCGTAGTCGACATTGTGGTAATCGGTTCGATTGTCTCATAAACAAATGGTGTTGTTGTGCCAGCGACAGTTGGTCGCTGTGTCGTTTGCTCTGATGCTGGTGGTGTTATCACCGGAAACATTGTTGTCACCAAATCACGTACACCCATTGTGGTGGTTTGGTCCAACTCTTTCATGGGCTCCGTCACCATTGTCACCGGGAAGGTGGTACGTTGTGTTGTTGTCAATAGTGTTGTGAAATTATAATCGAATTCATTTGACGTATCGATGCGTGTAGTTTTCATTTTCGGTGTGGTTGTACGCGTATCGAATGGACCCTTAGTATCCTCACCGCGTCGCGAGCTGCTGCTGCTGCTCGATGTAGACGACGTGGCTGTGGAGACGGACACCTGTACCGCCGGCGTAGTTGGCTGCTCTGGCACGGTGCTGGCGGTTATATTATTCTCACCATCGCGATAACCTTTCGGTGGACCAGTTTTGCTTGCCGTCGTATTCATGTCCTCCTGCTCTTTCGTCGACTCGGTGGTGAGGGACATGGGCGTTTCTGTAGTACTACTACTACTGATTGGCACTGTGGTCGTGTCTTCGACGTAAGCGTTGGTGGTTGTGGGTGCGGTTGTGCTGCCTGTCGGCGTAGCGGTAGTGATGGAGGGGGTAGTGGTGGTGCTCGTGGTTGTGCCGGTTTGAGTTGTGTCGTTGATGTCGGTTGTAACATCAGTGATTGGGTTAGATGTGGTGATGGTAGTTGTTATATTGGTAGTTGTGGTTGTTATTGTAACGTTAGCTATTTGTTGTTGGTAATTTTTTTTTTGTTACGTATTTACACAGGTAACGTAGGGGTGGGTTTTATGGAAAATATATACAAAAACGTGATTACGTAAATATTTACAAACAACAATATTTACAACAAAAACATAAAATAAAAAATTGAAGGAAATCGTGTAGCTAAATCGCATAAACTAGGTGTTCTCTGTGTGTGTGGGTGTGTGTGTGTTGGAAATTATTTTTGTATTGAAATTAACTGTATATATTTATGTAAAACAAAAGGGTTTTGTAAAATATTTTTGTTAAATTAATTATAGAAAAATATATCAAAAGTATTAAACATTAAATTAAAGGGAAATATTTTCAATAATTGTTTAATATTTACATATATACACAGTTACAGCTGTACAGTTATTTCGTTGCGTAAATTTGGTTAATTTTGTGTTTAGGTGTTTTTTGTTTAATTTTTGTGTTAAAACATGACAAAATTTTAGCGAAAATCAGTAAAAAGTTAGGCAAATGACACTCACCTTTGATGCAGGCACCAGTTGTGGGATCACAGTTGGTGCCAGGTGGGCAGTGCTCACAGCCAGGTGTGCGGCCAGTTGCTGTAAGGATTTTTATAAAGGATTGATTTAGTTATGAAATCAAGCAAAGAATAAACTTTAATAAGGAAAACATACTTTGACGACAATGACAGCCATCGCATTCGAAACCGGCATGACAATCGGCCTTTCTTTGACATTCGCAGACTGGAGATTAAAAAAATAGCATTTTTTAATAATTTAACAATAAAATGTGTGTCGTTTTTCAATTAATTTTCAAATTTGAATTATTTAGTCTTTAATTTTGGTAAAAGAAAATGGTTCCTAAACTTCCGGTTAAGTTTTAACTACCGGTTAATGAAGTTAAACAGACATTAAGGCTATTGAAATGAAACTGCTGATTGAGCACAGGTCGCACCAGATGTTTTTGGCACCAAACTTCTAGATTTAACTTTATTGCCACTAATTTTACGTTTTAACTGACAGTTGGCACTTCATATCAATCTAAAATAGCTAAATGGTATTTATTTCCAGAACCAAATTCTTACTAATTTAAGCCATCAGATGAGTTTTGTTTTATTTTAACCTCTGGATAATGTTTTTTATTTAAGGCTGTTTTCTAAAATGGCTGCTCAGTTAAATGTGGTTAAAAAAAAAACGTTTTTTTTACCGAAAGGAAGAGTCTTGGTTAAGTAACCAGAACTTAGTTGACAACAGACTGCTAACCAGACATTGAGAAAATGGCGCTTAGTTATAAATTTAAGTGTGGTTAAAAAACATACGTTTGCTTTTATCGAAAGGATGAGTCTTGGTTAAGTAACCAGAACTTAGTTGACAACAGACTGCTAACCAGACCTTGATATAAAGTCGAATTTCATTAGAGTTAAAAAAACTCGGATTCCACAATATTTTTTGCTTTCAATAATTAATGTTTTTCTATTTATCCGACGGTTAAACTTTAACCCGTGGTTATTTATTTCTTAACTTGAGTTTTTTAATACATTTTTCAATTTTACATTCAATAGACAGTTACAATTACGTAACCAAATATTTTTAATTTAAATTTTCTTATTTATCTGCTAGTTAAATTTTAACCAGTGGTTCTTATTGCGAAAAATTAACTGCTGCTTAATTTTCAACGCTTGAAATAAACACAATACTCTTAACTGTCACTATCACTCACCTTTCGAACAAACCGGTTGATGTTCTATCACTTGGCACTCCTGATCACGTCCACAGGGATTAGCAGACGAGCAGGGATCCAAGCACACGCCATTAATGCAGGCGCGTTGTGTTGGGCATTCATCGCTGGAAGCGCAGCCGATTTCTATTGAGCGGCGCAGAAATAACGAGATATAGTGCAAGAGAAAGGGACAGAGTTATAGTTTACGCGCGCAAGGCGAGAGAAAGAGAGGAAGAGAAAATATACGCAATTAGTGATATGCAGTGACATATTTTTTTTGAGAACTAAAATAATATAAATAAAGCAGGCAATTTTTGTTAAATAATTTTATAAATATTTTTTTTTTAAGTTTTGTGGAAGCTAATATTATTGAACGCCGATTGATTTAATTATTTTTTGTTTTGTGGTGTTGTGTAATTTTTTTTTTTAATAATTTGGTCAGTCAAGTGTAGTAACTTTTCCTCATTTGTTTGGCTTGTAGAATTTAGCAATAAATAGTATTCTTTGTTAAAATAGTTAAGTTTTTTTTTTTTTCTTTTTATAAAAAGTAAGCGTTTACATGCAGCAGAAACCTTTTTTCATGTAGAAATAAAATTAAATGTGAAATAGCAAGTCCACGCTACACTAGAGAGTAAAATATATATTTACAAAAGTGCCAGCATTAGTTTAGTTTACAGTTAGATGAAAGCGTCTACATACTTTCTTATATACAAAAAATACATAAAAAATAAATACATGCATTACTACTCATTACCATATATTACTAAGTACTACCACTACTACTACTACTAGGGTGGGACATAAAATACTTTGTGTGTTTAGTAAACCGTTAACCAACATTAATGACGAACTACCACATTTATTTATTTACACAAGTTTTTTTTTGTTTTTTTTTACATTTTATATATACATTTATTTATAGTTTTGTAGATGGTTCATATATAGTTATTATTCATATCATCAATATTTTTGCTCAATACTGTTATTTCTTTGATTTGAATTATATTTTTTGGTATTTGAATAATCCGTATCTTTCGATACTTCAATTTATTGTTAGTCCTACATTGAGTTTCTTCGCCAAATATTTACACAAAAACATACGACTAGTTGCATGCAATAAACGTACGCAGGGTTGCTTCGTAGCGAGCGTAAGCTCAAACCGTTCTTCTGGCAATACAAACATATAGTATGACGGGCTGCTGTGGTGACACAAGGCATGCGGCGGGCGATTTGATGAACGTAAGAGCGAGCGAGAAGATAGAAAATGAGAGCAAGATAGCGGAAAAGAGTGTGTGAGGTGATGAAAGAGGTGGTTTGTTGTATGTGTGAGTGTGGGAACGTAATGAGTATTGCAAAACATTTTTATATTTTTCAACTAAAAATGTCGGAAAATTTCTATACTCATAAAGACAAAAAAACACATATATGAAGAGTATTCTAAACAGTCAACACTCCAAACAGAGGTAACATGCAAAACATATAGAGATAACTGTGATATCCACGCCACGAAGACCAACGTTGCAAATATTTTGTATATAAGTAAGGAGGAGGGTAAATGCTTTCCAAGTTGATGATTTACAGACAGCGCGAAGATACTTATAAAGAAACATACGATCCGATAGAGGAACCACTAGAAGTGCTCATGAGCATTTTTTGTACGCTTTCCTTTGGTGCGATTGTACGAAAAACTCACGAGAGAGACAGCAGGCAGAAAGTTGTGGGTGGGGTGTAAGGGAGTGTGCTTGTGTTTGGTAGAGAAACAGTAAAAGTTCAGTACACATAAAAGATAAGGGTAAGAGCATACCATAATAGACTTGAGAACACGATAACACAGACATATGAAATCAAATAAGACACTAGATAAAGACAGCTGAGCGGCAAAGTCACATAACATACACTAATATCTATATGAGACACATTTGAGAGCGAGCGAGTGAACGAATGTGAGCAAGAAAGAGCGAGCGACAAAACACATATACGTTTATATGATTGCTCCTTACATGCATGATACGTCTGATGATGGGTGGGTGACTCAGATACTTATGCGCTTAAATTGTAATAATTGTTTCCCCAGATAATAATTGCATTTCAAAACTTTGCCGCTCGACATAGAAATCGTACGAGTAGAGTAACATTTATTCAGCAGACAAATAATAGTGTGTAAGAGAGTAGAGTAATATAGAGTAGACTTAAGTGGATAGGAGCAGACGTCCTTGCGGCAGTTTCCACCGGTCGTCGCCATAAACCGTAACCCCGCATTGCAAATTCATTCCATCGGAGACAAAGTAAAAGGTCTCCGATTTCAATTTTCTAACTAATAAAAACAAGCTTTCTTTCTTTGTTTTCTTGTCTTATACGTACACAAGTACATACATACACACTTATGAAGTTACCTGCTATTATATGACAATCGGTAGTATTTACATCAGCTGCGTTATCGCAAAAGCACATGGGCACATGTTCGATCGTGCGACAGATCGCAAAATTCGGACTATACATGTAACAGAAGGTTGGCAAGAGTAGGCAAGGATTAATGCATTCCCCGCGTAAACAAAACTCTTCGTTCGTGCAGTCATTGTCAGTCGCGCAAGTTGTTAAGGGTATGGTCGTAGGTGGCATTGTACTCGGCAATTGTGGTCGTGTCGTTTGATTGACGCGAAAGCTTGGTTCTGTTATTGTGACATTTGTGTCGAGCGGAGTTCGTATAGTAGTAATCGGTTGTATTTCGGTTGTGGGTATTAAAAGCACCTCTGGAGTTGTCGACTCTACGTAGATTGGTGTTACAGTGACTGTTCGTTGTGTTAACGGTGTTTCTGTACCATAGCCGGACGGTGTTACTATCTTAATTAATTTGCTTGTTGTGCCAGTTGTAGCTTGTGGCGTCGTCGATGTGATATTCACACCTGGAAGGCCTGAGTACTCCGCCGTAGTCTCAAATCCAGTGGTTCCCGTCACAGGAGTTTCAGTTACCGGACGACGTGTGGAGGTAAATCTTTCTTCACCTGCAGATATTGTTGTAGATTCTGGAGTTGTGATTCTTACACCAGGCACTGTGGTATATCCCACGGTGGTTTCTGGCGCTGAAGTCTCACTGGCCGGACGACGTGTGGAAGTAAATCTTTCTTCACCTTCAGATATTGTTGTAGATTCAGGTGTTGTGCTTTCTACACCTGAGACAGTGGTGTAGCCCACAGTGCTCTCTTTTGAAGGAACTTCGGTAATTGAGGCAGGAGTGGGAGTTAATCTTGTTTCTCCCTCAGGTGTTGTTGTCACTTCAGGTGTCGTTATTCTTACACCTGGGACTGTGGTATATCCTGCCGTAGTTTCTGGCGCAGGAGTGTCAGTGACCGGACGACGTGTGGAAGTAAATCTTTCTTCACCTTCAGATATTGTTGTAGATTCTGGAGTTGTGATTCTTACACCTGGGACTGTGGTATATCCCACGGTGGTTTCTGGCGCTGAAATCTCAGTGACCGGACGACGTGCGGAAGTAAATCTTTCTTCACCTTCAGATATAGTTGTAGATTCTGGTGTTGTCATTCTTACGCCTGGGACTGTGGTATACCTCGCAGTAGTTTCTGGCGCAGGAGTCTCAGTGACAGGACGACGTGTGGAAGTAAATCTTTCTTCACCTTCAGATATTGTTGTAGATTCTGGTGTTGTGATTCTTACACCTGGGACTGTAGTATATCCTGTAGTAGTTTCCGGCGCAGAAGTCTCAGTGACCGGTCGACGTGTGGAAGTAAATCCTTCTTCACCTCCAGATATTGTTGTAGATTCTGGTCTTGTGATTCTTACGCCTGGGACTGTGGTATATCCTGCCGTAGTTTCTGGCGCAGGAGTCTCAGTGAACGGACGACGTGTTGAAGTAAATCTTTCTTCACCTTCAGATATTGTTGTAGATTCTGGAGTTGTGATTCTTACACCTGGGACTGTGGTGTATCGCGCAGTAGTTTCTGGGGCAGGAGTCTCAGTGACCGGTCGACGTGTGGAAGTAAATCTTTCTTCACCTTCAGATATTGTTGAAGATTCTGGTGTTGTGATCCTTACACCAGGGACTGTGGTATATCCCGCAGATGTTGCCGGCGCAGGAGTCTCAGTGACCGGTCGACGTGTGGAAGTAAATCTTTCTTCACCTTCAGATATTGTTGTAGATTCTGGAGTTGTGATTCTTACACCAGGGACTGTGGTATATCCCGCAGTAGTTTCTGCCGCAGGAGTCTCAGTGACCGGACGACCTGTTGAAGTAAATCTTTCTTCACCTTCTGATATTGTTGTAGATTCTGGTGTTGTGATCCTTACGCCTGGGACTGTAGTATATCCCGCAGTTGTTCCCGGCGCAGGAGTCTCAGTGACCGGTCGACGTGTGGAAGTAAATCTTTCTTCACCTTCAGATATTGTTGTAGATTCTGGAGTTGTGATTCTTACACCAGGGACTGTGGTATATCCCGCAGTAGTTTCTGCCGCAGGAGTCTCAGTGACCGGACGACGTGTTGAAGTAAATCTTTCTTCACCTTCAGATATTGTTGTAGATTCTGGTGTTGTGATCCTTACGCCTGGGACTGTAGTATATCCCGCACTTGTTCCCGGCGCAGGAGTCTCAGTGACCGGTCGACGTGTGGAAGTATATCTTTCTTCACCTTCAGATATTGTTGTAGGTTCTTGAGTTGTGATTCTTACACCTGGGACTGTGGTATATCCTGCAGTAGTTTCTGGCGCAGGAGGCTTAGTGACCGGACGACGTGTGGAAGTAAATCTTTCTTCACCTTCATATATTGTTGTAGATTCTGGAGTTGTGATTCTTACACCTGGGATTATGGTGTATCCCGCAGAAGTTTCTGGTGCAGGAGTCTCAGTGGCCGGTCGACGTGTGGAAGTAAATCTTTCCTCACCTTCAGATATTGTTGTAGATTCTGGTGTTGTGATCCTTACGCCCGGGACTGTAGTATATCCCGCAGTTGTTCCCGGCGCAGTAGTCTCAGTGACCGGTCGACGTGTGGAAGTATATCTTTCTTCACCTTCAGATATTGTTGTAGGTTCTTGAGTTGTGATTCTTACACCTGGAACTGTGGTATATCCTGCAGTAGTTTCTGGCGCAGGAGTCTCAGTGACCGGACGACGTGTGGAAGTAAATCTTTCTTCACCTTCAGATATTGTTGTAGATTCTGGAGTTGTGATTCTAACACCTGGGACTGTGGTATATCCCGCAGTAGTTTCTGGTGCAGGAGTCTCAGTGGCCGGTCGACGTGTGGAAGTAAATCTTTCTTCACTTTCAGATATTGTTGCAGATTCTGGTGTTGTGATCCTTACGCCTGGGACTGTAGTATATCCCGCAGTTGTTCCCGGCGCAGGAGTCTCAGTGACCGGTCGACGTGTGGAAGTATATCTTTCTTCACCTTCAGATATTGTTGTAGGTTCTTGAGTTGTGATTCTTACACCTGGGACTGTGGTATATCCCGCAGTAGTTTCTGGCGCAGGAGTCTCAGTGACCGGACGACGTGTGGAAGTAAATCTTTCTTCACCTTCAGATATAGTTGTGGATTCTGGAGTTGTGATTCTAACACCTGGGACTGTGGTATATCCCGCAGTAGTTTCTGGCGCAGGAGTCTCGGTGACCGGACGACGTGTGGAAGTAAATCTTTCTTCACCTTCAGATATAGTTGTGGATTCTGGAGTTGTGATTCTTACACCTGGGACAGTGGTGAATCCCGCAGTAGTTTCTGGCTCAGGAGTCTCAGTGACCGGACGACGTGTGGAAGTAAATCTTTCCTCACCTTCAGATATTGTTGTAGATTCTGGAGTTGTGCTTTCTACACCTGAGACAGTGGTGTAGCCCACAGTGCTCTCTTTTGAAGGAACTTCGGTAATTGAGGCAGGAGTGGGAGTTAATCTTGTTTCTCCCTCAGGTGTTTTCGTCACTTCAGGTGTCGTTATTCTTACACCTGGGACTGTGGTATATCCTGCCGTAGTTTCTGGCGCAGGAGTCTCAGTGACCGGTCGACGTGTGGAAGTAAATCTTTCTTCACCTTCAGATATTGTTGTAGGTTCTTGAGTTGTGATTCTTACACCTGGGACAGTGGTGAATCCCGCAGTAGTTTCTGGCTCAGGAGTCTCAGTGACCGGACGACGTGTGGAAGTAAATCTTTCTTCACCTTCAGATATTGTTGTAGATTCTGGAGTTGTGATTCTTACACCTGGGACTGTGGTATATCCGGCAGTAGTTTCTGCTGCAGGAGTCTCAGTGGCCGGTCGACGTGTTGAAGTAAATCTTTCTTCACCCTGAGATATAGTTGTAGATTCTGGAGTTGTGATTTTTACACCTGGGACAGTGGTGAATCCCGCAGTAGTTTCTGGCGCAGGAGTCTCACTGGCCGGTCGACGTGTGGAAGTAAATCTTTCTTCACCTTCAGATATTGTTGTAGATTCTAGTGTTGTGATCCTTACGCCTGGGACTGTGGTATATCCCGCAGTAGTTTCTGGTGCAGGAGTCTCAGTGGCCGGTCGACGTGTGGAAGTAAATCTTTCTTCACCTTCAGATATAGTTGTAGATTCTGGAGTTGTGATTCTTACACCTGGGACTGTGGTATATCCCGCAGTAGTTTCTGGCGCAGAGGTCTCAGTGACCGGTCGACGTGTGGAAGTAAATCTTTCTTCGCCTTCAGATATTGTTGTAGATTCTGGAGTTGTGATTCTTCCACCTGGGACAGTGGTGAATCCCGCGGTAGTTTCTGGCGCAGGAGTCACAGTGACCGGTCGACGTGTGGAAGTAAATCTTTCTTCACCTTCAGATATTGTTGTAGATTCTGGAGTTGTGATTCTTACACCTGGGACTGTGGTATATCCCGCAGTAGTTTCTGGTGCAGGAGTCTCAGTGACCGGTCGACGTGTGGAAGTAAATCTTTCTTCACCTTCAGATATTGTTGTAGATTCTGGAGTTGTGATTCTTACACCTTGGACTGTGGTGAATCCCGCGCTAGTTTCTGGCGCAGGAGTCTCAGTGACCGGTCGACTTGTGGAAGTAAATCTTTCTTCTCCTTCAGATATTGTTGTAGATTCTGGAGTTGTGATTCTTACACCTGGGACTGTAGTATATCCTACAGTAGTTTCCGGCGCAGAGGTCTCAGAGGCCGGTCGATGTGTGGAAGTAAATCTTTCTTCACCTTCAGATATTGTTGTAGGTTCTGGAGTTGTGATTCTTCCACCTGGGACAGTGGTGAATCCCGCGGTAGTTTCTGGCGCAGGAGTCACAGTGACCGGTCGACGTGTGGAAGTAAATCTTTCTTCACCTTCAGATATTGTTGTAGATTCTGGAGTTGTGATTCTTACACCTGGGACTGTGGTATTTCCTGCCGTAGTTTCTGGCGCAGGAGTCTCAGTGGCCGGTCGACGTGTGGAAGTAAATCTTTCTTCACCTTCAGATATTGTTGTAGATTCTGGAGTTGTGATTCTTACACCTGGGACTGTGGTATATCCCGCAGTAGTTTCTGGTGCAGGAGTCTCAGTGACCGGTCGACGTGTGGAAGTAAATCTTTCTTCGCCTTCAGATATTGTTGTAGATTCTGGAGTTGTGATTCTTACACCTGGGACTGTAGTATATCCTACAGTAGTTTCCGGCGCAGAGGTCTCAGAGGCCGGTCGATGTGTGGAAGTAAATCTTTCTTCACCTTCAGATATTGTTGTAGGTTCTGGAGTTGTGATTCTTACACCTGGGACTGTGGTATATCCGGAAGTAGTTTCTGGTGCAGGTGTCTCAGTGACCGGTCGACGTGTGGAAGTAAATCTTTCTTCACTTTCAGATATTGTTGTAGATTCTGGTGTTGTGATCCTTGCGCCTGGGACTGTAGTATATCCCGCAGTTGTTGCCGGCGCAGGAGTCTCAGTGACCGGTCGACGTGTTGAAGTAAATCTTTCTTCACCTTCAGATATTGTTGTTGATTCTGGAGTTGTGATTCTTACACCTGGGACTGTGGTATATCCCGCAGTAGTTTCTGGCGCAGGAGTCTCAGTGGCCGGTCGACGCGTGAAGGTATATCTTTCTTCACCTTCAGATGTTGTTGTAGATTCTGGAGTTGTGATTCTTACACCTGGGACTGTGGTATATCCCGCAGTAGTTTCTGGTGCAGGAGTCTCAGTGGCCGGTCGACGTGTGGAAGTAAATCTTTCTTCACCTTCAGATATAGTTGTAGATTCTGGAGTTGTGATTTTTACACCTGGGACTGTGGTGAATCCCGCAGTAGTTTCTGGTGCAGGAGTCTCAGTGGCCGGTCGACGTGTGGAAGTAAATCTTTCTTCACCTTCAGATATTGTTGTTGATTCTGGAGTTGTGATTCTTACACCTGGGACTGTGGTATATCCCGCAGTAGTTTCTGGTGCAGGAGTCTCAGTGGCCGGTCGACGTGTGGAAGTAAATCTTTCTTCACCTTCAGATATTGTTGTTGATTCTGGAGTTGTGATTCTTACACCTGGGACTGTGGTATATCCCGCAGTAGTTTCTGGCGTACGAGTCTCAGTGGCCGGTCGACGTGTGGAAGTAAATGTTTCTTCACCTTCAGATATTGTTGTTGATTCTGGAGTTGTGGTTCTTACACCTTGGACTGTGGTATATCCCGCAGTAGTTTCTGGCGCAGGAGTCTCAATGGCCGGTCGACGTGTGGAAGTAAATCTTTCTTCACCTTCAGATATAGTTGTAGATTCTGGAGTTGTGATTCTTACACCTGGGACAGTGGTGAATCCCGCAGTTGTTTCTGGCGCAGGAGTCTCAGTGGCCGGTCGACGTGTGGAAGTAAATCTTTCTTCACCTTCAGATATTGTTGTAGATTCTGGAGTGGTGATTCTAACACCTGGGACTGTGGTATATCCCGCAGTAGTTTCTGGTTCAGGAGTCTCAGTGACCGGTCGACGTGTGGAAGAAAATCTTTCTTCGCCTTCGGATATTGTTGTAGATTCTGGAGTTGTGATTCTTCCACTTGGGACTGTAGTATATCCTATAGTAGTTTCCGGCGCAGAGGTCTCAGTGACCGGTCGATGTGTGGAAGTAAATCTTTCTTCACCTTCAGATATTGTTGTAGATTCTGGTGTGGTGATTCTAACTCCTGGGACTGTGATATATCCCGCAGTAGTTTCTGGTTCAGGAGTCTCAGTGACCGGTCGACGTGTGGAAGTAAATCTTTTTTCACCTTCAGATATTGTTGTAGATTCTGGAGTGGTGATTCTAACAACTGGGACTCTTGTATATCCCGCAGTAGTTTCTGGCGCTGAAGTCTCAGTGGCCGGTCGACGTGTGGAAGTAAATCTTTCTTCGCCTTCGGATATTGTTGTAGATTCTGGAGTTGTGATTCTTCCACCTGGGACTGTAGTATCTCCTACAGTAGTTTCTGGCGCTGAAGTCTCAGTGGCCGGTCGACGTGTGGAAGTAAATCTTTCTTCGCCTTCAGATATTGTTGTAGATTCTGGAGTTGTGATTCTAACGCCTGGGACTGTGGTATATCCCGCAGTAGTTTCTGGTGCAGGAGTCTCAGTGACCGGTCGACGTGTGGAAGTAAATCTTTCTTCGCCTTCAGATATTGTTGTAGATTCTGGAGTTGTGATTCTTCCACCTGGGACTGTAGTATATCCTACAGTAGTTTCCGGCGCAGAGGTCTCAGTGGCCGGTCGACGTGTGGAAGTAAATCTTTCTTCACCTTCAGATATTGTTGTAGATTCTGGAGTTGTGACTCTTACACCTGGGACTGTGGTATATCCCGCAGTAGTTTCTGGCTCAGGAGTCTCAGTGACCGGACGACGTGTTGAAGTAAATCTTTCTTCACCTTCAGAAATTGTTGTAGATTCTGGAGGTGTGACTCTTACACCTGGGACTGTGGTGTATCCCGCAGTAGTTTCTGGCTCAGGAGTCTCAGTGACCGGACGACGTGTTGAAGTAAATCTTTCTTCACCTTCAGAAATTGTTGTGGATTCTGGAGGTGTGATTCTTACACCTGGGACTGTGGTATATCCCGAAGTAGTTTCTGGTGCAGGAGTCTCAGTGACTGGTCGACGTGTGGAAGTAAATCTTTCTTCGCCTTCAGATATTGTCGTAGATTCTGGAGTTGTGATTCTTACACCTGGGACTGTGGTATATCCCGCAGTAGTTTCTGGTGCAGGAGTCTCAGTGACCGGTCGACGTGTGGAAGTAAATCTTTCTTCACCTTCAGATATTGTTGTAGATTCTGGAGTTGTGATTCTTACACCTGGGACTGTGGTATATCCCGCAGTAGTTTCCGGCGCAGAAGTCTCAGTGGCCGGTCGACGTGTGGAAGTAAATCTTTCTTCACCTTCAGATATTGTTGTTGATTCTGGTCTTGTGATTCTTACACCTGGGACTGTGGTATATCCCGCAGCAGTTTCTGGTGCAGGAGTCTCAGTGACTGGTCGACGTGTGGAAGTAAATCTTTCTTCACCTTCAGATATAGTTGTAGATTCTGGAGTTGTGATTCTTACACCTGCGACAGTGGTGAATCCCGCAGTTGTTTCTGGCGCAGGAGTCTCAGTGGCCGGTCGACGTGTGGAAGTAAATCTTTCTTCACCTTCAGATATTGTTGTAAATTCTGGAGTGGTGATTCTTCCACCTGGGACTGTAGTATATCCTACAGTAGTTTCTGGCGCAGAGGTCTCAGTGACCGGACGACGTGTTGAAGTAACTCTTTCTTCTTTCGTTGTAGATTCTGGTGTAGTTATTCTTACACCTGGGACTGTGGTATATCCGGCAGTTGTTTCTGGTGCAGGAGTCTCAGTGGCCGGTCGACGTGTGGAAGTAAATCTTTCTTCACCTTCAGATATAGTTGTTGATTCTGGAGTTGTGATTCTTACACCTGGGACTGTGGTATATCCCGCAGTTGTTCCCGGCGCAGGAGTCTCAGTGACCGGTCGACGTGTGGAAGTAAATCTTTCTTCACCTTCAGATATTGTTGTAGATTCTGGAGTTGTGATTCTTACAGCTGGGACTGTGGTATATCCGGCAGTAGTTTCTGCTGCAGGAGTCTCAGTGGCCGGTCGACGTGTGGAAGTAAATCTTTCTTCACTTTCAGATATTGTTGTAGATTCTGGAGTTGTGATTCTTACACCTGGGACTGTGGTATATCCCGCAGTTGTTACCGGCGCAGGAGTCTCAGTGACCGGTCGACGTGTGGAAGTAAATCTTTCTTCGCCTTCAGATATTGTTGTTGATTCTGGAGTTGTGATTCTTACACCTGGGACTGTGGAACTGTATCCTGCAGTAGTTTCCGGCCCAGAGGTCTCAGTGACCGGTCGACGTGTTGGAGTAACTCTTTCTTCAACTTCAGATATTGTTGTGGATTCTGGTGTCGTTTTTCTTACACCTGGGACTGTGGTATATCCCGCAGTAGTTTCTGGCGCAGAGGTCTCAGTGACCGGTCGACGTGTGGAAGTAAATCTTTCTTCACCTTCAGATATTGTTGTAGCTTCAGGTGTTGTGATTCTTACACCTGGGACTGTGGTATATCCGGCAGTAGTTTCTGGTGCAGGAGTCTCAGTGACCGGTCGACGTGTGGAAGTAACTCTTTCTTCACCTTCAGATATTGTTGTAGATTCTGGTGTCGTTATTCTTACACTTGGGACTGTGGAACTGTATCCTGCAGTAGTTTTCGTCACAGAGGTCTCAGTTACGAGACGACGTGTGGAAGTAAATCTTTCTTCACTTTCAGATATTGTTGTAGATTCCGGTGTAGTGATTCTTACACCTGGGACTGTGGTATATCCCGCAGTTGTTCCCGGCGCAGGAGTCTCAGTGACCGGTCGACGTGTGGAAGTATATCTTTCTTCACCTTCAGATATTGTTGTAGGTTCTTGAGTTGTGATTCTCACACCTGGGACTGTGGTATATCCTGCAGTAGTTTCTGGTGCAGGAGTCTCAGTGACCGGTCGACGTGTGGAAGTAAATCTTTCTTCACCTTCAGATATAGTTGTAGATTCTGGAGTTGTGATTCTTACACCTGGGACTGTGGTATATCCCGCAGTAGTTTCTGGTGCAGGAGTCTCAGTGGCCGGTCGACGTGTGGAAGTAAATCTTTCTTCACCTTCAGATATAGTTGTTGATTCTGGAGTTGTGATTCTTACACCTGGGACTGTGGTATATCCTGCAGTAGTTTCCGGCCCAGAGGTCTCAGTGACCGGTCGACGTGTTGAAGTAAATCTCTCTTCACCTTCAGATTTGGTTGTAGATTCAGGTGTCGTTATTCTTACACCTGGGACTGTAGTATATCCTGCAGTAGTTTCCGGCGCAGAGGTCTCAGTGACCGGTCGACGTGTTGGAGTAACTCTTTCTTCAACTTCAGATATTGTTGTGGATTCTGGTGTCGTTTTTCTTACACCTGGGACTGTGGTATATCCCGCAGTAGTTTCTGGCGCAGAGGTCTCAGTGACCGGTCGACGTGTTGCAGTAACTCTTTCTTCACCTTCATATATTGTTTTAGATTCTGGTGTCGTTATTCTTACACCTGGGACTGTGGTATATCCTGCAGTAGTTTCTGGCGCAGAGGTCTCAGTGCCCGGTCGACGTGTTGAAGTAAATCTTTCTTCACCTTCAGATGTAGTTGTAGATTCAGGTGTCGTTATTCTTACACCTGGGACTGTGGTATATCCTGCAGTAGTTTGCGGCGCAGAGGTCTCAGTTGCCGGTCGACGTGTTGAGGTAACTCTTTCTTCACCTTCAGATATTGTTGTAGGTTCTTGTGTTGTGATTCTTACACCTGGGACTGTGGTATATCCCGCAGTAGTTTCTGGCGCAGAGGTCTCAGTGACCGGTCGACGTGTGGAAGTAAATCTTTCTTCACCTTCAGATATTGTTGTAGATTCTGGTGTCGTTATTCTTACACCTGGGACTGTGGTATATCCCGCAGTAGTTTCTGGCGCAGAGGTCTCAGTGACCGGTCGACGTGTTGAAGTAAATCTTTCTTCACCTTCTGATATTGTTGTATATTCTGGTGTTGTGACTCTTACACCTGCGACAGTGGTATATCCCACAGTGCTCTCTTTTGAAGGAACTTCGGTGATTGAAGCGGGGGTGGGAGTAAATCTTGATTCACCTTCGAGTTCACTTGTAGTGACTTTCGTTGTTATAGCTTTTGTCGTAGGACGTGTTTTAGCTGTTTGTGTGGTCGTACTAAATGCCGTCGCTTGTGTCGTACTGTCATAAGATTCGGTCTCTGTTTCGGCAACAATATCTGTATAATGGGTACGCATTTCTGTTTGATTGCCTATATACATGGTGGTGTACTTAACAGTTGTCGCAGTCGTGTCCGTACGGTCATACGATATTGGTTTTGTGGTAGTCTCAAGAGTCGTGGGTATTTCAAAGAGTATGGGAATGCATTTGACGGTGGTATTGCCAATAAAACTATCAGCGCAGATACATGTGGCAACGCGATGTGCTTTCACAATACACAATGCAGACTCGGCACAAACGACTGTACAGGGATCAACGCATTGCCGCGCGCTGCCGCACTGAAGCGTTTCGTCGCAGTCGACATCTTGTGTACAGTTGGCACCAGCCGGTGACGGAGACGTAGCTGGAGTTGCAGACGCAGTTGTAGCAGGCGTAGAAGTTGTTATGGCTGCTCGAGTTTTTGTGGTTGTAATTTGTTTTTTGTGTTTTTTTTTACAATTTTGTTAATGTTTTTTTTTTTGTTTTTGTTTCGTTTTGTAATAAATAATGTAGAATTTGTTTTGTACATTGTGGCGTAGAGTAAATTTTTTACATGTTGATAAGATAAAAAATATGTTAGATATAAAAAAATATATATACAATTGTAAGTAAATAAGTTTTTTTGGGGAAATTTGTGGTTTTTCTTATTTTTTTTTGTTTGGGTGGGAGGTAAAATATATACATGGGGGTTGCTATCAGTTATTACAGGTACCAATTGACTAGTAGGGGGGTACTTATTTTACGTTTTAAGGAGCGGGATATATCAAGGGGTCATAAGTATATTAGTTTTATATTTATATATAAGTATATATATATGTATCTAAGTATTATATTTGGCTTTACGTTGTTGGAGATAGTAAGTTTTGGGTTTTAATGTATTATATTTAGAATTTACAGTTACTTTGTACTTTTTTTACAATTAGTTAGCTACACTGGTAAACCGTTAGTAATACTTTCGACTGTTGTATGTTACAAACCAAAAATTTTTAATTGATTACTTCAAAATTTTTCCAACAAAATATTAATTTTGGATTAATTTGCTGTTTATTGCATTGATTAATTGTTGTTGTTGTTTTTTTTTAAGTAATTAATTCATTAATTGAACTGTGGCATGAGCGTGTGTGAATGTGTAGAGGATTTTACTGTTGGTTAGCTTTTGGAGTTACGAAAAACGTATGAAGTTCAAGTTTTCAATGACAGACAAATGTTGTTTTTGTTTTTCTTAAATCTTTTGTAATTAATAACTCGATTGGTGGTAAGCGGATTTTCTCTTTCAAGAAATAGTGCTGCAAAGCTTTTGCATTTTTGCGTTAGACTGTAACTGCCATGGGCTTTATTAACGGTATGAAGCATACTTTTTGGCAGAAAAAAAAATTAAAAATAAATTTCATTAAAAAAACGCTTGAGTTCTCACTGTCAAGCAGCAGAAATATAGTTGTTACTTGCTGATTGTAAGCGCTGTGCGGCGCTCGCGGAAAGCAGTTCGTTAAAACAAAAATTAGTTGCTTGCAGTTGGAGGCGCCGCGCAGCCGCCGAGCGCACACCAAACAAACGTATATGTGTGGGCGAGAGGGCGCGCACAGCTTGTGTGGCATTAATATGAGCGGAAATTGTAAGAGTATTGGAGAGAGCATGAGACAGTGAGCACATGTTGTTTTTGCTATATTTTTTTGCATTTTTATGTAACTTTTTTTTTTGATTTTTTTGGTAGTAGTAGTTTTTGTTCACACTTATACAACTCTAGACGATTGCTTTACCTTTTTGACATCCATGCTTGGCATCGGCTATAAATCCGGGCGGGCAGAATTTACATATCGGCTTATGATCCTCGACGATGCATGGCGAGTTGGGCGCGCACGTTGCAAAATCGCACGGATTGACGCACTGATACGAGCGGCACGCCAAACCTGACGGACAGCCCGCATCGCGCAGACAAATCGATATCGACGGCTGACAATCCTTCATACAAATACAGACTGGCTTGTGATCCTGCACCTCGCAGGATTTATTCTCCGCACATATGGGTTGACGACCCACGGGCACCATACACGGACTGCGGCATTTGCCCTCACTACAAGCCATATTCGAGGCGCAATCATCATCGCGATAGCATTCACGCTTCTCGGGCGCGCACGTCAATTCACCATATTCGTTCACAATGAAGCCGGACTTGCACACGCATACCGGTTGGTGGCGGCGTGTCTCACACTTCTTACTGCCGCCGCATATGAATAGCGGATTCTGACATGGATCGGTACATTGGCCATAGTGACTGCACTGCAGGTGATCGGGACAATCGTTGTCCTGTGCGCAGGGTATTTGTTGTTGTGGGTCACGCGGTTGCAGCATTGTGTCGTCGGTGCACTTGGGATCCGGCTTGCATTCGACTTCGGGTCGTCCGATATAGCAACTGGGGCAGGAGCAACGCGGTCGGTGTAGTACGCTCTTGCAAAGCGCATTTGCACCACAAACGCCACGCACCGAACAAGGATCAACGCAGTGTCCTTGCAGGCATGATTTCTCACTGGGACATTCGACGTCTGATGTGCATTGTTCGGTGTCTAAAATGGAATTTGAAGTGGCCGAAAGAGAGAGAGAGAGATCGTGAGATAGAGAGACGGGTTTTTTTCGTTGCTAGTGATTGTTTTGTTGTAAAAAAAAAATCCTTTTGTTCTATTTATACATTTCCTCTTACACGAGTGCATATACTGGATTTGAGAGTGGGAGATTTTCGGTAAGAAGAGTAGGCGTGATTTTAATAGTAGCACTCTTGTCTAGCGACATTGAGTGCGATTTAGGCTTTAAGTAAGCTTTCATTGCTGAAGCTTGTGTGCATAAATAGAAAGAGCGAACGAGTGAGAGAGAGTGATTTCGGTAGATTTGATAAGAGAGATAATAAAAATAAATGCATGCACATTGAGGGAGTCAGCGCGTTTTTGAGAAAGAATTTTGACTTTTTTGCTTCGCAAGCACATGCAGTCGAGAGCCAAATCGAGCAGAAAAGAAAGAAGTGAGCCAGTTTGTGAGCCACTTATGTGGCGACGTGCTCACGAGTAAACGGAAAGTGAGCTATAGTGTATAGTTGAGTGTACGCGTTCGGGAAAGTGGGGGAAGTTTCGTGGGGAAAAAAATTTGCGGTACTTAAGTAATAAGCTTAAACTAACCCTACGCTTAGTGTTTAAACAGGTACGGTGTGTGTTTGTGTGGGTTCGGGAACATTGTAGCCTTGACTTTATATTTTGTAGATTTTTCTTTTTGGGGGTTCCTGTGTTTCTTGGGACTTTAGTGACATTTAAAAACTATAATTTATTTGTCAGTGGGTAGGTTGGTTCCGTGTTTGCTGGCTGGTTGGTACTGTGTGGGTGGGGAGTGGTTGTGTGGTGATTTTGTTTGGATAGCGGTGTTTGCACTTGGACGTTTTGTGGTGTTGTTGGGTGTTTAGGAGAGGATTATTGCGTTTAACTTTGAGGTTAGGTTGTGATATTAAAAATGTTGTGAAAAACTTTGTTTCGAAAACGAAAATATACTAAATGTGTATGTAATTGTGTGTGCGTAGATTCGAAATTACTTTGAAAACGGTGGCGTTTAGAAAATAATAATAATTTTGAGTTTCGGTTTTCGTAAAAAAAAGTATTGGAAAGTGTTTTTGTTAAATACTGTGTGGGATATTTATTAGTTTTTCTTTGGTTTTGAAAAAAAGGTGTGCCAATTCATGAAATATAAATTTATTAAAATTTAATAAATTATTGCTTTTGTTTTTGTTTTACAAACAGCTCGTGTAAACATCAAATTAGTGGAGAACTGTGAAGGGGAGACATCTCACATTTTCAAGATCGCAGCAAAAGTGTTTTGCTGTTTGTGTCTAGTTGTTTTTGTTTTGTTTATTTTCTGTGTTGTTAGAGTTGGATACAAGCGAGTTATTATTTTATGTAATTTTGTTATTTGAGTGAATGATACGTACAATTTTTTTATCATTATTTATTTTTATTTTTGCCCATTACGCGTTGGTTTAGTTATGAATTGTAATTTTTGTTTAATGGAAATTAGTTAATTTTTATTTTAATTAATTTTTAAGTTTCCTTTGGCGCATATTCGTTAAAGCAATTTCTAATTAAATATTTTTAATATTAAAAAAAATTCCATAGTGGGTTAAATGTTAATTTTTTGCAAATAAATGTTGCCACCTGATTGAAGTGTCAACTTCCCATTCAATTTTACTCTTTGTTAAAAAAATGCTTAGGAATGAGCGCTGGCATCTACCTTACTAAGTTTCTAGCAGTTTTAAAAAGAGTTGCCACCTGATCAAATTTTACAATTTCAACGTTTAAAACTTTGGCTAAGAGTAAGAGTTGGGTACCATAAAACGTGGTTTATGATAGATTCAGATAGTGCTATGGAGAGTTTTCCGAAAATTGGAGTTTTTTCGCTGTGAAAAAAATTTAGAAACAGTTTTGAACTTTTTTTGAAAAGATTTCGGAAACAAATTTTTGGAGAGTTTTTCGAAATTTGGAGAGTTTTTCCAGCTGTAAAAACACATTTATTTATTTAATTTAACAGTTTTAAACTCTTTTACTAAGCGTATTCAATGAATTTAAAAGGAAATCAAAATTTTGTAGAGTTTTTTCGAGAGTTTCTGTAAATTTTGAAATTGTGTGTGTTTTAAGAATTCATCGAAATCTAGATAATTTCTTTTTGCTGGCAATGTAATTCTTAGAAGTCTTACAGTTTAAAACAGCACTTTTAATCTATGAATGAGTTTCGAAAATTTTTTGAGAGTTTTTTCAAAATTGTTAGAAACTTTTTCAGCTCTAAATTTTTATGAACACTTTTATATAACTTCTGAAGAATTTTTTGATGATTTCGAAGTAATTTTCTAAAATTTTTTGAATTTGGAGAGTTTTTCAAAAATTGGAGAGCTTTTTCGATTGTGAAAATAAATTTTTTAGGAGCAGCCTCAAACAATTAATAATTTTTAACGATTTCGGAGTGAGTTTTGAAAATTGTGGAGAGTTTTTGGAAAGCTTTATCGGTTGAGTAAGTCAATTTTTTAGGAGCAGTTTTATATAATTTCTGAAAGCATTTTTAACGAATTCGGAATGAGTTTCGAACATATTTTGGGAGTTTTTCTAAATTTGGAGACTTTTTTATACAATATGGAAAAGCATTTCTGGTGAATTTGAGTTCAATTTTAAAACTTGGCTAGATTTTTAATTTTAAAAATATTGCAACTTTTTGAATATGCGCCAAAATTTGTTTTTGAAAAAAAAAAATCGTAGCATTCAAGACCTTAAAAAAATTGATTTCTACATAATTTTATTACATTTTCGGTTGAAAATTCGTACGACATCCAACACATGCGCTCTGCCCTATTATGTACACCTATTCCGGATATTTTTGAAACCTTTTTTTATGTATGTGTGTTTAGGTTTTTCAAAGCAAAATACTCATTAATTTAAAAAATATGTATAAAAGGGAAATTATGAAGGAAGTTTTTGTATATATAATATTTATATGCTCTTTACATTCGTTTATATAATTTTAATTTACAAATTAGCAAAAACAAAAAAAAAAATATCGAATAAAAAAAACTATCGTAAACCAAAACTAATTTATACAAAACGTAATTTTGTTTTACATATTTTTAAATACTTTTTCGAAATATACAACTGTGTGTTTGTGTGTATGTGCAACAACAACACAGCATACTGAAATATTTACAAGTGTTAGTATAGCTCACTGCCAAAGAACAGTACACTTCGGTTTAGACATATTTACAACTTACTGACTAATGCAAAATACCAAATATATTGTCGGGGTTAGTGAATTTAGTTACAGCTGGCTGCATTGCGGGACCCTACACATTACTTACTATAATTGTTATATATTATTCATTTATTTAATTTTTTGTTTTTAATTTTTGCTGCATACATTTTTACAAAGTATTGTTGTTGTATATTGCTTATAAAAAACTAAAATGCCAATATTAAAATAATAAGTTTGTGATAGTTGTAGAGAGTACGAGCAGAGAGAGTATGAGAGCGTGAAAGAGTAAGAGAGACTGGCGATTAGTGAATGAGTGTTTCATTTTGGTTTGTTTTCTTTGTTGATTTTTTTTTCTGTACAAAAGGCCGACTTTTAGGCGTCAGCGCGCACTGGTTTGATGGTGTGTGTACGCATTGTGTTGAAAAAAAAATGTTTATGAGGGTATTAAATCCAAGTTATATTTTAAGTAATGTGTTAAAAAAAATATTTTTCTTTTATTTGATAAGCAAGGCGTGTTGTTGGTGGTCAGCATAAAAACGACTAATTCCAAAAATTCGAAATTTTGAAAATTCGAAATTTCGAAAATTTAAATTTCAAAAATTCAAAATATTAAGATTTCAAATATTTCGAATATTCAAAGTTTCGAAAAAACAAAATTTCGAAATTTTCGAAAATTCAAGTTCCAAAAAAAAATGAAGAATGTTAAAATATGATATATATTATATTCAGTTGCTGGCATATGTGAACCATGTGAGAATTGTCCCGTCCACAGTTCCCAATCTGAGACTAAACGGCATATAAACGTTTTGGAATCCAACAAAAATAAAAATAAAACGTATGTATGTAGGAATTTTAAATTATATAATATTTCTAACGCTTAGGTTTGGTCATAAGCAAGCTCAGGTCTACTATAAAATTGGTTTTGTTGTTGTATATGCACTGTTAATCAACACTAGGCTGCTAAATTGAATTTTAACTCAATATTTTAACTCGAAATAAAGGTAACTAAAGCGGGAAGCATGGGTGTTGTTCGCATGGGAGTGGGAGCACATGGATGTTGGTGGGAAGACACGTTGTCGAGGGGGGCGTGGTTGGGTGCACAGCGCAAACCAGTAAATGGTACTGTGTCGCTTTGTGTTCGTGTTCGCGTGTGTGTGAGTTTGAGTGTGTGTTTGTGTTGGTGTTGGTCGGTGTCATTTCTTTGCTAAAAATTTCATTTTCGTTGCTGTATTTCGAACGTTTCATGGCTTTCGTAAAAACTTGTTTTTGGTTTGTAATTTTTTCTATGTGTTGTTTTTGCCAATTGTTAAAAGAATTTGTTGTTGGCTTTACTTATCGCTATCGCGGCGCTTGATCCGGTAATTTGTGTATGTGTGTGTGCTTCTTTAGCATTTTTTATTGATGTTAGATTTTAGTATTAGCTCAATTTGGTATTGTTGTTGTGTTTGCTGCTGCTGCTGCTACTAATGCTGCTATTAATTTTCGCTACAATTTTGCACTCAACTTTTACTTGGTTAATAGCTGCGTGACACACATACATACATATGCACATGTATGGGTAATGTATGGCTATGTAGTACAACTGAGACTTTAAATTTTGAATTAAGTTATTATATAAGTGTAAAGTTAATTACTAGGGAGCGGAAGGTGGTGGTTAGGATTCGATTAGATTGGTGGCTGGGACAAGGTTTATGGTGGAGTGGAGTTGTTACACCGGCAAAAAGTTATTTAATGAACGATATTTTTAATATATTTCGACAGATTGGTAGATATCTGTAGTTTCAATGTGTTTTTATATTATTATAAGCATGTTTTTATTATTAATGATTTGTATTCTTTTATTTGAAAAAATACAAAAAATGTTACTTTTAATAAATAAAAAAATTTTAATTAAAAAAAAAGAAAAAAATAATAAAAATATAAACTCTTATATATTTTAAATATATATTTTATATCAAAAGCTGCTTTCCTTGAGCTTTTTCTATGTAAAAGCTTGTACTTTCTGAAAATTTTCACCATGTGAAAGCTTTTACTTTGAGGCAGCTATTACTATGTAAAAGCTTTTACTATTGAAAGCTTTTACTATCTGAAAGCTTTCAATATGTGAATATTTTTTCTATGTGAAAGCGTTTATTATCAGAAAGCTTTCACTATGTGAATAATTTTTCTATGTGAAAGCTTTTACTATGTGGAAGTTTTTAGTATGTGAAAGCTTTTTCTAAGTGAAAGCTGCAAATAGTTGCATCAAAATTTTCAAAAGAAAACTATAAAACTAATTACATATACGTATATGAAAGTACCTCTTTGGTTGAAATATTGCTTTAAAAGTGTGTCAGAAAGCTTACATATTTGAAAGAGCTTTGATAAAAGGAAACATATTAATGATTTTTTGACCTATATAGCATAAAATCTTTGAAGCCGAAACAAATATAACTAACTTAGCTCGTGAGCAGTGTAAACTTTTTAAGATTTATAGAAGTAAGCTTTTAGTTAAAGCTTTAAAAAAGCTTATAACATTTATGTTAACATATGAGCTTTTTTGTTCTTGCTTATGAAACTTCAATATACATTTTTAGAAGCTTTTTCTTCTTGCTTATGAAGCTTAAAAGCTGTGTAAGATGATGCGGAGCTTTAAAGCTTTTAGTTGCTACTCAAAGATGGTATTCCCTGAGGCAAAAATTTATATTTTAAGCTAATAATTTAAGCCAGACTGTAGAGCTTTTAAGCTTTTTGATGCCACACAACGATTATATTTTCTGAGGCTATATTTTAAGCCAATGATTTAAGCTTGTCTAAAGAGCTTTTAAGCTTTTTATTGCTACTCAAATATTATATCCTTTGAACCATAAAGTTTTTAATGAACAAATTAAATTTACTGTAGAGCTTTTAAGCTTTTTGTTGCTCTTCAAATATTGTACATATTTTATAAAGTCCTATGTCTTTCAATATTACATTTCTTCGGTGTTATTACATATAAATGTGCATACATTTGTCCATTTCAACTATTGGTTGTTTAAAGACTTAAGCTCAACTTTCCATAGTGAACGTCATTTAATTATAGATTAGTAATTATTTCATATCATTTGAACTAAAGCTTTTAACGAAAGCTTTAGAAGCAGTAAGTTGTAAAAAGCTCATTGGCATTCTAAATGACGACAAATTTAAGTTAAAATTCCCCATATATACGTATTTTGAAACCATATGCCCTAAAAGCTTGAATTAAAGCTTCTAACGAAAACTTTCTAAGCAGTAAGCTCTAAAAAGCTCAATGGCATACTACTATGCGCTGAAAATCATGACTAATACATTTTGTGATGATAATTTTGATATGTTCTGATCGTAATTTCATTTAGTGAGGTGTAACTTGGAAATGTTCTAACCAATAAAGGTAAAAATATCGATATTTTTGTATAACTGTTGTTTCTTCGAGCATGATTCTTAGGTATGTATATAACTGCTTAAGTACAAAATCTTAGTCCTTTCAATGAAGCGCGCTTTATTTGCTTACGATATGGTGTATGTATGTGTTGTAGTATGGTTGTTTTTGGTTTCTGGGATGGTTGTGGATTATGTTTCAGGTGTTTCGGGATAAGTTATAAAGGATGTTTGTATGTGTGGTATGCTTGTGTAAGTGTATGCATGTATATTTGGTAAAGGATAACTGACTTTTATTACGTAACGATAAAATTTATGCATGTCTTATGTATTTGTAGCATATGTTCAACTACTTGTAGCTGCTGGAGTTAGAGGCCTACTGAATTATTATTATGTTTTCTTGTTTTTAAGCTAAACAAAAAACGATGCAAGCATGTAAAATGTTATTTTTTGTTTTGTTTTCCAACTGTTTTCTTTTTTTTTTGTTTTTGTATTTGATGTGGTTTTTTGTACCAGTTGTGAATGTGTTAAACGAGTACTTATGTTGTATGCAATTATAAAAATATATATTATATATATGTGTTACATGTCTGTAGGCACAGATTGGGATACCGCGATAGCGACAGCGACATTCCACGAACTTCCATATGCGTTAAATTTTGCTTTTTGATTTTGATAAATTTTGATTTTCAAGCGTTCGGTGTTGTTTTTTTTTTCTTTGTATATATGAGTATATGTTCATATAAACTCACTTGAAACACATGCATGTATGCATATAATATAGTATATTGGTCGTATGTATAGTTTAAATGCACTATAAGGGATGGTTTGCTTAGAAAACATTGGCTAATATTATATAATAAAATAAAAAGTCATAAAAAAGTCAAATAAAAATATAAATCAAAAAATTAAATGCAAATTAAAGAAAATTAAATAAATATTTACTATGCGCCTAAGCTAGCGAAAATGCACATTTTATGCAAAAAAAATTAAAAAAATTTTGAAAAAATTAAAAAAAAAAACGTTTTGAAAACAAATAATTCTTTTAAAAAAATTGTGAAAAAATTATGATAAAAATTCTTAAAAAAAAAAATTATTGAAAAAAATTCTTTAAAAAAATTGTGAAAAAATTATGATAAAAATTCTTTAAAAAAAAAATTATTGAAAAAAATTCTTTAAAAAAATTATGAAAAAAATTATAATATTGTAAAAAATTTGACTGAGTGCATATTTTTTGACATTAAATCTTTTGTTCTCTCACTGACATATTTTTAAATACTTTTTTAATTTTTGCTTCTTCACGTATTTAATTATCTAGGACACTGTACATATTATTGTGGAGTATTGTTTATGTATATGTTTTGTAAGTGTATGTGTGTGTGTGTGAAACGTTAAAAATGTCTTAAAAACCCCAATAACTAAATTTGGTATTAAACTCAAAGTATAAAATTGTATTTACACACACTACACTGTGAAAAATATTTGCTTAATAACAAGTGTTAACCGCAAAAAACGTGTGTTTGTTTACTTTTTGCTGTGTCAAAGGTTAAATTCAAACTCTGCAAACAATTATGTAATTATTGAAATTTTTGTTGCAAAATACTTAATGCTCCACTAAAAGTATTATTATTATTTATTATGCTGTTTTAAATTATTAAAAACAATTGTTAAACTATTGTTGCAAATATTTGCATAGTTGGGGTTAATTAATTTATATTAAAATATTTAAATGCTGATAACGAAATTTCATTATTATCAAGTTGCATTAGCAAACATAAAACTCAACTCAAACAATTGTTACGCACAAAATTAATTATTTATTATTTATATTTCATATGTGTTTTTGTTGGTTTTCACACTATTTGTGGTATTAGACTCAGTTCTCAAGTTTTTAATTTGCACTAAAAAAAGTTAAATAAACAAAAAATAAGTGAGGCTAAACTAAAAATCTGCAACTGAAAAATTATTCAACTAAACTCGCTAAGTTTGCTAAACATTTCTGGTTATTGGTTGGTCATTCGAAATTATAAAAATATATGTTTGAAATATTAGGAAAAATAGCGGTACTTACCGTGCCGGCACACGTAGTCGACGCCTTGACGCACACATTCGCCGGTAATGCAGCCCTGCGTGCGACAGTCCTCTTGTGGTGGTGTTAAGTAACCTTTATGGTGTTGAGAAAGTGGGAAAAGTGTTAAAAAACGTTTTAAGAAAATTGAAATAAATCAAAAAATATGGATATAATATACTAAAAATTAATATTTTTTAAGTGTTGAGCGCAGAATTTTCGAATAAATTTGTTTATAACACTTTTTAATCAAATTTCTAAAAAAAACGTTGCCTACATCTAAGCGCAAGTGAAAATAAATAACGGGTTGACTGTATACATAGAAATTGTAGACATTCGTCGCTTACATGCAGGCGCAATATCGTTAGCAGTATTGCTTCTCCAAAAATTTTGGGTAGTACATGAAACAAGTTTCAAGAAACTCTTTCAAAAAAGTTTGAGTAATGACAATTTTATATATTTTATACAAGAAGAAGCAGAATCGATTCCTACAGAAAAGAAAAACATTTCGAGTGAGCAAAAAACCTTGCTGTTTTTATGATTTTCTACTTAATGAAAGCTTTCTGCTGCTCAAAATACTTACATTCTACATAAGCATCGCCGTAGGGGAATTCCACGGGGCAATAACATTGCGCTTCATTATGATCCAAGACGCGGCAAGCAGCATTTTGTCCACATGGTTGTTCAGCGCATGCATTCACCAGATGTCCCTCGCAGACGCAACCCTTGTGCGCATCACCCATACAGCCGTCCATGCAGGCGCACTCATAACCGCCAGGTACCTCAGTACATTTGGAATTAGCGCCGCATGGATGATTCGCGCAACCGCCATCGAGTGGGCGACACTCAGTTTCGGGTGTGCCAAAGTAATCGGGTGGGCAAGAGCATTGTGGCTTACGATTCACGACACGGCATTGTGCATTAACACCACATGCGCCATATTCCAAGCACGGGTTACGACACTTACCCGCATCACAACGTTTGTTCGGTTCACAGTCATTATCCTGCGCACATTCAAATTGTACGCATTCTGTGCTGGGCTCACCTTCGTAGCCATCGGGACAGTAGCAAAGCATACGATGATCGGAGACAGTGCAGAGCGCATTACGACCACAAGCCGACTTATCTGCGCACGGATCGGCGCATTTACCTTTGATACAGCTTTGATCGGTGGGACAATCGGTGTTGGCTTTGCAGCCAGCCAGACATGTGCCGCGTTCGCAAAGTTGTCCCAGTGGACAATTGCGGCCGGCGCCGCACTTTTGGCGACATTTACCACGTGTGCAAACTTGTCCGCAAGCGCAGTCTTCGGTGCGCGCACAGGCGTCGGCGCAGTACGTATTTGTTTCGTCACACTGACAGTTGGGATTGCAGCGTTGTGGTGGCTGTTGACAGCCGCTAAGTCCATCGCCAAGGAAACCATTCGGACAGCTGCACTGTACGCCATGGTTGACGACCAAACAGTTGGCGCACTGACCACATTGACCAGGTGCCTCGCAGGGATTCTTGCACTTCTTGTTGACGCACGCCTCACTGCTGGGGCAGGTAAGATCGTTGCGGCAACCAATTTGGCATACGCGATTTTCGCAAATCTGTCCTTGTGCGCAAGCGGAGTCCGTGTTGCAAACGGTGCGACAAGTACCGCGCATGCAGCGCTCGTCGGCCAAGCAGTTTTGATCATTGCGGCATTTACCTTGACAGCTGCCACCATAGCAGAGTTGATTACCATCGCAGTCCTCGTTGCGCGTACAAGCGGTACGTGGCGCTTTACACGACACCTCCGCATTGCCGATAAGACCTTGTGGGCATGTGCATTGCTTGCGATGATCAATGACCAAACATTCGGCATTGGTGCCACATGCAGCGGGTTCGGCGCATGGATTGATACACTGTTGATTGACACATGATAGATCCTGTGGGCAGCCTTGATCCGAGCGGCAACCGGCTACGCAGCTTAATCCCAAACATACTTCGCTGCCGCGGCAATCGTCGTCACGTCGACAAAGCGGCTTGCAGACGCCACCTTGACAGCGTTCATTCGTAAGACAACCGGCGTTATCAGCACACAAAGGACGGCAGGCAAACTCAAAGCAAGCCAGACCATTCGGACAGTCACGATTCTCATTACAATCGAGCGGTGGACTGCGTACACAACCGACTTGCGGTGTTGGATTCGGTACCATACCATCCAGACAGCTGCAAATAGCACGATGATTCGATACGGAGCAGGCAGCGTTGGGACCACAAGGATTATCTAGGCAGGGATTAAGGCATTTATCATGACGACAGGACTCGGATGCGCTACAATCATCGTCGGTACGACAACCATAAACGCATTTATTATGTAGACAAACATGTCCCAGGAAACAGTCGTTGTCCACGCGACAGGTTACTGTAAATAGAGATTAAAGTGAAATTTGAGTTCGCGCTTCATTTTAAAAGACTCGTGTTGCAACACGTTGTGACTCGGATACTTACGCATACAGCTACCGCGTAGACACTTCTCATTCAAGGCACAATCTTGGTCGCTATGACAAGCAGGTTGGCACATTGAGTCATGACAGTTATAGCCTTCGTGGCATTCCACATCACTATTACAAGCCACCGGTATGCGCACACATTCCACCTCCGGATTGCCGGTGAAACCAGCTGGACAGGTGCATTGTTTGTAGTGTGTCTGTATGTGGCATTCAGCATTCATGCCACAAGCTTGTGCCTGCAGGCAGGGATTCACGCATTGACCACCTTGACATACTTCCGTAGCGCCACATTCCGTGTCGAGTATGCAGGCAGCTGTAATACAGTGGAGTTAACAGATTAGCGAAACTTAGAAACAAAATCTAGGCGTTATGTAGTTGCGTTCGTCGTCGGGTTCTTAAGTTAGGTTATTTCGTTTATTGTTTTAACTCTTGTTACACAGTCCGAGTCTTTTATCTATTAACTTGGTAACTAACTCGATATTATTTTTTCTTAAACGTCTATTATATAATCCTGGAGATCTGAATTTGGACTAAAGTTTCTCTGCTCAGCCCACAGGCAGGATGAATATTTTGGTGAACTTAATCAAAGCCTTGGACTTCGAGAAGTTTTGAGAAAATGTTACCTAAAGCTCGAAAGCCGTTGAGTTTACAGTCCAAGGGGTTTGAGGAGCCAGATTTTCAGAAGCTTTCAAGCTTTTGACGTCGAGAAGTTTTGCGAAAATGTAACCTATAATTCAGAAACTGTTGAGTTTGCGGTCCAAGGGGTTTGATGTACCCGATTTTCAGAACTTTTTAAGCTTTTGACGTCGAGAAGTTTTGCGAAAATGTGAACAAAAACTCAAAAGTTGTTGAGTTATCGGTCCAAGGGCTTTGAGGTACTAGATTTTCGGAAGCTTTCAAACTTTTAACATCGAGAAGTTTTGCGAAAATGTAACCTAAAATTCAAAAGCTCTAGAATTTTCGATCCAAGGGCTTTGAGATACTAGATTTTCCGAAGCTTTCAAGTCTATATAGCTATCCATCTATTAACATTCCTTACTTTATTATGAATAATTAGCTTTGGCCGTTTCAAAAAACAAAAATAGTTAAAATAGACTCTCTGACTAATCATTAATAGATAGACCCCAAAAATCCGATTCATCTGAGCATCCTTAGGTTAATCTAATCAATATCTCCCCATTTCGTTTCCTCTTTCGTTTCCCCGGTTTATTTCGTTTCTTTTACGTTAAGTCCCAAAACATATTAGATTTAACTTCATTAGGGTCTAAACTATTCTAGGTTATAGGCGTGTCAGTAGCTTCACATATCCTGCACACATAAACACAATGTTTTTAGGCATTACACGGACCCCTGTGCGTATCATTTTATTGGTTAAGTAGGGTAGTAGGTTGTGTAATAAGGTAACTACGGAGTTAGCTCACTAAATGGGTTACACTAAGATTTCAATTTTGTTGTTTAGCTTTTATTATTTTCTTTTCCAAAACTAAACCGTACCGTTATTAGCGTACATTATTTTTAACTTTATGTTGTTGTTGGGTGTTTTGGTACCTTTTCATGTTAGTACTTACGTTTACAAATACTATCCGAACAGTAGGTATTGGTCGGGCAGTCGCTGGTCATTTGACATGGTACGGGTAGTGGCTTACAACCGGCAATCCGATCAGCGGGATTGCCGTCGTAACCATTACGGCATGCACAATGAGCTTGATGACCCTTAGGTATACATTCGGCATTCGTGCCACATTTAACATTCGCACAAACATCTTGACATTTGGATATACCGTTAATTTTGGTGCATTCAGCATGCGGGGGACAATCTTCGCTAGTTTCACACTCCACCGCGGTGCGACAACCTTCATTGTAGGGATCACCAACCAAACCGGGAGGGCAAGTACATTTAAATGAACCACGCGAATTGCGGCAACGTGCACCCGGACCGCAAGGCGCATCCTTACAAAAGTCGACAACGTCACAACGTATGCGCGGATCTCCGGTAAAGCCAGGCTGACAGTGACAGACTTGTTTATGATTTTCCGTGGTACATAGGGCATTCTCACCACAAGGTTCACCGATAAGGCAAGCTATTTTACACATATGGTCATCGCATGTCTTATCGTTGGAGCACTCTGCGTCCGTAGAACATTCGATCTTTCGACAACCACTCTTCGGATCACCGAAGAATCCTTCCTTGCATTCACAATCGGGCGCGTGGCTATGTGCTATACACTCAGCATTGCGTCCGCAAAGTGCGCGTCCCAGACAAACATTCTCACATGAAGCGCGTCCATAGGTATCCTGTATACAGTTCTCGTTCACATCACAGTCGTCGTCGTTGCGACAAAGCACCTCCTTGGTGCAAATGCTATTGTGACAATATTGGAATTCGGGGCATGAAGAGTTCGAACGGCATGTGGGCTGACAAACGCCTTGTATGCACAATTGATCCGAGATACAATCACGCACGGAACTACAGAGCGAAGCGCAGATGCCGTTGGTACATATTGTGCCCGAAGCACACTGACTGTCTGTGTTGCAGTATTGTAGCGCGACACAGCCGAGCTGTGCATCACCCGTTGTGCCACTTTCACAAGTACAAACTCCGATATGGTTCTGGGCAGTGCAGCGCGCATTAGTGCCACAAACATTTGGCAGAGCGCAGGGATCAATACATTTGGCGTCCATGCAGGCTTTCTCATTGGCACAGTCCTCGTTCTCCGAGCACTCGGTGTAGACACATTCAATGGATGGATCACCACGTGAATTGGGTGGACAAGCGCAAATGGCATTGTGTGATTGTGCCAAACAGGTGGCATTACGACCGCAGACATTCTCGCGTTCACATGGGCTACGACAGCGTGCATTTTGACAGCTTGCGCTTGAAGGACAATCGGAGTCGGTGAGACATTCGTTGGGATCGCGACAACCCACATTAATTGGATCGCCGATAAGACCTTCCGGACATTGGCATTGGTATGTGCCGGGTTGATTTTCGCAGAAAGCTGTGCTGTGGCAAGGTTGAGAGAGACATTCGTTGATATCTTCGCAGATGTTGTTTACGAGCTGGTAACCTTCGTAGCAAGTACATAAAGCTTGATGATTTGCAACACTACAACTGCCTTTGCCGCAAGAAATAAGATCACATGGTTTGATGCAACGATTAGTCTCGTCATCGCAAGCCTTATCGCTGGCACAGTCCTCATTGACGATGCATTCGACCTTGAAGCAGCCGACTGTATGCTCGCTTGCGTCACCCAAATGTCCGGGTGGGCAATAACAAGAGGCTTGATGATTTTCTGCATTGCAAAGCGCATTCGGTCCACAAGTGGTGTTGCTGCAGGGCTCTGTACACTTATCGTTAACGCAGGCTAGATTGTTCGCGCAATCGTCATCCTTATAACATTCCTTTGGTTTAATGCAACCTTGTTGAGTTAGACCATCACCCACTGTTCCTTCGGGGCAAATACAGCGATAAGAACCGGGGAGATTCTCGCAACGTGCAGTGGGATGACAAGGCTCCTCAGTACATTCATCAATGTCTGAACAACCGAATGGTGTGCCAATAAAACCGGCAGCACATTTGCATTTACCGCTGAGACAGAGCTCTGTAGGTGGACAATCAGCATCGGAGTCACAGCCAGGTTGGCAAGTGCCGTCATTATTACAAATCTCACCAGGCAAACAGTTGTTGCTTGTGTAACAAACTTTGCGACAAACATTTTGGTAGCAACGTTCGCCGATTGCGCAAGCCGTTGTCTTCTGACATGGCAAATTACATTGGTTGCCGATACACATATGACTGCTTGGGCATTGATTGGTAGCCAAGCATGGCGCCGGTACACGCACACAACCTTGATCCGGTGTGGGATTACCCTCGAATCCTTCGGGACAAGTGCACTGGCTGAGATGTTTGTCGATGCTGCAGAGCGCATTGGGACCGCAAATGCCGCCTGTTTTGCAGGGATCGGCACATTTATTGTTGATGCATGATTGGTCCGATGGGCAATCCTTATTGCTGCGACAGCCAAGAACGCAAAGGCCATCCAAGCAGGCCAAACCCGATGTACACTGACTGTGATCCAAGCAGGGTATTACACAAATATTGCTCAAACATTTTTCACCTACCGAACAGTCGTCTGCATTACGGCAAGCTACTCGACATTGTCCATTATAGCAAATATCACCGCCACAGTCGATGTCTGACCTACATCTAGACACTGAACGTACACAACCTTCTTTAGGTGATTCACCGTTTTGTTGGAATTTCAATGGGCAACTGCAAACTGGTTTGCGATTAACCACCTTACATTCCGAGTTCTGACCGCAAGCGTTCTCACAGGGATCAATGCAACGACCACCAGCGCAAATGGTATTCGCTGGGCAATCGGCATCACCATTTGGACATTGGCCAACTGGACGACAGCCGGTTGTTTCGGGTTCGCCAATGAAATTTTCCGGACAGCGGCACATTGGTCCAGTTGGTGTGACCTCACATATGGCAGAATGATGACATGTGCCGGGCTGACAGCCGCTTACTTTTGTGCACTCAACTTCGGGCATGGGATTTCCTTTGAAGCCTGGTGGACATTGACATACGGCACGATGATCTTCAGCAATACAAATGGCGTTCTCTCCACAGGATTCTTCATCGCAGACATCGTAGCAGGTATGTGTCATACGGTTACACATTTTGGTTGGTGGACAGTCGTGATTGTAGACACATGGTACGCTCTGACAGCCATTGAATGGATCATTTGGATCACCAGCATATGGTCCTGGTGGACATTGACACTGAGCGATGTGATTATTAGTAATGCATACGGCACGTGGACCGCATTTAACACTCTCGCAAGCTGGTCGGCAAGTCAGACTCTCAGTAGGTCCATATTTTACACATGCTTCCGATTCGGCACATTCAGCATTGGTGCGACATTGATTCTTCGTCACAGGCTGGCAGCCATTTCGATCGTTTGGATTGCCAACATAGCCGGTTAGACAATCACAGCGTCCTTCGTGATTACGCGCTACACAAACCGAATTGGCCGGACATGTAAATTCATCGCAGATTGAGACACACTTGAGTACACCGACCACGTCGGGTCTACAGGCAGAAGCAGCTGGGCAGTCCGTATCACTAGTACAGTCAGGCAGTGAAGGCTTTTCACAAGATGATGTGACGGGATTCCAAACAAAGCTATCTGCGCAATTGCATAACGCATGTCCATTCGCATCAATATGGCACACTTCATTCGTGCCACAAACGACCTTTGAGCAACGGTTGATGCATTCCTTGGTGCCGTGCATGTCGGGTGTACACGAGTAGCCCGCTTCACAGTCATTATCCGATTTGCATTTATCCTCTTCATCTGGTACTTTTCGTTCGGGTTGGCAACCCACTTGTAGATTGCTTGGATTGCCGAAATAACCATCAGTGCAGATACAAGACGAACGATGATCGTTTGACACGCAAAGCGCATTCGGACCGCACTGAATCTTTGAGCAGGCATCAACACATTTGCGCAAACCTTTACCCAATTGGAAGCAAATTTCCGAGAGCTTACAGTCGGCATCGTTGTTACATTGACCACGGATGGTGCAGCCACTAGTGGTGTCGTATGGATCACCGATATAACCGAGTGGACAAATACATTTACCGCCATCGCAGGCAGCTCTTGGTCCGCAGGCAGTCTTTGAGCATAGATTCTTGCACTTACCGCTCTCACAAGTGTAGCCATCGGGGCATTCGACTCGTGCGTTACATTCGCATCTATCAGCATCATTACAGAATGTAGTATCGACAGGTTGGCAGCTGCTGAACGGATCACCAGCGAATCCGGATAGGCAGAGACACTCGAAACCGCCGTGTGTATTGAGACAGGCCGCATTGAGACCACAAGGTTTGTTCACACACTCATCTACATCTTGACAGCCTACGTAGGCGTTACCCGTGAACCCTTGTGGGCAAATACAACTGATTTGTTGGCCATCAGCACGACATTCAGCATTCGTACCGCAACTATTGGGCGCGCAAATATTTTTGTTTTGTGGACCACAACCTTCGTAGGGGTTGCCTGTTGTGCCGGGGTTGCAAGCGCATACGCTATTGCCGAAACCATACTCACAGTGCGCATTGTCGCCACACTTCGGTTCACATTCAGCATATTTAACAGGCGGTACACACACGAGATCTGGATTGCCGATAAAGTTGGGTTCACAAACACATTTGCCACTATTCCTGTCACAAGTGGCACCAATGCCACAAACCACACCGTCACAGCGTTCCTTACAGCGGCCATTGATACAAACTTGACGCTCAGCGCACGGACGTGAGGCACTACATTGATCGGTTGAGCACGAGCCACCTGGGAATGGATTGCCGAAGGAACCTTGTGGACATTTACATGTTGGGCCCTCTGCCGTTGGTATGCAGAGTGCGCTTTCTCCACAAATAATATCCTTACATTGTGATACACAATCGCCGTTTTGATCTTTACTATAGCCGACGCGGCAACGACACCAGCCGGCATGGTTTTCAGTCTCACAGAATGCATTGGGTCCACAAAGTAAGCTGGAGCATGGCGACACACAAGTGCCTTCAACGCAAGCCAAATTGCTTGCACAGTCTTCGTTGGCAGTGCATTTACTCTTCGGTACGCCGGTCTCCAGTATGCAACCGCTCTTGTATGGGTCACCTGTAAAACCTTTCGGGCAAACACATTGATAACCGCCCTTCTTATTAACACAGTAAGCGCCATAAGCGCAAGGCAAGTGCGCACACTCATCCTCATCGGTACAACCCATAAGCGGGTCACCTTTGAATCCCGGTTCACACATACATTGTGGCGGATCGGTTGGTGTACACTTGGCATTGATGCCACAAGGGAAACGCTCGCAAGGACTTTTACATTTGTTGTTGTCGTAGGGATCCAAGAAGAATGGTGGTGGACAGACACATTCGCCAGGTTGTACGCATTTCTCATTTGTGCCACATTCCTTATCGGCTGCGCATTTACGTTGCGCTGGCGCACAGAGTCCATGGTAAGGGTCGCCGTTATAGCCCTCAGGGCATGCACACGTGAAACCGCCGGGTATATTAATACATTCAGCGCCAAAAGCGCACACTTGTGAGTCACGTTCCACACATTCATTCACATCAACACATGAACCATCCGGTCCGGTCTTATAGCCTTTCGGGCAGGCACAGTAACTAACGCCACCAGCGATTGAAATACATTCAGCACCGTTCGGACATTTCTTATCCTTTGAGCAATCGGCGAGTATACAACTGTTGCCGACCAACTTGTAGGGTGGTTGACATTGACATTCCGGTGACTTGCATTGCTCGCACATAACGAAGGGATTGCCGCTAAAGCCTTGTGGACATTTACATTCATAACTACCGGGTAGATTTTTACAAAGCGCATTAAGGCCACAAGCCGCCTTCTGACGATTTGGCGAACACTCATCCACATCCTGACAGAGACCTGACTCTGCATTACGTTCGTAGCCTTGACGACAAATACACACACCACTACCGGTATATGAGTCTGTGACGCAGGTTTCACCCGGCGAGCAGGGATTCGAGTCAGAACAAGTGAATGCCACTTTTCCTGCGGTGCAGCCCTCACGGTAGGGATCACCGCTTGCGCCACTTGGACACTGGCAAAGATAACCACCAGCTGTATTGGTACAGATAGCATTTGCTTGACATGGATTCGTCTTACATTCGTCGATATCATTACAACCGCCGGGTGTATTGGGGCTGCCCGTGTAACCCTCAACACACAAGCATTGCGCTTGACCATTGGCCAACATGCACTGTGCATGTGCGCCGCAATTAACCGCTTCACAAGGATGACGACAGTCATTGCCGATATTGGGCTGTGGGCATAGACAACGTTTTTCCGCATCGCAAATCGCATTGCCGGGACAGTCGTTGTTTGAAGCGCACGTAACAATTGGTACACAACGCACTGTGGGATCTGGATCGGCGATCGAATCGGCTGGACAACGGCAGGTATAGCCGCCATTCATATTAACACATTCCGCACCTTCACCACACTTATTGCCCACGCGACATTCATCCACGTCGACGCATTTGGCATGCGGATCGCCGGAAAAGCCTGATGGACAGGCACAACTAAAGCTACCCAACGTGTTCGTGCACGTCGCATTGACGCCACAACTGCCAAAGGGACCATGTACCGCATCACATTCGTCAATATCCACACAACCGGCTGAGATGTCACTGGGATTGAAAGTCCAACCGTCTTCGCAAATACAATAAGCCTCATTGCCATCCGGTTTGCAGTAAGCATGCTCGCCACAGTGCACATCCTCACAGGGTTCCTTACAAGCTATGCGCGGCGGTGTGCCCACAAAGCCAGCCTCACAATCGCAACGGAACGAGCCGGGCGTATTTATACATTGTGCGTGCACGCCACAGGCGTCCGCATGCGTGCGACATTCATCGATGTCCACACAACTGGATCCAATCGGTTCGAAGCCATCCAAACAGAAACATTGATTCTCAATACATTCAGCATTGTTGGTGCAATCGAAACTGCTGCGACATAGTATATTCACATCGACCTGTTCGCAGGCCACTTTCGGGTCAGGTTTGCCATCGAAGCCCTGTGGACACTTACAGTTGTAGCCGGGTACGGCATTTTCGCATATGGCATGCGTGCCGCAGGGTTTCTCCAGTGCGGTGCACTCATCAATGTCCGTGCAGCCGCGGAAGGGATCACCGGTGTAGTCCGATTTACAGGTGCATACAAAGCTGCCGACGGTGTCGGTACAGATCGCATTTTCTCCACAAGGATTGTCCTGGCACTCGTTGATGTCTATAGTGCGCACGTAAATGGGTGCGTATCAAATTGGTGTAATGTGACGTTGTCGTTGAACGTGCGGAGTGGTGCAAAAATATTGATTCAAACGTTACAATCGGTTGATTTGGTGGTTCGCGTGGTGTTATTATCGTTTACGGTTCGGTTTGGTTGGTTGGATGGGGTTTCAAGGTAGTTGGATGGTAGGCGTTGGTTGCAGTGATGGTATTGATTGGTGTTTATTTTGTTTTTGGTTCATAGTGGTGGTGGTGTTGTTGGGAGAAGGTTGTTAAATTAGTTAAAAATTAAACAAAGAACAAATATACTTGGTTACAATGTATTCATGAATGTAATGAGTTTGATGTAAATAATATATGAGAAATGTATGTGTAGGAATAGCGTGAAAATAGGCAGTAGGAGACGAGTGAAAATTGAAACGAAAGCTACGAAAAAGCTGTCGCAAAACTATAGTTTTACTTGAATGCAAATGCAGCTCTTGAATAGAATGAGAGTAATAGCAGTTAAGAAAGCTTCAAAAGCAAGCGCTCTATGGAAGCTTTTGTAAGTTTTAGCAAAGTGTAGAGTTGTTGAAAGTTTTCCCAGCAAACATTTTCGATAAATTGAAGCTTTCACTGTATGAAGCTTTGAGCTTTGTCTTAAAATAAGAGTCTAAGCTTTCGTGAACAAATACAGTAGTTGGTACTTGTGAAAACATACGAGTGTATGGCCTAAATTTTGACAAGAGCTTTTAGAGCCTTCATGAACAAATGCTGTAGTTGATGATTAGAGCTTTCAGTTCACAGCTTTGAGAACTTTTTTCTGAGAATATATATCATCTATTGTTTTTCGTGCATCTTATTCGATAGTAAGGACTGACAACGTTGAGGCTTGGTAAAGCCAACATTTTCGGTAAAGCTTTAAGCACAGTTTTAATGGTTTGCAAAGACATACGAGTGTATAGCCTTAATTTTGACAAGAGCTAGTGCTTTCATTAGCGAATATTGTTATTGATGATTGGAGCTTGGAGCTTTCCGTCATATCACTTTGAGAACTTTTCTCTTAGAAAGGGATATCTATTGTTTTTTTGTTCTTTTCATTTGATAGTAAGGTCGAACAACACTGAGGCCTTTTAAGGTTTTTAAGCTTTGGAAGAAATTTATATACTTATTATTAAATTTTTTTTTTAGGAATTACACTAAAAGTTGAAAAAAGCTACAAAGAAATGCCGTTTTTGACGCATAGTATTCTACTTTAAATGTATATCTAAAACTATGGAAGCATGAATTAAAGTTTTAAATAATTGGCAAAATTGCAACCGGATGAAAGCTTTTCGAAAGCTCCAATAGTCAAAAACCCAACATAGTAATATTTCCATAATTTTGTTCATAGGTATGAAAAGCTCTCTCGTTAGCATTCTCTTTATAAGAGTCGAAGAAATAGAAAGGAAGTGCGAGAGCTTTTACACTACGAGCTGCAAAAGTTTTGAATGCCTTAAGAGGTTGATAGTCGATGTCGAAAAGCTTAATAATTTTAACGCACTTCTGCGAAAGTTTGTATTAGAAATTGAAAGCTTTTATTGTTGAAAATATTTTTGTGCGTCCTTGAAAGCTTTTAGTTTGCTGGGAAGCAAGTTGTGGAAAGTGTTGAAAGTGTAGGAAAGCTTTTAGAGTTTGCGGTGTTTGTTTAAAGCATCGCATTAGAAGCTTGTGGTTTGATGCGTAAAAAGCTTGCAAGCCTTGCGCTTAAACGGATTTGGTCGAATTTTGAAAACGCTTAAAAGCTCTTTTTGTTTGGCGTAAGCTTTGACAATATTAATTCCAATTTATTTGTAAGCTTTCAAGTAAAGCTTGCAAGCTTTCGACATGTATATGCAAAGGCGTACTACTATACAAATACTACAATAAGCGATACTAACTTTCACAATGCAAATACCCCTGTCCTTGGAAGCCGCTCGGGCATAAGCAACGATATGAGCCCGGAAAGTTAATGCATTTTGCGTTTGTGCCACACTTGGCCACACCATTATCCATATTACATTCATCTATATCGACACAAGCTAAACCGGCGCCGGTTACCCTTAGTGTTGTGCCATTGCCGCCATAGATGCCGCCGCCACCCAGACTATACTCCCGTTCGAATTCGAGCGCATAGCCGGGCGGACAATGGCACGCAAAGCTACCGCCAATATTCACGCATTCAGCACCCAAACCGCATGGATTGTTAGTGGAGCACTCGTCGACGTCTACGCGATGTTGATACGAATGAGCACGAGTGATAAATATGGGTTGAGACGTCGTCGATAATTTGGCATGTGCGTGTGGTGCGTTTATGTATGGGGTGTTTGGGTTAAATAATTTTTCGATATTGCCCCAAATGTGTTTTTATTTTGTTTATTTTGTTGGCGTTTTAGTTGTTAAATGCATTTTGCGTGTTGTTGTTGTGGTTACGGTTTTTATTTTTTTGGTATGTGTGTGCAAAAACAATTCGAGTTGTGAATTTATGGTTTTGTGCCACCGTGGTTAAGTGTACGTTGTTGTTGTTTGAATATTTTTTAATTGAATTTTGTGTTGTATGCGCGTGAAAGTGCAATGGTTAACATTTTTTTTGGTTTTGATTTTTCCGTGAGGGATGCAAATACATAAAAAAGAATAACAAATGAGTACCATATACTTAGTCTTGAGATTTCGTTCAAGAAAAGCGTAGTGGCTATTTTTCAATTTCTCGACACTTACCTTCACAACCTTGACTGGGATCACCCGCATAGCCATCGGGGCAGATACACTTGAAGCTACCGTCCGTATTCAGGCATTGCGCATTACGGCCGCATGGCGAACGCGCACACTCATCATAGTCGGCACAGCCGTTGGCGGAGCGCGCATCACCGTCGTAACCTTCCGGGCAGTCGCAGCGATAACCGCCCTCGAGGTTCGTACAGATGGCGCCTGGACCGCAGGCATTCGGATGTGTGCACTCGTCGATGTCCGTACAGCTGTAATATGGATCGCCATGATAGCCTTCGGGACATGCGCAGGTGTAATTGCCGGGCGTGTTGATGCATTGCGCACCCGTGCCGCAGGCAGTGGGACTTTGGCACTCGTCGAGGTCTAAGGGGTTAAAAAAAGTGATAATGTGAGACTCAGCATGCAAGAGAAATTAAAAAGTGGTTTTACAAGAAAAAAAGTTTTAGTAGAAATAAGCTTAAAGAAGATCTTAAAATAAAAAAATGTTTATACATAACGGGTGATTTTTTTGAGGTTAGGATTTTCATGCATTAGTATTTGACAGATCACGTGGGATTTCAGACATGGTGTCAAAGAGAAAGATGCTCAGTATGCTTTGACATTTCATCATGAATAGACTTACTAACGAGCAACGCTTGCAAATCATTGAATTTTATTACCAAAATCAGTGTTCGGTTCGAAATGTGTTTCGCGCGCGTGTTTTGTTCAGCGATGAGGCTCATTTCTGGTTGAATGGCTACGTAAATAAGCAAAATTGCCGCATTTGGGGTGAAGAGCAACCAGAAGCCGTTGCATGCACTGTTTGGTGTGGTTTGTACGCTGGTGGAATCATTGGACCGTATTTTTTCAAAGATGCTGTTGGACGCAACGTTACGGTGAATGGCGATCGCTATCGTTCGATGCTAACAAACTTTTTGTTGCCAAAAATGGAAGAACTGAACTTGGTTGACATGTGGTTTCAACAAGATGGCGCTACATGCCACACAGCTCGCGATTCTATGGCCATTTTGAGGGAAAACTTCGGACAACAATTCATCTCAAGAAATGGACCCGTAAGTTGGCCACCAAGATCATGCGATTTAACGCCTTTAGACTATTTTTTGTGGGGCTACGTCAAGTCTAAAGTCTACAGAAATAAGCCAGCAACTATTCCAGCTTTGGAAGACAACATTTCCGAAGAAATTCGGGCTATTCCGGCCGAAATGCTCGAAAAAGTTGCCCAAAATTGGACTTTCCGAATGGACCACCTAAGACGCAGCCGCGGTCAACATTTAAATGAAATTATCTTCAAAAAGTAAATGTCATGAACCAATCTAACGTTTCAAATAAAGAACCGATGAGATTTTGCAAATTTTATGCGTTTTTTTTTTTAAAAAAGTTATCAAGCTCTTAAAAAATCACCCTTTATAATAAAAATGAAAACTTTTTAAATATATAATAGATCTGGAGTTTACATGCAATTTAGTAAAATACGTATAAGCTAAAAAAATAAACAATGATAAACCCAAATTTATCGATAATATAAATGCATCGATAAAAATCGAAAACTTTTTTATAATAATAAATGAGCTAAACCTATATACAATGATATACTCAAATGTATCGATAACCCGAATATATCGATAAATATTGATAACTTTTTTATAACAAAAAGTTTCAAAATTTATAGTATAAAATATCTGGTGCTTAAATAGAATTTTACAAAATACCTAAATGGTTTATCCAAATATAACGATAAATCGATAGTTTTATTTTATACCATCAGTTATCAACGAAAGGACGGAACAAATCACGTTAAAAAAAATTTAATAAAAACAATTAGAACAAATAAATTTTAAATTTTTTTTGTTTTTTTAACATATATTACTAAAATAAATCTGAAATTATCGATAACATTAAAGAGGCCTTACAAGCGATTATTCATATTGAATTTATAAAGTATTTGTATACGACTGAGTTTCAAGAAATATTTTCACTAACGTCTTGCTTCTGAATTTAATTGATTTGCAATACATCGGTAAATTAATTATATCGATAAAAAATATATTATCGATAAGTTTTGTTTCGTTTTTAAAAAATATCTAGTGCAAAATGTTCAAATATTTTAGTTAATAGCTAACATAATTGTAAAATAAATCGATAACTTACACTTTCGATTACCGATAAATAATCAATTAATTTTTATAGACGCAATGGTAATCTCGTACAATAGTTTTTAGCAGATAAAAGTAAAATTAAAATTTGAAAATGTCTATAAATTAATTTGCATACTCTATGTTGTAAAATCGATAAATATTCAGTATTGAAAAACAAAACTAAACTAAATTTATTTGAAAGCGGCTACTTACTGAATTCATTTTGTACAGAAATTTCGATTTTTTTGTATTAGTTATCAAAAAATGATTTCAAGAAATTTTGATATGCAGTTATCGATAACTTTAATATTGTAATTTTTAATTATGTATTTAAAAGATTTTTGTTTAATAATATTCAACCATTTTAGTTTCTTTCAATGTGATAGCTGTCTTTGGAAAAAATCAATAACTAACAATTTTGATAACCGATAGAAATAATCGATTATTATTTAAATAAATGTTCAAATATTTTAGTCTGATTCGATGGCTATCGTATTTGAAAAAATATATCGATAACTCATAATTTCGATAACCGATAAATAATCGATTAATATTTAAATTTTATTGCAAAGAAATAATGACTCACAAATTTTGTGACTGAAGCAAAATTACCGTATTTTATTTCGTGGGAGGAAAAAGGAAGGATTTTAAGAACTGTATTAATCTAATTTTTTTTTTTGATTTCTGAGAAACAGTACTTCCGAAGCACATAAATAGTTTTCTGTGATACTAAAAGTAACTTCATACCATTGTGAACGTTAAAAAGTTCTCAGCAAGTATAGAACATTAAATTATATATTTCCTTGAAAAAAATTTGAAAACGCGGATGATATCACTCTAAGCCGCAAAATTTTCATATAACCTTGGAATCTAACTCATACCTTTGTGCATACCGCAACAAATTCTATTTGATATGCAACAAACAAAAATAAATAAAATATCACTATCCATACCTACTTTGAGTAGCTTTTCAAAGCAAATAATAATTAATTGCCAAACAGTACGCGCCACTAGCTTGCCTCTTCCTGTTACTCACTTATTTTTATTGTTTTTTATATGAAAAGGGTTATAAAAAAGCGTTAAATTCTTAGTTTGACAACCCAAGCGCCAAAAGCATTTTAGGTTAATTCAGACTTACCTGTGCACAGCACCTCGCCGTCACCCTCATAGCCGTCCCTACATTTGCAGAGATAGTGCGCTGGCAGATTGCAGCACTCGGCATTCTCGACGCAACGCGCTCTTATCGTAGGATCTTGGCATTCGTCGATATCTATATATGTATATGTGTGTGTGTGAGTGCGCGGCATATATGTAAGGAGAAGAAGCAATGTGATGAAGCAAAATTATTAGAGGATTAAGGCGTAGCAAATCTTTATAAATATGACGTCATGTGTGCGTTCTGTTCTTGTATGTGTATGTGTGTGTTTGGGTTAAGGGTTTAGGCAATAAAATTGAACGCTTCGATGAATTGATTAATGTTATGAATGCCAAGGTCGGCGTATTTTTATAGCTCTCCTAATGATTTTCCTTTTATTTCTTCTAACTAATAAATTAACGTTGAAATGTGCGTCCATCACTTTGGACAACAACGAATGAGCACACATATATGTATATGTATGCAACTCGTAAGTAACTCTCTTATTTACGCACCATTGCAAAACGAAAGACTTAAGCGACAAACTTGTCCTGCTATCTGCCTTTGAGTTTTGCCGCCATTGGCCTTGTTGCTACGCAGTTTTCATGCATCACCGCCAGCTAATGCGTATGCTGCACTTTATGCCCAGCCCAGCAGCAACAATAAACCACGCTTTCTGACATATACTTGCAGCTTGTATGTTCCGCATGCGTAATTGCCGCTAACTTTGGCCTGTCAGCGCATCATTATTTGGCATTGATTATGGCAATCGAAGGTAATTTCTTAATTTTTTCCCATTTTTTTCATAGTTTGTTGTTGTTTGTTTGTCTTTTGTGCAATTTGTATATGCTGATATGTGCGCTGACACTTCATTGTCATGTTGTGGCAAGTGCGGCGGCAGTGTTGCGTGCCTGCATATGCAATGTCAGTGGCGCGTGAATTTATGCAAATCGCAAACGATAAATTGAGAAAATATTATAAAATGCATCTGCTTGACACGCGGTTCAAGGTTGTAGGGTGGTTTTATTTTATTTATTTTAATTCAATTTAATTTAATTTTAAATTTTATATTTAATTTAAATTTGAATTTGAAATTTAGGTTCAATTTTTTCCTGATTTAATATAATTTTTTTAATTTAATTTAACTTAATGTATTAATTTAAGTTAATTAAATTATATTAATTGTCTTTTTAATTTTATTGAATGCTTTTTTGTTTTTATATTATTTTATGTAAGTTTTAATTTATTTTTTAATATTTTTAATTAAATTTAATTTGGTATAATTTAATTAAATTTATTCCACTTTAAATTAAATTAAATCTCATTTAACCCCATTTTATTTGCTTTTGCCATCTACAAATCTCAAACTCTTCAAATTAAGAAAACAAAAAGCAACAACAAACTTTTTCCACAAAAACTGCAACTCTCCCACAATTTCGTTTTCAAAAAAGCACGAAAATCAATTTCCACCACAACTTTCCCCCACCACTATCCCCTTCGTTAAGTACTTCATGCTTTTCTACGTTGCAAGGTTAATGTGTCTATTACCGATTGCTGGCGTCGCTTGTTATTCTACGGCATAGATCATTAAAATACTTTTACCGCTTTTGGTATTTTCTCCAACTTACTCCAGCTTGTAGCTCGTTTTTGCAACTCCAGCGCTTGTCTGTAGTTCAAAGAGTTAATAGGCGCTTAAATTTTTTTCGGGCTTACAAATGTGTTCTTTCGTTGGCCATTAGGTTGGATATTCTTCATTACCGTAAATGGCATGCATCTAATTGATTTTATGTTGCTGGTAATTTGTAGTTGTTGCTTTCTTTTATAGTCGCGTGAAAGGTAAAAGCTCGCAGGAAGTAGAGTTGATTTGAGAAGTTTATTTATTATGCTTGCATTGGAATGTCTGAATTTTTAAAGAAAATCCATTGAATGTAGTAAATGTCTAATGATTTTCGTTTCCCAAAGCCTTAGTTTTGAAATTTCGCAATCCCGAATTTTCGGGATTATTAGTTAAATGAAAAATACAAAGAATTGTTTCTTTATAAACGAGAACAAACATGTTTCCCAAGCGAAATATTTGGGATCCCGAAAATATAAATCCCGAAACTCCGGTATTTAATTAATTATTGCAGAATGTTTTCTTATGTTTAGCAGTAAATATGCTCTAAGCAATTTTTTGCAGATTTGAAACGTCACAATCCCGAAATTTCGGGATTATTACTTGCATGAAAAATTATAAGAATTGTTTCTTTATAAACGAGAACAAACTAGTTTATGAAGCGAAATATTTGGGATTTCGAATATACATACATATGAATCCCGAAATTTCGGCAGTTAATTAAATATTTTCTTATGTTTAGCAGTAAATATGCTCTAAACTATTTTTTGTAGACCTAAATAAAAAAAAAAATCTAGATAACTGTATCTCTATAAATGCGAATAAAAATGGTGTTACAACGAAATATTTCTAGATCCCGAAAATATGTATGAATCTCGAAATTTCGGGATTACTACTATAAAAAAAAAACACTAATATAATTGTATCTTTCTAAATGCGAATAAAAAAAATATAACGAAATATATCGGGATCCCTAAAATATTAATCCCGAAATATCGGTCTTTAATTAGATTATTTTTTTGTTCAGCAGTAAATATGTTGTTACTATTTTGCACAATTTTTTTCATATGCTTTTCTGCAAAATATAATTATTTTTCAGCGCTCTTAAAATAAATCGAGCTTTTTTTTATTCAAGCTAGGCTTCTATACTTTTTCTATAGACACTACCTGCTTACTTTTGGGTATTTTTGTGTCTGTAAGTACATTCTCTTCTTTTTTTAATTGTTTGCTAAATGTATATATTTATGTAAATTTATATTTTTTCTATTTTTAGCTTGGACGCGTGTGAATCTTCACGCCTTCAAAGAAGCTGCTGGTGTCCAAAAATCATAATTTGGGTAAATTCATATATTATATGTTTATATGTACATATGTATGTATGTATATAGCAGCACTGGTGTTCAAACTCAAATTGATGACCTCGAAAGCGACCGCTCCCGCCTAATGAGGCGCCATTTAACTACTGCCTCCGCTTGAAGAGCGAAGAGTATAAAACAATATGAGTACAAGTAATAGCCAAAAATGGTCAGTGATTCGCTATTAAGACCACGTAGAAGCGGGTAAGTAATCAAATTCTGCGTTTCACACAAATTAAATTCACCAACTTATTTCAGTAGTGTTAAAGAAACAAGTGTCTGAAATTAGTTTTGGACTTAAAGAGTGTATATATATGTGCAAACATATAGATATATGTATATATATATATGTATGTACTATTTTTACGTACATAGTGAGACGAAAAAATAATAGTTATACTAATTTTGCATAGAAAATACTAATTTTGCATAGAAAAGGTCTTCGGCTGGCGCATGGTTAATTATGTGCTGACTCATTATTTTCTAATATAAAATCTTTTTTTTTTATTTATTCATATCTTCTTAGTTTGAAAAGTATGAAATAGAAAAAATGGTAACGCCTGACATCTTTACGCTTATTTGCTTTAAATTTTTTCATGTTTTATATTTTTTAAAATTTTTTTTCTGAAAAGTTTGACCTTGACAACACGTATATGCCTGTACAACAGCTTAATACCATATGTACACATGAATGTATTCCTGTGAAAAAATGTATATGCTTGTTCGTCTGTTATGCCGACATTTCGTACCCGCATTTGCGCTGGCAAGTAATTAATTTCCTTACCACTGCGGCACTTGTAGCAAGTAGTTATGCTGATGTTTTTAATTTTCACGCATGAGCTCATCAAGCATGGCTTGAGCTGAAAATTTTTGGCTGTTTTGCAGAATTTTTTTTATATCTTTGGTTACAGGAAGGAGCCAGTTTTATTTTATTAATATTTTTTAATTATTTTTTTTTTATTCGTTTTTAATTATTATTTTTTTCTCACCGACTGTTGCGTCAATCATATTTTTGCCGCCATTTGTTATAAATTGATTTAAATTAACTAATAATGATGCATAGCAAAGCTTTGTTTATTTTGAAATTAAGCCGAGAAGTTTCGGCTTTAGGGTAGTAAAATTTAGATTTTGATTTATGTCGAAAAATATCGTCACACTGGCAACATTCAAGACGATATTAGAGTGAAGGTTAAACCTGCTTCATTTTTTTTGGTTATTCGGTGTAATACTCGATTTGTTAATAAAAACAGGTGGCATGTTTAAGAGTTTTAGATAAAAAATACTATTAATCTAGGCAAAAAACAGCATAACAGGATGTAGTTTAGATATGTTTAAAGTTTTTTCTTCTGGTGGCCTGCCACTTGGTTTTTTGAAACGAACGTTTAATTATAGAGCTTTATAATAAAAATTAGCTTAGAATAATTTTTTTTAAATTAATTTTGAAAAAAAAAATTATTTATTTTTGACACATTTTTTATGGGAAAAAAATTAAATATATTTATATTATTGCGCATACAATTTTTTTCTTTACATAGTTTTTTATATTTAATTTAAAAAAATTTTAAGACAAATTTTGTTTTTATATAATATTTTTTAACTAGGTTTGACTAAATTATTCGGGGACTATTAATCATTTTCGCAGCCTTCTTTAATTTGTTGCGCTTTATTACCACCTGTCTTCCGTCCACGTAGTTGTTATTCTAGTTATGTATGAATATTCGCTACTTTGCTACTGCGGACCGCAATCATTATGATTGTCGCTCGGCCTGTCATCATTAGCGGCACATTAATTAAATGAGCCGCGTAAATTTGCGCACTTTAGCGAACGCTGAAGCTGCCAGCCTGGGGCAATGCTCATACTCCCATGTAGGTATATATACAAAATATATATGTTATATACAAAGTATTTTTTTCATATATTTAGTCACGTATGTTGCACGCTGCATGCGTTTACATGTTGCAACAGCAGCGTTAATTGCGCGTGACAATATCGTAGCGCCACATAAACTGGTGTAATAAAGCGTTTTAATTACTTTTTGAGTTATTTGTTGTAATATTTGTACATTTGTGTGGAGGATGGGGCGATTTTAATCGTAATGACCATATCATTAGAAAAAAATATTCAACTTTGTTGTATTGTATGGATTTGATTGAATATCGTCTATAGCAGAAAAGAGGACGATTCTATCTATAAAAAACTTTTTTATTTGACGAGATATCTGCACGAAATTTAATATGGATTATTCACCAAAGTACTGATGCATTCTCCGAAGAAATTGTTGCGATCGGACTTCTATAACATATAGCTATCATACAAACTGAGCGATGAAAATCAAGTTTTTGTATGAAAACTTTTTTAGTTTTAGAGTTATCTTCACGAAATTTGGCACAGATTATGACCAAAAGCAACGTTATAATATCCTGATAAATTTTTCCGATCGGCGCACTATAGCGTATAGCTGTCATACAAATTGAGCAATCCAATTTCTGTTTTTATATGAAACACTTTTTTCGTTTATGAGATTGCATCACAAAATTTTAACAAAAGTTATTGTTTAAAGTAAGGATCTGATATCTGAAGATATTGTTCGGATCGGACCACTATATCATATTGCTGCCATACAAACTGACCGTTAAAAATCCAGTTCTTGTATGAAAACTTTTTTGTTTGTGAAGGGTATACACATTTTTTTTTGTTTTTTAGGAAGCAACATTTTTATACTCATAAAATTTTTTCTAAATTTGTGTAAAAAAATTTTTATTCTGGCATACGTCTCACTTAAATCGAACCAACTTTTACGCTAAATAAATTCCTGCACCACCTTCAGCCCATAATGCTATGATAAATTGCAAATATAAATTGCATGAATGTCTATATCTACTATTTTATGTATGTATAATTGTACCACATTGTTGCAACACCATAGTAACGCATGCATGTTGTGGCTTATCACTAGCGTTCGATCGCGCCGAAAAAGGGCAAATAAAGGCAGTAAAACATGCGAGCGCTAGACGAAGTCAAGATAACGTTAAAGGCAAAATAAAAGTAAAAAAAATATATATTTACAATTGTTGTTGTAAATTTAAATTTTCGTATTTTTATTTCGAAACATTTTATTTTCTTTTTGTGCAAATGAAGCGCCGGTGAGCGAGCGCTATTTAGTGAAAAACCTAAATACCCCGTTACGTGCCTCAATTTGCATGCATATCGGTGTGTGTGTGAGTACTTAAAACTCATATGTGGCACACACGCACACACATGCAGTGATGCCAGTACATTTAAATGCGCTGCCATGCTATTTCGCGCCACAATCTGGCACAGTCAGCGCATTAAGGCACATAAACAGCAACAACAATCGCTGGCAATACCTTATGTGGCAAGTGTTTGCTTTCAAATCACCACTTAAGCGATGCCACGATTCGCAGTACTTTTCGAGTAAATCAAAATTCAAATTAATTGTCACTTGAAAGCAGCGCTTAGCCTGCGGCCTGTCTGCACAACGCCACTCCAAATGTGAGTTTGCGTATGTGTGTGTTGCAAGTGCTGCACACTTTTTTCCCCAAAAAAGGCTTTTGCTGTTCGCCTGTCGGCCTGCTTGCAACATTTCATTTGCTATGCAAACAGCGCCGCCAACAAGCTGCAAACAGTCTACAACAATCACTGAGTGCCGTTGAAGTGATAATCGTGATGCTCTTTGCGCAACAACAATAACAACAGTGTAAAGAAAACATTTTTGTTTATATTTTAACATTTTTAGTAGAACGTGTCACGACAACTCAACTAAGCTTGCCACAAATAAATGCATGTGGCCAACGACTGGCTTGCAACATTCACGCTTGCGCTCCTTTGCCTTTCATATTTCGTCTGCCTTTGGTATTGTCTAGTTTCCCTTTAACCTTTGCTTTCACCTTTTTTTTGTTAAGCTCGTGTGCTTTTACTATTTACTAGCGCCACTTGGCTGTGACTTTCCCTCCACCTGCCCTGCCAACGTCGTAAACTCCCGCTTCTTCGGTTTTTCTCAAGTTAATGGGTTTTTTTCGCAGCACCGTGAGCTGCAGTACAACAACAATGCTGGTCATCAAAGTGGCATCTGCCAACTTTTACTGTCACTAGTTTGCGCTCATGTCCTCCCCATCTCTGTCTGTCAGTTTGTCCGCCTGTCTTTTTAGCCCACAGCGTTGCCATCATCTTGGCCATTAAATTTATGCAAAATGTCCCCTTGCTTTGCTAAATATTTTGCATTTCTCTTGCCACTTTACTCCCGCTTCACTTTTATTTATTTAAAAATCATCAACCTCAATGCCAATACTGAGAGTTAATCTTTGTGGCGTCTTCTCTGCTATTTAGTCGGATTTTCGGTCGTTAACTTATTATCCACGCTTGCGGCGAGCTTGCCACGTATATTGTGCTCATTATCACATATGTCTAATGCGGCATGTTTAGCTGTTTTACCTAGTTCTGCTCTGTTGCAGTTGTTAGCTTGATTTTTTTTAGTTTCTGCCAAGCGACCTTTTATTATTTGTGTATAAAAAAATGACTTCGAAATGAGCTCAGTGGGCTTTTATGACTCCATTCCGGTCATTTATTTCTCATTATTGCTTGTTGACCATGTTGCATTTATAGTTAGATATGGAAATGTACATGCTCTGTAGGAAAATGTCGATGCAACTGTTTGGTGGCGACACACGTCTGCAAGATGGGGCTGACAGATCGAGAAGACTGCAGGAAATGTGCATTTGTCCCGCAGTAAGCATCTGGGATCCTTACCGTATGATATACTAGAGGAGGTCTCGATATTGAGGCCGCAGAGTCAGTTAAAATTCGTGTCAAGCGAAGACATCTAAAAGGATGACTACTCCTGTTGGACCTATGTATCTACCCCATCTGGTGTCGCACAGGACCAAAACTGGTCTATGCGTGGCTTATTTCCCTACCAGATTATATCGGCAAGTTCAGTTTAGGGAACCAGAAAAAATCACCAGGAGCCAAATCTGGTGAATTTGATTGTTGATCGATGGTGTTAATTTTTTTTAGCTTTAAATTCGGTTAAATTTTACTCTTTCTGAAAAAAAAAATCAGCTTGATCCGGAGGAGTCGAGTAAGAACGCGTTTCATACACAAAATATCCACTAATTCGAACGGAGTCGTGTGAGATGCCGAGCTTTTTTGCCATCTCTATACAACTTGCAACCTTCAAGCACCAAGAGGTCGACGATCTTCCAGAACGAGACGTGTCTTAACGATCTCTCAACCGTCTTTAAAGACCTTATACCACTAGTAGGCTTGTGTTTTTGAATAAAATTCTTTGTTCGATATTTTTATCAATTTTCGGCATTTTTTGTCTTATTGTAAGGAGCTTGAGCGAGTACATAGCAGAGCTTTCAGCGGCAACTAAATTTTCGTCCTGTTGAAAACTTCTCATTAATACTTTCAGGTACTCAATGAGTCAATTAAGAGTACTAAATACTGATCGGATGTTCCAGACATGGACCGGATGTGTTAGCTGCTAGTCTAAAGTAATTATTAAACCTCAAAGTTCCTGACATGGATCTAATGCAACCGATAGTGTGCCCACTTATGCACATAATTTTACTCATTATTTCACGCAACTTTTTCTCACAGAGTTGTTTTTTATCGCTGTAGTTCGCATATTTGCTTAAACTTTTATTAATAGTGTCTTAATTAGCCAATTTGTTTGTTGTAGTTTTTGTTGCTGACTTTTATATTCTAAAATATATTTTTGCAAATTTATAACTCATCTGTTGTTGCAGTTTTGTTGCACAGGAAACTGTTATGCATTTGCTAATGTTTTAGTCTTGTTGTTGTTAATAAAATTGTTAGATTTGTAGGTCAAGCGCAATTTGCGTGATTCGACATGATCTCAAAGCGAGTTAGCGGTGGCGGGTTGGTTAATTGTGTGAACTTACATGGAGACATACACATGTGGAGCTATAGTATGTAGGTGTAATAATTATAAAGGTTCAGTAAAAAAAATATTTTATAGCAAAAAAGTTGGTAATTAAATGAAATTGTTGAAAGAAGCTGCTGGAAGACTTGACTTGAAGAATTTTTTTGCATAAAAAATGTTTTTAATTACTTATTGAGTAAAAAATCTGCGCTGCAGTCGCGATTGGTGCAAGAATTCGGTTAGGTCACCGCGCATGCGCAGGCGCATGCCACCTGCTGCATGATTTTCTGGAATGCCAGCATGACGAGTGACTGTCTGTTAGTGCGTGTAACCTCAATTCGTAAGAAGTGGCAGTGGAGAAGTGGGCCTGGGTGGCGCGTTGCATAACTGTATAAACACTGGAGTTGAAGTTGACAACTAAAAGATATATACAGACATACGTTCATGAACACATATGTGGCTTTATAAACATGAAATGCAGACTTGATTTGAATATTTATTTGTTTTTGTTTTTTTCGTTGTGCTATTGTGTCGCCACATTGTTGCTGTTGTTGGCTGTTGGCAAAATGTGTGACCGCCAATGCGCAAAATGCATTTAGTGGAACAGGTGTCTGCGACGGGATTAACATTTTGTTGTTGTTATTGTTGTCTATTGCTTTGCTTCGCTGCATGGCCATAGCCTCGTGTACCGTTATGCGGCAGTCATACCATAAACGTGTGTACATTTAATATTCATAAGCAATGCTGGCACTAGTTGTTGTACCGCTGCTGCTGTTGCTGCTGCATGCCACACGAAGCGTGATGGAACGAGAATACGCGCGCCGACGTCTACGTGGCTGACTTGCATTCTGCAGCAGTTGAAGTGCAGTTACCGTTGTGTTAGCACTTACACTACTATTTTGTTGTTGTTTGTTGGTTGTTGCTTTGTGACAGTTGAGGTTTACATAGTGTCTACGCGCGCCGCCCAACAAACGTATTGGGAACGGCGTTGCAAAAAAATAAAAAATAAAAAAAAACAACAACAAAACACGCTAGACACGTCAAGCAGGAATTGCATTTTCCGCACAAAAAGTAAATCTCAGCTAAACATTGCTACGCGCTTAGCGGTAAGCTTGTTGCACATACACACACAGATGTACATACACGCACATGCATATGTGTGATTGCTTGCGGAAAACTTGCCGCATTAAAGTTTAATGGGTGAACTTGATCTTTAGCAAAGCGTGTTAAATGTGGTCAGCTGACCAAAAACCAGCTGCTCAAACGCTAATTATGCGCCGTCCGTGTGTGCGCGCTTTGAAAATTTGCGGTGGCAAGTGTTGGTGGTCGTCGGAATTTTGCGTAAAGCCGGAAATATGGTCGCGCATGCGGTGTTGAAATTTCGTAGATAAATCTTGGTGGCTTCAAGTGATGGCGAAATATTTGTAGCGTTTCCTTTCGCCGTTTTCTTATTTGTATTAATCTTTAATTTTCGCTAATTTACTTAAGTTTTCATGTGTTTTAGGTATGCTTTAACTAATGCGCTCTTAAGTTTAGATAAATAATTAAATATGCATTATAAATAAGCGCATTTTTTTGGTTGAAGAAAGTCGCTTTGACCGCTCAAGGGTTAATAGGTGGCTACGGGTGCACTAGTGCCTCGGTTTTTGAGTTATCGATTTGAAATTTTGCACACGTCTTTTTCTTTCTAAGGAGCTGCTTATTTGTCGGATTCGCCGATATCGGACGACTATGGCATATAGCTGTCATACAAACTGAACGATCGGAATCGAGTTATTGTATAGAAAAGTTTATTAATTTCAACAGCTATCTTCATGAAATTTGGCGCAGTTTATTGTCCAAAGTAACTTTACTATCTCCGTAGAAATTGTTCAGATCGGGCTACTAGTTCTTATAGCTGTCATACAAACTGACCGATAAACTTTAAGTTCTTGTATGGAAAACTTGTTAATTTGACGAAATATCTTCACGAAATTTGGTATGAGTTATCACCTAAGGTAATAACGCAATGTTCAAGGAAATCGCTCAGATCGGATCACTATAGCCTATAGCTACCATACAAACTGACCAATCAAACTCAGGTCCCTGTTTGGAAAACTTGTGCTTTTCACAAAGTATCTTCACGAAATTTGGCAAAGATTATTATCCGAAGTAACTATACAATCTGCGAAGAAATTGCTTAGATCGGACCACCCTAACATATAGCTGCCATACAAACTGGCCGATAAAAATTAGGTGCTTGTATGGAAAACTTTACCATTTGAAGAGATATCTTCACGAAAATCGTCGTGGATTATTATCTAAAGCAACGATATAACTTCTGAAGAAATTATCTAAATCGGACCACCATAGCATATAGGTGCCTTACAAACTAAACGATCAAATACAGCTCCTTGTAAGCAAAACTTTTTTATTTGACGAGGTATTTTTACGAAATTCGGTACAGATTATAGTCCAAAGCAACTATACAATCTCCGAAGAAATTGTTCACATCGGGCCACTATAGAATATAGCTGCAATACAAACTGAACTGAAGTTCTAGTAAGGAAAACTTTCATCTGTATGGGAATTATAACTTCGATGCAGCTGAATTTAACGTTTTCTGTTGGAGCATTACATTTGCTTAATATGCCTTTAAAAATAGCTGTAACTAATTATAATTTTATATTTAATAATTAAGATTAAAAATAATTAAACTTTTTAGCATAGTTCTTGCCCCGCTGATCTTGCTACGCTGATCACAATCACTTCCCAAGTCAAAACGAATCAACAGCCAAACTATTTCCTTTCTATGCTCACATACATATGTTCATGTGTATATATGTGTACATGTAAGCTATCTACTATAGATCTCTGCACTTCCCATCGCATGACGAATTAGTTCATCTGCGATGACCTCAAGCGTACTCGGTCAATCATTAAAAGGCACACACAAATATAGATATAAGATATAATATTACATATATATATTTATATATATATTTGTGTATATATAATAGTATATGTATATGTGCAGTTATACTTTGGCATGTGCAGATATATTATTAGCTGGCAAAACTGCTTATCTGCACGTGTGAAAATAATAAATAATGATTTCAATTGAAGTACAGGTGTATGGAGAATTAAGCAAGAAAAAAATTAAAAGAATACAAAAAAATATGTTATGACATAGAACGTGGAAATAGGAAATAGCGCAACTTTATGTTCATGCCACAAGCATTTTCCTGCTATTCCTATGTCAAGTTCTTATCACTTTACGTGCCTACTGCCATTAGTTATGATGTCACCCATTTTTAACCTGCATCTTTATATGTACTTATGTGTATGTGTGTATATCCGCCTGTTCCCTATAAACATATAATTTCAACAAGTAATTGCATAAATGTGAACTCAATTGAATATAAAGGTAGATAGATAATAATGCAGAAGAATATCTAAAATAAATTCCCAGTCAGCTGGAGATTCCCTTGGGAACACAGTTGCAGACTTAATAACTGCGCGGTTGAGTGATTGGTGCGCTGACTTGCCGCCGCCAAGGAATATATTACCAGCCTGCACATACATACACACTAACACATACACCTGCAGACCCGTCTAATGTTGGTACGTGCAGGAATGTAAGTCAACAGCGAGCACCCCATTCCCCCAATACACATACATTTACTTATACGCTCAGACACACACTTGCAAGGAAGTCTACTTTGGCGCCCTTCTATGGCTTGTGGCACGAACTAATACGTGTACTAATAATGTGGCGAATTATGTTGCACTAGAATGCTGTTCTACACAATTTATGCGCGTCTTTGCGAACGGGTTTTTCCCTACAATTAGAACTAAATTGAAATGTCGAGAATTTTCTGTGGAAAATTAAGCGTCACTGTTAATTTGAATGATGAGAAATGCATATTGCAAGTGTTTGTAAAAAAAAGTAAGGTGGATTGTTTGCGTTTCCACAGAAACTTCACAAATCTGAGATTGACTTATTCAAACTTGATCATTCATAGGTATAAGCTAAAAGCTTGCTGTGGAATCCTATCAATCACATTAAACGAGCTTTTGCTAGTATTCTTTTAAATATATAAAATGCTCTAAAAACTTACTCTAACATTCCAAGAAACCAAAAGCTCTAAAAGCATCTTCTCTTTCTTTAAAATTTTCCTCTAGTAAAAATTATTAATCTGTGGAATCCTATTAATCATATAAAAAGTTAGTAAAGCTTCTACTAGTATTCTTTTAAATACATGAAAAGCTCTAAAAACTTCCTCTATCAACTTAGAAAACCAAAAGCTCTAAAGCTTCTTCTCTTTTTCTAAAATTTACCTCCTGTAAAAATAATTAAAATTTCTAAAATATTCCTCAAATATCCGTCAAACCAAAAAAGCTTCAAAAGCTTCCTCTCTCTCTTCCTCTAGTACAAATATATAAAAAGCTCTAAGAATCTTCTCTAATAGCTCATTGTATTATAAACCGTGACTCATCAATGTTACAAGGTTTTTTTTTTTGCTAAAAAATTGTTCAGAGCTTTTTAAATGACATAAGCTCTTTTGAATCTTACTCTGATAAAAATATATAAAAATATTCAGAAAATTCCTCTAACATCCTTCACACCAAAAAGCTGCAAAAGCTTCCTCTAATACAATTATATAAAAAGCTCTAAAAGCTTTCTCTAATATCCATTGTAATTATAAGTAGAATGAGTGTTATTAATCAAAGTAACAAGGCTCTTCCTTTTTAAAAAGTGTTCAGAGCTTTTCAAATAAACGATTTCCTATAGTGTCATATTTTTTACATAAAAAGTTCTTGTTCTTATTTTACTCTGGTAAAATGCGTAAAAAGTTCTAGAAGGTTGTTCTCCTATTCATCAAGCCAAAAAGCTTCAAAAGCTTCACCCAGTACAAATATATAAAAAGCTTTAAAAGCTTTCTCTCTTTAAAGGCTTTATATAAAGCTTACTCGTGCGGCAGCTTTCAATATTTTTTTTAATGATTTTTTTGTACCCTTCACGTTCACTTCAGTTAACATCAAGGGTATAAAACTGTAGCTGACACATCAAGAACTCTAGTTCCACGCCGCTCAACACTGAAAACAATGCACAACGGCATCTTTATACGCTCTGAACAACAACAGCAAGTCGGCAAGTCAACCTTTTGCACTGCAAATTCTATTTTTAATTTAAAATATTTCTTCAATACAATTAATTTTCTTTATAGTTATATAATACTTGGCTTTCTCTCTGTAGGCATATGTATGTTTGTGTGCATGTAGTTTGTGTGGCGGCTAAAAGGAACACCTGTTGCAGCCAAACAATTGCGCTAGTACACAATTGAGGCATTCTTCAACGCATACATATCCCTGTGTCTCTGTGTGTGTTTGAGAAAGCTCGTACTGCGTTCGTGTAGCGTGCCGACAATGCCGTAATAGCCTTTGTTTGCAGAGAATGATTAGATAATAAAAATTTCTATCAACAAGCGCATGGAGATTGTTTGCAGTGCAATAAGCCAGACTCACATATATATGTAGATATACACATGTGTGTGTGTGGCTCGAACTTGAACCGCCAAGTGCTTGCTGTTGTTGTTATCTTCGTTAATGTGCAGTTTCAACGTCGCCGTCGCCGTCGCCGTCGCCGTCGCCGCCTGTAACTAATCTGTAATCTATTGATGTATGCATTCTTGCTTTATCTTTATTATTTGTTGTAGTTGTATGTAGCTTTTTATTGTTACTGCTATTGTTACGTTGCAACACGTAAGCGCTCTAATGCTGGCAATTATACGGCAAGCAGCACAGCTTGCTATTCTAGTATGAGTTCTTTTGTGGTATATTTACACATACATACAAACCAGACACACACCTATATGTATGTATTACGCCATGTTGCATGTCCACTAGCTATTCTGTGCCTTTCTCTAACTACGGAGTTGTGGAAATTCGAGCCTCTCCATCAAGTTCATCACTAACAACACATGGAAGTGTACTGCCCAACCTCCTCCACTCCCAACCTCCTTGCACTCGCTCATTCATTCCTCACTGTTTGGCGCTGTGGTACTCGCGATCGCGCAATGAAATGACGTAATTAAAGCTACCGCCTTGGTGGCGGCGGTGGCGGTCCACAAATTGAGAGTGGTAAAAGTAATAGGAATTTGCGGTCGTTTGGGCAGCTTTCTAGTTTTCTAATGGTTTAGAAGTTTCTAGTATTTATCTTTGATTTCAAAGTGATGGGAAAAGCGCGGACCCACTTTATTTTATTATGACTAATTTCTCTTTTTGGAGCTTTTCCTCATTTAGTCTTTCAAATTATTTTTCTATGAGAGCATGCCTCGCCACTCTGACTAATTGATACGTCTTTGTCCGGGTTTGAAGGAGCTGGTCTTAACATTTTGTTGAGATCGGTTTGATACACTTTAATTTTAATATTTTGGACTTCTGATTAGCTAAGAAGATGCTGGAGTTTAAAAGAAGATAATAATTATTTGAAGATCCCTGATCGTTAGCGAAAACTTTAAGACCTCGTTGGAACGTATTTTTATATACTGGGCGAAGCCAAGTCTAAAATTATGCCATTTGTGTGCCCCTTTAGGGCTTTAGATCTGGCAAATCCTCCATAGACCAGATTTTCACAATACGTCAAATTCTGGACAATACTCTTGACGAACAGATCGACACCCAACACTTTTTTGTTGATTTCAAAGCCTCTTTCGACAGCACTGACAGGAGATGCCTATTCGCAGTCATGTCTGAATTGGGTATCCTTGTGAAACTTATAAGGTTATGCAGAATGACGTGGAAGAAATCCATCAGATCCGTTGAAATCGGGAAGGACGTCTTCGAATTTTTTTGAATCGCAGTGGCACGAAATACTCTGGAAGGTACAACGCTATTAGGGTACGCAAATGGTTTTGACATGGTAGGTCTTAACAACAGAGAGAGAAACGGGGATGATGACGAACTGAGATGAAAAAGTACTTGAAGCATTCGAGAGAACTGTAAACTTCGATCTATTGTTGTTGCAGTCTGCCGAGTTTGACAGCCCTAAGCCCGATAAAAATCCGTGTCCGTTCCAGTTACGTAGATCCAACTGTCGTGGAAATGTCCGCCGTCCGCGTTAACGATGAAGATGGAACCACGAACTGTATGAGCTCAGCGGCGACATGGATATTGCTATGCGTATCAAAAGTCCAAAAACTGCACTAGTTAGGCCATATCGTCCCCATGGAAGTGAATGCTTTAGCGAAAAGCTTCATCGTTTCGAAACCCATGGGTGGACAATGGAAGCACGGACGCCCACACATCCAATGGAAAACCAAGTGCATATCGACTTGTCTACAACTGGAATCTAAAACTAACTTGAAGAAAAGATGAAGTTTCATTCCTTCGCTTATCGGTGCACAACGTCAACCGCTTTCTGAATTTTTAATTAAAAAAAATCACTGAATATCCAGCAGCCCTATAACAGAGCTCATCATTTGTGGCTACCAGAGAAGCGACATTTCCAAACAATGCTCTGGACATACATATTAATTAAGAAAAATATTTCAAAAAATTTATAGCGATTTTCGGACCCTTGCGGAATGTAAATTATATTGAATTCGTTGATCGAGAGGCTAAAGAAAGCAACTACAAACCGGCTATAGATAACAATGCTTTCTTAGTGATCCTAGGTTCTCCCAGCGTCGGTGTCATAACTAGAAAACGGTAATCAAGAGCTTTCTTCGTAAAATCACGACGTCAACTAAGAAACTTATTTGTAAGATCCAATAGAAATAAAATTCTCCATTCAAGCCCTACTTGGCTGTGCTTGTGCTCAAAAATTAGACGACATATTCTACATCCATCTGACGTTGCTATTGTTGTAGTTGTAGCGCAATTTTATTGTCACAAAGAATCACATTGAACGACTTAGGAAATGATCTCGTGCTACTTTTTTCACTTTATGACGTAATTTAATAGCAACTGACATTAATGGCGGTGACCGGTTTATGGCGCTGTGTTGCGCTGCCATTCGTGTCACAAGTACTTAACTAATGCGGTAATAATAGTTGCTTAGTTAGACTGGACGTTAGATGGTGGAGTGTGTGTGCATCTGCGTGTAACTGTTGAGCAGCGGCAGTGGAAGTAAGTAAATTTACGCTTTTGCGTGCTGCCAGAAGTTGCCGCTGCTAAGCTTCTCTTACAGTGCATAAGCTTACGGCTGGGCATTAAGCTGTAGGTTGACTTGTATTAGTATTGGTTGCTTACTTTCTATACTCTTCTAATATTGTCAGAGAGCTTGTAGAATTTAAATGTAGTTGTATTTGTTGTTAGCCATTTGCATGCAAATACATATTTATGCGCATGCGCCGCAAGAATATTTACTTTTATACGTTTAATAGGTTACATTTAGTATGTAATGTAGTGTGTAACAGCCAGAAGGAAGGAAAGAAGGATTCTACAAGGCATATTGATATGTTTATGAATTATCAGTTTGACGTGCAGTCGATTTAGCCTTGTCCGCTTATCTGTCTATATATGTATAAGCGCATTAGTTCTTCAGTTTGCGAGATACCGATCTGAAATTTTGCAAAAGTTCTTTTGTCTTAAAGAAGCTTTTCACTGGCCGGAATTATTGATATCGGATCACTTTATCATAAAGCTGCTATACAAACTGAACGATCAGAATTAAATGCTTGTATGGGAAGCTTTTTCATTCAAAGAGATATCTTCAAGAAATTTGACATGGATTAATTTCTAAAGAAATGGTGCAATCTCCGTAGAAATTACTTAGATCGGATCGCTATAACATATAGCTGCCATACAAACTGAACGATCGGAATCCATTGCCTGTATGGAAAACTTTTTTGTTTGGCAAATTTTCTTCACAAAATTTTGCATAGCTTATTATTTTAAGCAGTGCTACAATATTTGAGAAGATTTTTCAGATCGAAGCACTATAGCATAAAGCGCCCACACAAATTGAACGTTTAAATCAAGATAATCATATTTTTATATACTTTTATGCTATAAGAAATACAGCTGTGAAGGGTATTATAGCTGCGCAGTTTCTTCTTGTTTTATATACGTGTGTATCTATGTATAAATATTATATGTTTGTGTGTGTAAAGCGTCATCTTTATTATGCCCATACATTCTCATAACAGTCTTGCCGCCTTTGGACCAAAACCGATTTTATAACCCGTGTCATTTTACAATACCGCTTGCCGACTGCGCGTGCTTGACTTTACATACAAGCATTAATACACCCATACAACTGAAAATAAAGCTGTGCACACTTAAATTCATATTTGTTGCCGTGTGCCGCAAAACCGCTAATACATACATATGTGTGTGTGTGTGACTTGTGTCTGCTTGCCTTTGTGTTTGTTGGCTTTTGTGTATCACATTTTGCAGCACCTTTTCTCTCCATAAGTCTTCACCCTCTGCCGCTTTTCTTTGCCTACTACACTGCATTCTACTTTGCCACTAATCCAATTGCTTTTATGCTACTTGTACTTCATGCCTCTTCTTCTTCTTTCACATTTGCTTTTATTATTACAATATTTTTTCAATGGCATTTTATAGCCGAAACCGTTAGACAACGCACACTAACTAACTTACTAGATTACTAGCTGTAGCTAACTTTGAAAATTATACTCACATATATATACATTTACATTATGTTTGTATGTGTGCACTCATATGCTGCTACAAAATGCTTTTTCATGTGAAAATCGCTCTTTGTTGCACTTTTTTTTTATAACCGCATTTGCTTTGTGGCAGCGCCGCATAAATGTCAGCACACATGCATACATACGCACACTTACAGTCTGCTACAAAGTGCGCGTACGAATGTCGTTTAATAAAAGAAAATGTTTGTGTAGCAAACAAATGTGGCAATTGCCCTGCTCCAGCTCCAGCTTTTGCGCTGGCCAGCTGGCTACTTTGCAAGTATAAGAGGAACTATGTGTAGCGACGCGGCGCGGAAGTATCTCTTTCTACAACTTAGTACTTGTTTAGTTGCTGCTTGGCCAGCGGAGCGCATAGAAAGAAGTTACTGGGTAAGTTAATACAAGTTTATTTTATAGAGAAACTGTTGAGCGAAAAAAAAAAACAAAACAAAAAAATTGAAAATAAAACATCAAAAAGAACGAAAAATAAATGGCAAAGCGGAAAAAAGTAAATAAGGCGAGGAAAAATAACACTAGAAAGGTGTGACTTCGGTAGCAACGCAGCTTAGATAACTGGCTCGCCAACTTTTATATGATTAACACTATTCGACTTGTTTGTGTGTGGGGAGAAGGAAAGTGGAGAAGAGAAGCGGTGGTTTTCGGTTTTGTGAATAAATTCTGAGTAAAGAAATACCTAACCTAAAAGTTGTCAAAAAATATTTATATTCATATATTGAGTGTTTTATTTTTTGGTTATGAATAAAAATCGCCCACTTCTCTCCACAGTAAGGCTGTTGAAGAAGGTGGGGAAAACATAATGTTCGCATTAGAAAGCTCAATATTTACAACTTTCAGTTTTCTAAATGAATTTATATGGTGTTTTACACTCCCTGCCACGCCCATTTTTTATAATTTTGAGCAAGAGAAATGAACAATATCGCACGCACAGTTGATCCAGCGGTGGTGAGGTGAAAAAATTCGTGTGAACGAAGATAAGTTTGTTACCAATGTGGTAAAAATATAATTTTTGTTAAATTTTGGAATATTTATCGATAATATGGAAGTGGGCGTGATAAACCGATATCCACAAATTTATCGAATTTACTTTGGAGCGTGCACAATATGTATGTCTTTGAAATTTTTGACACATTTAGAAATATTTATCGATAATATATCGATTATAAGGGAGTTGGGTGTATGATATCGATATCAATAAGTTTATCAAAATTACATTTTAGAGCTTTGCCAATATAATTTTAAAGTTTTTGTTACATTTTGAAACATTTATCGATACAATATCGATTATATGGAAAGTGGGAGTGATAAACTGATATCCATAAATTTATGAAATTTAGTTTATAGAGATTTCTCAATGTAATATTGAAATTTTTGTTCAATTTTGGAATATTTATCGATAAAATATCGATAATATCGATTTAAAACAATATCAACAAGAAAAAATAATATTTATAAGAAAAAAATGTATTTAATTTTCAAAATTATACTTTTTAAATAAAGTTTATTGCAAGCAACAAGCAGCAAAGTAAATGTTGAACGCTTATGTGATCTAACCATTTTTCTCTAATTTGTGGTTGTTATTTTTCATTGATGATGTTAATAATCTTTTTGTGCCTTTGTTAATTTTACATTTTTTTAATTTATTGTAAATTTTTATTTTTGTTAATTTTAAATTTAATTAAATTTTGTTAAAATTTAATTTTTTTTCATTTTTTTATTTTGTTTTAAGTTTTGTTAATATTTTTAAATTTTTCTTAATTTAATCATTAATTAAATTAAGAATTATTAATTATTTTTCATAATTTTTTTTTAAATTTATTGTGATTCCTTTTAAATTTTATTAATTAATTTTTTTAATAATTTTTATAATTTTTTTTAATTTTTTTTAATTTTTAATTTAATAATTAAGTAATTAAATAATTATTAGTTATTTTTCATTAATAACATATTATTTTGTGTTGACGCTGTAGTTTGGTTTGGTGCGATTCCACTGCCTAACCCTTTCCCTTAAAAATTTCTTAATTTTTTTCATAATGTATGTGTTTTGGATTCTTGTTTGTGTGTGTGTGTGTTAAATATTTGTTAAGCGTGCAATAAAACAAAAACTCACCTTCGCAGTGAAGCCCATTGCCGTGGTAGCCGGGAAAGCAGGTACACGTGAAGCTGCCAAGCGTGTTGATGCAGTGCGCAAACACATCGCATGGACGATATTTGCACTCGTTTTCATCTGTAAGCGTTTAGGATTAAGCATTAGTTTAATTGTGCATTGGCGTTTGTGGCGTTACATTTATGAGCGTTTTCTTGTTTGTTTGTTTTTGTTGTTTAACGTTAATTAATTGTACTTATGTTGTTGTAGTTTGGAGTTGCTATGCTTTTTGTATGTATTGGTTTAGGCAAATGTTTGTATGTATGTTTAAATTAGAATTAATATGTTTTTTTGGTATTAAATTACTGCTGAGCTAAGCTACTTAAATTATATGCTACCAATTAACTATGTGTAAGGCTGTGCTATGTTAGCTAGCGCCCGATATTATAAAAAAATATTTTTGCTAAATTAATTTAGAGTGTTTGTAATTGAAGTGGCTAGTTTTAAATTTTTTGTTATGCTAACTTGTATAAATGCCCTTCAAAAACGGCGTGTGCCAAATTGTTATAATTATTTAAAATTTTTTTGTAAGTATGAATTGCTTAATTAGCGTTTATTGCAAGCTTCAATAATTACTTTTTTGCATATTAGTTTTTTTCAGCTAAGCTTTTACATGTTTGCCTTATATTTGAAGCAACTGCTGTTAATAATTTTTAATTTAACTATTCAAAAATTGATTTAAACGTATTAAAAAATTAATCTTAATTAGTTTTAATTAATTTTTTTTCGTAATTAAATTCTTACCTTTATTATTTCGGCGTACTTTTAGAGAAAAAACTGTTAATTTTAAAATAATTACTAATATTAATTTAATTAATTAAATAATTAGCGTAATTTTAATTAGTTTTTTGTAATTAGATTTTTAACTTAGCATTTCAGAGTAGTTTTTTATAAGAAAAAATTAAAGTAATTACTTAAATTAGTTTAATTAATTATATAATTATTTTTTTTTTAATTTTAAATTTTAATAAGAACTAAAGCAGGTAGCTAAAAATAATTATAATTTTTAAATATATTTTATTCTGTTACACAATATTATTATTAATTACGAAAGTTAGTTTAATTAATTTTTTTTTAATATTAATTTTAGTAAGAATTAAGTCAAGTAATTATAACTAATTAAAATTTTAAAATACATTTTATTTTATTAAGCAATATTACTACATTATTCATAATTATTTACTTTAGGCTTCACTAATTTTTCATTTGCAATAAATTTTTATTTTTAATTTATAATTATTGCAAAAATAAATAAAAAAATTTAGTAATTTTGATATATTAGATATTTATAAACAAATTTTTTAAATTAAATTTATTTACTGCCAATAATTCTATTACACAACCACCTGCCCTAACTTTTCACGTTTGATTACAGCTACTGTATGGCAATCAAAAAAAAAAGCTTCATATGTTTTCATTACTAAAATTCGCTAAATACTTTGAGCTTTGCACAATCGCGCAGCCTTATCGAAGGAAATCCTTTTCCAACAATTCGCAACGCTTATAAACTTAACAATAAATCTTAATTACCTTTCAACTAACTCTTAAACATTTTGCAATCACTGCTCAACGAATGTCTCTATCAATTATATACATACATATTTGTAATGCATTTGAATTTATCGCTCACTTACCTCGCTCACTGCAATTGCAACCGCCAAAACCGTCGTTGCAATGGCAAACGCCATTTAAGCAAACACCATTCGTGCACTGAGTGCCATCCTTATCACAGTCATCTGCAATTAACAGCGTAAACGGAAATTACAATTTAACACCGTAAAACATTTATGTAATAGGATGTGCATAAGTTTTATAGCTTGAGAAGGTATTTGAAAATTTGCAAGAAAAAATTTACTAAAATTATTAATTAAAAAAAAAATAATTTTATTATTATTTATATTTTTTTAATTTTAAATTTTTAATAATTAAATTTAAATTAACTATTTTTTTTAATTTTCTGTTAAATTTTTTTTTCTTGAAATTAATTTTAAAATTTTGATTTTCATTAAAATTTGAAGTTAATTAAAAAAAAAATTAAATATGAATTTTGATAAAATTTATCTGTATTTTAATTTAAATTTTATAAATTTTATTATTTTTTTACCTAATATTTTTCTCAAACTTTTGTTTATACGTTTTTTATTACTCACTTGTGCATTTGAGCTCCTCTCTCAGCTCATCGGCACCGAGAAAACAATCTCGCCTGCCGTCGCATAATTTCGATAATTCGAATAATTGTAAATAATCTGTAGACTCATTAACTTGACAGCCAAAGTAGCCATCTTCAAGATTTAGAAAAAATACTTCGCCACCAAAACGGCTATTTTTCAAATGCGCTTGGTCCGATCGTATTGTTTTGATTTGTGAATGTACCTGCAGGACGAGAAGAAAAATACAAAAAAAAATTAGTTAGTGGTATTCAATAATTTCAAAAAAAAAAAAATAATAATAAAAAATAATTTACAAAATTATGCCTCAAAACAAATTTTATGCTAAAAATACTTGAACTGTGAAGAAATATTACTACGCCAATAAAGAAGAAGAAGGTATATTCTACGGCATTGAACGAATTATACTAAACCTTAAACGGAAAATGTAGCAAGGCATACTAAAATTGTGTTGCATGCTTCCCAATTTTCACAAGCATGCATTTCCGGGTTCTACTTTTTGGCAATTCAATGCTTCATTAGTAAAATTTTAAGTTTTCCATTTTTGTTTTAGTTTATGATATTTTTTAGCTTTTGCTCTTGTCTTCCGATTATCTGTCTTACTTTATTTTTTATATTTTTTTCTAATTTGTGCATTATGTAGTAACTGTCTGTATATAATTTGATTTGCATTTTAGTCTGCAATATTTGGCGTGAAATATGTGGAAATCGATTAGGAAGTACAGAATTGTGAAATGAGCAATATGAATGAGTGTAAGAAATTGCCAATTAAGGTTTATTCAAGCCGAAAATGTTTCAATCTACTGTATAATAGGTTCATGCCACAATGTGTTTGTGAGTATTTTGTGTACTATGAGCACTATGTATGCAAGTCAAAAGCCTTAACAGCTGGCTGTCAGTAAAGCTCGTGAATAAAATATCAGAATTTTTTTATTTTTCAAAATTTTTGATCCCACATTCATCTCACATTTAGCACCCCTTTTACATAAAAAAATTATATTTAAAAATATTATTGCAGCTCTGTGCAACCTACTAAGAAATTGAGTAGCATTAAGCCTGCATACAAAGTAAATGGTCGGAATCAAGTGCTTGTATGGAAAACTTTATCATTTAATGAGGAAACTTCACCAAATTTGGCATGAGTTATTGTTCATGAGGTTCTTGTAATTTCCGAAAAAATTGTTCAGATCGGTCGACTATAGCATATAGCTACCGTACAAACTGATTGGTTGAAATCAAGTGCTTGTATGGAAAACTTTTCTATTTGACAAGATATCTTCACGAAATTCGGCACGTATTATTGTCCAAAGCAACGAAATAATCTTCGAAAATATTGTTCAGATCGGATCATTGTAGCATATAGCTGCCTTATAAACTAGCCAATCAAAACCAGGTTCTTGTGGAGCAACTGAAGTTAACGTTTTCTTTGTTTTTTGTTTTTTATTGAAAAAAACTCTAACAATAATTCATGCTAAGTGTTTTTTTTTTAATTTTTCCTCACAACTTTTGCATGCTAAATTGTTACGCTCCGTTGCGCGTTTTCTTCGGATAATGAAAAATTAATGTCTATGTAGACTTCAGTTTCAATTGAGAATATTCTAACAATGACGTACGAGTGTAAGAAAACGAATTAAATAATATAAAATAAATATAAAATACGAGCAATTAAGAAACTGGCGTTAAGCCTATAGATATGGTAACATTATGCCTTAAAGGAGAACTAGTTGAGTAAGGTTCAACTATAAACTTAAATCGCTCAATGTCAAATGAATGCTATAAATTAATGCTTAAATACTTAAAATTCGCCTAACTTGAAATACTCTAACAAAACAATTTTTCCTTACGCCAGATTCTTAACAGTTAAATAAATTTTACAAGCCTTAAACTAGTTTCAGAAAAATTTCCATATATTTTACTAAACTATAACACCGCATATAGCATAACTGGTGGCATATGCTAACTCATATACTTGTACCACAAATAAGCGCAAAATTGCAAATTCACCAAGAAAAATGAAAATCATGTGAAATATTTCAATAACTTCACAAGCGTGTGAGAATCGATTTTTCCAGCAGCAATTGGCTGCCTGAAACCGCAGAGGCTATTGACTTTCGCACACTGCCGCACGCTTTGTCAGCGGCCATCACTACATCACTACTTATACATAGAAAAATCCATCCATACTTCTTTCAACCAGCAGCGTCTGTCAAGTTCAAGTTTGTGGATGCGCCGATTTTATCAGCTGACACTGACTGTGCGATTGACTGACTAACTGACTGACTACTTTGACAGACAGACATCACCGCATTGCTTGGCATTGTTTTTTGTGTGAACGCGCGTTAGACACGAGCTGCCACATGCCTTCCATTGACACTGCAGCAATTAAGTGCTATTGCAATTGTTTTACCGTTGTTGTTGTTTTGCAATACTGTTGTCAAATATCGGTGAAACAAGTGCGGTTGCAATGTGCGCTCGTATGAGCCCTTGTGTGTGTGTTGTGGCAGCGTAAAAAATCTGCTAAAGTAATCTATAATAGTGACCTTGTGGCAGGCATGCTGCTTCACAAATGAGTTGAAAAAATTTGCAAATTTATTCATTAGATATGTGCAACAACAACAAAAACAACATTAGTTAGTTTTTATATGTATGCTATTAGATAAAAGGCTCATCATTGTTTTAATGCTACTGCACTTTTAGTTGATAGCTGATAACAGTTGTGGGCATGGAAATATGTACAGTTTGTAATTTTTTCGAAGCAAACTATTTTGTGGAAAAATTAAAAAAATTTTGTATTTGTAGAAAGAGAAAAATAATAATAAATTAAATTAAATTATTAAAAATTAAAAAAATTAATTATAATAAAAAAGTTATAAAAATTTTATTTTTAAGTATTAATCAAATTAAACCTTAAATTATACAAATTTTGATCGCACAAAAAGTTAAAAAATTAAGAAAAAATAAATAAAATTAAATTAGTGAAATTAAAAAAATAAATTATGAAAATTTAAATTTAATTTTTAAATACTAATAAATATAAATCCATAAATTATAAAATTTTTAATCATAAGATAATTTAAAATTAGAAAAAATAATTAAAAATATTTAATAAAATTAATAAAAATTAAAAATAAATTATAAAAATTTAAATTTTATTTTAAATTTTAATAAATATAAAACTACAAATTATGCAAATTTTAATCTTACAAAAATTTAATAAAATAAAAAAAAAATAAATGAAATTAATTTAATAAAAATTAAATAATAAATTATAAAAATTTAAATTTTAATTTTAAATATTAATAAATATAAAACCATAAATAATACAAAATTTAATCTCTTAAAATGTAATTTTATAAAAATTTAAAAAATTAATAATTATGAAAAATAACTGATACAAGTTATAATTTGATAAAAAAAATTAATTTTTAAAGAAAAATTTTTTATATCTAAAATATATATCCTATGCAAATTTTTAATAAATTATTTTTAAATTTTTCAAATTTAAATATTTTTGCCTAATTTTTATTTTCACATTTTACTTCTAAAGCTCCAGACATTATAAATAAATTATAACCACTAATTAATTATTTTTATTAAAATTCAAACTGTTTCCACTTATATGCCCAAACCTGTATTTTTTTGCATTACTGCTGACATTACGTGCATGTATTGAAAAAACGCAGTGAAAAAACAATGCGATGATTGTCAAAATGCAACAACAATTTCACAACAACCGCACCAAGTTGTGCTAATAAAAACCACAACAACATCAATAATAATTAAAAATAAATCGCAGACAATGCCGCGCATCAAAGTGCTCCCATGACATTGCTGCCAACAACTCGTGCCGCAGTCGCGCAGCCGATGCCACGATCGGCAGCATTGTCAAGTGCAGTCGCGCTGGCAATTAAAAGCATTAAAACAAGTGCATACGTGCATCAGCCAGTAAATGAGCACATCTATATTAGATTTTGCAATGTTACGTGTGAGTATGTGTGTGTGTATCTATATGTGTGATTGGTTTATTTTCTTCAACGTTCCGCAGGCAGTGCAACCTTTGCATTGAAAGCGTGAGCTTGAGCTGCTTTAAAGGCAGCGATATAGAAAAGCTAAAGAGGGTAAACAATAGTTACCGTTATAATTGTTAAACAGCGTGGTTTCTAATGCAACCTCGGGTCTCAGTTGCAGCTGTCAACTGGAGTTACTTACATATGTGAACATATCTGTATGTATAAAAATATTATATACTTATATGTACCAAACATTATAGCTTTATGTGTATAAATATTATTTTAGTCGCTGTTGTTGCTGCAGGATTTTTATTTTTGTATTGCTATGCCATAAAAGTTTCAATCGCGTGCCTTGCACTAATTTCTGCCACATTTATGATTTTTGTGTTAGAAATCTGGAATTGTAGCAATTTTTGTGCTAGATTTTTTTCATAAATATGTGTGTATATTCACACAGCTATTAAATAATTAGTTGCTGCACTTCACATTCTTGTTTTTTAACTTAATTAACACCAATTAATTGCAGCTTGTTGTTGTTTTGATGAGCGCACGCGTGTTTATGGCAAAAATGCGAAAAATAGTTGACGTTATTAATAAAAAATAATATTTTTGTGTTGGAGACAGAGATCTGAGGAAAAGATTCGTTCAGTTAGAAACATAACGTTTTAGTTTTCACTTTTTTTTAATAAAAAATATATAATTAATACATTACGAGTTTTGCAAGGAACATTTATGAATGTATGTAGCTGTAGGTTTCGTAAAAAAATCATAATTTTTTGTATGAAATTAATACTGCCTTGAAATAAATTATTTTTGTTATAATTTTAGCGAATTATATGCGGTTTTTCTTTAGCAAGCTGGGGTTCAAAGACGATTGAGGTAAAAAAAAATAATTTAAAAATATTCCTTAATATTATAATAATTATTTAGTTTACTGAAACTCCAAATTGCAGAAAATTATTTTTTTTGCCAAAAATTTTGTGCACCAAGAATTTGAAACCGATTTTTGATTTTTTTTTCACAAAATTTTAAAAATGTTTTTAGCTTGTTTTTTACTTTTAAGTAAAATTATTTCATATGATGTTATTTATGCAACTTCAAACAGTGGTATTATGTGGTAATAATCAATAAAATGAAACGAATCAGTTAAAAGGTAGCAAGTTCGTCGCTTAAGTCTTTCGTTGCCTATAAGAGGAGTCAAACAACAGATAATTTTTATAACAAAAAATGAATTAGAGATGGGTGGCCTTTATTAAATAGTTCTTTATGTAAGGTTTACTTAATTTTTTTTACTTAAAAAAAAATATTTAAAATAAAAATTATTAATAAAAAAAAATATTAAAAAAAAACTTAAAAAAATTAAAAAAAAATAAAATAATTTAATTAAATAAAAAAAATATATTTTAAAGACATTTTTTTAATTAAAATTTAATTAAAAAAAATTTAAATTTGAAAACAAAATTTTAAATTTGAAAAAAAAATTTTAAAACTAAAAAAATTTTTAAAACTAAAAAAAATTTAATTAAAATTAAAAAAAAATTAAATTTAAGTGAATTTTACATAAAAAACTATTTAATAAAAGACACCAAATTTTTTTTTTTAATTTTTCCGTATGGCTGGCTATTATTGAATAGTTTTTTATGTAAAGTTCACTTAAATTTTTTTAAAAATAAAAAAAAAATAAAAAAAAAATATATATATTTTAAAATTATTAATATTTTTTAAATTTATTATTGAAATTTTTACATATATAAATTAAATATAACATAAGCTAGTTACATACACTAGCTTACATCAAATTTCTATGATCTTGTGTTCAAAATTATCGTTATTAAATAAATAACAAAAAAAAAAAAATAAATAAATAAATAAACCCAATTTCAACTTTTTACACAATCGAATTACAAATATATTTTTTAACATGCCGTAACTTCAACAAGCTGTGACTGCTTATTTATGCGCATACCGTTAAAGTAACAATTAATAATTGCTTTTCTTCTATTCGCTGCAAATTATGTAAGTTATCACTTCGGTAACGGTTAATTACATTAGTTGTCTATTGAACCCTCTTTGGCAAAGGCGAAAAAGGAATTGCGAAAGCGTCGTCGACTAATGCTGAACGATGACAAAATTAATTGGCAGTTAATAATATAAGACACAAGACAACAACAACTACAAGCAATGAAAACAGAGGGGAAGTAAAAAGTCTAACAGTAAAAAATAAGTCAATAACCTTTCTACTTGGATGTTAAACCAATTGGCAATTTGTGCGCGCGTTTTCGTTGTGCGCATTATACAACTGTACAACTAGCAAATATATATGTATGTATGTATGTATGTATATTTTTAAGCTTTGTGTTACTACAAGCTAATTATTAATGCCTGTTGTAGCTGCTTGATTGGCTTGTCGTTTGGTGTGTCGTTGAGATTAGTAGCTTTTGTTGGAGTTTGTTTGATTTGTTCTTTGCTATTTTTGGATATTTAGTAGAATTTTGGGGATTTTCCTAATTTTTTTTTATCAAAACCAATGCATTATTAGGTGAGAGCGCTTAAGGAAACTGATTTTAACTTAACATAACTTAACAAAGCTTAACGTAACACAACATAAATTGACTTAGCATAACTCTACGTAAAACGTCTTCCAAAAAAAAACTTAATTTAGCATATTTAGAATTTAACATAACTTAATAAAACTTAACGTAACAGTACATAACTTAACTTAGAAAACATTACTTAATGTGGTCATTTAAATAAGACTGAATTTAACAAAACATAACTTTACATAACTTACCAAAACTTAACGTAACATAACATAACTTGACTTAACATAATGTCACAAGATATAACAAAAATTTAAATTTTGACAAAATTCAACGTAATATAGCATAACTTAATAAAACTTAACGTAACATAACTTGACATAACATTACTTAACGTAGCATAACATATCGTCATTAAAACCAAACTGCTTTAAACCGAACAGATTTAACTTAACTTAGCATAACTCAACGTAACATAACTTAACGCAACATAACTTATCTTAACTAACGTAACATAACTTAACTGTACGTAACATAGACAAAAATAGCATAACCCAAACTATATGAAATAACTCTAAAGCTTAATTAAATAAACACATTTTTCCTTTGATCAATTCCATGTTAAGAAATTTAAAAAATCCACTACCCCTGGGTGTTGGTGCGCTGGGTATACATTTCACACCATTTCTCATCTTCTCATTTCACATCGATGAGTTTCGAAATTCGCATTTTGGCATGTGTTTGCAACAAATCGATGACTATCTTGGCTATTTACTTATTACACCTTTCCTTCGATGTGTTTTTGTTTCTATTTTACCGCTAGGATGGCTATTTTTGCGCATTACGTTGACGCTGTTATTGCTGTTGTTGTTGGTTGGCAATTCATTAGTTGGGATTTTCGCATTTCAGCGGTCAAGTTACAAAATATTCATCATACTTTGCCGCGCTTGTGCGTTTCTAGGTGTGTGTGTATATATACATATATATATAAGTGCATGTGTGCGTGTGCATGTCAGCTTTGTTAGTGACCACAGTCGTTGACCGCTCCCGCTGTTGGCATTGCGCTTACGTCTTGTGAACCAACTGACAGCGATCGAGTGTTTGTCATTTATTTATTTTTTTGTTGTTTGTTTTGTTTTGTTTTTGTTGTTTCACTTTTCTAACACCACATTGTTGTTGATGGTACAACTTTTCAAGTCGCGCTTTCTTTTCTTTGGCATTTCGCCGCTTTTGGCAGTTGTTCGGGCATAAAGATAAATTTATTGTTGTTGTTTTTGTTGTGTTCTGCTTCCCACTCGCCAGTAACACATTTACCTATTTTCAAAACTTTCTGAATTTTTGCGCGAATGCTGTGAGCGGCGTTGGATGGTGTCCGCCTGTGTCGTGGCTCATTAGAAATATGCAGATTGAGCAGATTTGCTTTTCATAATAAAATTAATTTTTTTATTTAATTTATTTCTATTTTTTCGTACGTCAACTGCTCTTAATTACTTTATTCAGCGCTCTTTTATTGTTTGCAAAATTCACAAAATATATAATTTTTTAACTCTGAAGCTTTCACATAAGTTCATGCAAATCTGCGTTTAATGAACTTTCTTCGGCGTTGCAAAGAAAAACGTGTCCAAAAATGCTTGCTGGTCTTAAAAGTTATCGATTTCTGCGAACTCATTTAAAATTTATGACTTCAGCGAAATCGCAGCAAATATTATATATGTATTTATATACAAATTCTTATTTGCCAACAGACACATATATATCCCTAAACTGCTATTTACTTCTTGTGTCTAGCTTTGAGCACAAACTATTCAATTTCTAGCACCGTTAGACGCTGTTAATTGCAGCTTTATCTCTTTCAAGAGTTAATTTTATAGTTCATTTAACATTTCTGTAAGGTCAAGCCCTAGCCAAGTTGATTAATTTATTCTCTTTCCATTTCTATTTCTTACTCGGAGGCATCTTTATTGCTTTAGTTGTTGTTAGTTTTAGTTAGCATCGCTTTTGCTCGTCAATAGACGCTGGAGCAGGCAGCTGTTTTCATTATTGATTCAAATAAATTACATTTTCTTTAGAATTTTTTATGCTTTAAGACTTTGCAATTGCTTTGAAGAACTTCTGTGATTTGTTTTTGGGATTTCGCTTTCTTGGAAGTTTGAGTATGATCGTCTAAGCTGCTTTTGGATTTCATTGTATGACTTTTAGTGCTTGTAGAGTTACAAATTCCACAGTTAGTCAGCGCAATATGACTCATAAGAGAATATTGCAACAAAAAATGTTTATTGAATACCAAAAGTTACCCTGAATTAGTTAGAAGGTGCTTAGAAAGAGATACTAGCCTGCTTAGCTTGACTCATGATGACGCCGTGATCACATTTGATGAGCCTCTAAAACAATCAGCAATCAAGTTGATACCGAAATTGCTAATAAAAGCCATTGCTAGGCGTATGTCAGATAGTTTCAAGAGAGAATTTCTGTTATTAAATGGAATTACTCTTTGTCTATAAGAGCATGAAATCAATATATCTACATCATTCCTATGTGTTGTATCAAACTTCTGATAACTACAAGGAGAAAAACAGTAGAAGCACTCAAAAATCACTCAGTGCAGCCTTAAAATTTTATAATATACCACAGACCAATCTTTGCATTTTTGAGCATGTTTCATTGCATATAACCCACTAAGCCTTGTATCCAACTCAGAAAAAAAATAATATCATTGCGCCACATCAGGTTCGTCGCTTAAGTCTTTTATTGAAATATAAATATATGAGCTTCTCCTTACTTTAATCATTATTTTTACAATACTAAAAGTATTTCTCGGTAGCTCAGCTCACCTGCATCAACAATAATAACTTAAAATTTGCTTTTCGCCGCAAAGCGTATGTATTTATTCGCCTTTATTACATATTAAAGAAGCCTTAATTCTACCGCTTACCACATTCTTCAGCTAATAGCTGGCTTTGTTCATTTTGAACAATAGTTGGCTGATTAAATGTACAACAATGACAAAGAATATATGTATAGAAAAGAAAACAAAAACAAAATAATTGCTGCTTTGCTTTTTTGTAGGCAAGTTTTGATTAGAAGCGTATTAAAAATCAAAGACAAGCTGGTTGCTTAGGAAAATGCTATAATTTCAGCTCTTTAAGTGACTGCTTGTGGTGGTTTGCTATGAAGTATCTTTGAAGTTCTACGAAAAAACATCTAATCAAATAGTTTATGTACAAATCTAACGAGCAAAGTTTTGTAATAACACAGACACACATAAAAGTACATATAAGTGCCTGTAAAGTAGTCATTTTGATCGACAGGTTTGTTAGTCAAGCTCTTGTAAATGTTACAAACTGAAGTATTGTTTGTTTATAAGTATGTGTGTTTGCTTGGTGGGCATAGATATTGAGCGATTGCAGCAACAATGAAGAGTTAGACTTTATTTAAGTCTTTTTTGTTGAAATTAGGTAGCTACTAATGAATTGGCTTGCCGCCGTTCGATATAAGCACATGTGTATTTGATTGTAGATGCCAATGATGAATAGAATTTTTGAAATTCTTTAAGTCTTAGTACATTTCTTAGTTTAAAAAATGGACCCGCTCTAGTAGCATTAAATAATCATTTTTTATTCTTAGAATATTCACAATTTTAATGCTCTTTTCTTTAATTCTTCAATAATAACCTTTTTATGCTTTTAAAACATAATTACCACAAAAACAATTAAATAATGGCATTAATTGTAGACTTCCTGCTTACAACACTAATTTTTGTTTATAATAATAGCTTTTAGAAATTCGCAAAATACTTACTGTACTCGAAAGTAGCACTATCCACGTGACTAGTGGCAAAAATATTCTCATTTTTGCTGCAAAGAGAAAAAAAATATAAAAAATTAGATAACGAAAATCAGTAAATTGCAATAAATAATTTTCATAAATGCATTTAGCAGCTATGCAAATAATATGAATTATAGACGAGTTGGCGCAATACCAGCTATCGAGCAAAGCGCGCATGAGCAGACGAGTGGCTATAAATGAATAAGCAAACATAAGTGGCTAACAACAACACAAGTGGCGGTAATTAGCGGCACTTTGCTGCAATTGTTGGAAAATAGAAGGAAATAAAATAGAAAAAAATTAAAAAAAAATTAAAAAAAAATAAAAAAAATTTAAAAAAAAAATTAAAAAAAATTAAAAATTAAAAAAATGTAAAAAAATTAGAAATAAAAAAAAAATTAAAAAATTTTAAAATAAAAAAAAAATAAAAAAAATTTTAAAATAAAAAAGTTCCAAAAATTAAAATAAAAAAAAATTAAAAAAATTTTAAAATAAAAAAAATTCAAAAAATTTTAAATAAAAAAAATCAATAAAAAAAGATTTAAAAATTTGAAAAATTAAAAACTAAAAATAAAAGTAAAAAAAATGAAGAATAAAAAATTAAAAAAATTATAAATTAAAAAAAAAATTTAATTAAAAAAAATAAAATAATTTCAATAATTAAAAAAAAACCTAAAAAATATTCAAAAATGCAATAACAAAAATTAAAGTAAAAAACGATAAAAACAGAAAATGTTCAAAAAGAAAGTCACTTCTAAAGTGCTGAAGCAATAAAAATTGCTATGTGGAAATACAATAAAAAATTAAAAACTGAAATTGGCAAAAAAGTAAATGGACGTGTAATCACTATGTTGAAGCAGACAAACTGTAGAATATTGTAATTACACATTGAAATTATAGGGAATTAAAATTTCAAACACGCTTCCACATGCGCGTAAATACATAAGTATGCATGTATGTAAGTAAATATGTGCAGAAGAACACGCTGAAAATTTTTAACTGCCAGAGATATGTACACAAGACGAGCATACAAGCGCGCTGGCAATAAAAAATGGAATTTGAAAAATAAAAATTATTTTGAAAGTACAAAGCTAAAGCAAATGCCATTCAGAATTTGTGCATAAAGAAATATACAAACATATACAATATGTAGATAAATACAAAAAAAATTAAAAATAAAAAATTAAAAAAAGGAAAAATAAAAATTGTATTAAAAGCGCGAAAAATCACAGCTTGAGCTTTGCTGCCGATAAAAACGTGCGATAGAACTTAAGTGAGAGTCAGCGAGTTGCAAAAAGGTTACAACAACAAGATTGAAATAAAAAAAAATACAAAAACAGAAATAAAACTACAAGCGCACATTGACTTGCTCGCTAAATGTCCGTCCACAACAGGTAAATGATACCACGGCAAACTGACTTTATTTATACATATAAATATATACCTACAAATATATACTTATGTATATGTATATAAATATATATTTATATACACAAAAACATAAAACATATATAGTTAAGCATTCCAAGCGAACTCAATGAGCCCGGCGGACAGTTGCTCATCATTAACGCACCTTTGTCACAAGAGGCTAATGTCAACAAGGCGGCCAGCACTCGCGCCCTATAAGAATATAAGTTTTCTGTGTACATGTGTAGTACTGTGTGGGAAATATTTCACATACAAATATATGTAGTAATTTTATGTATGTTTGTTGTAAACCGCAAAGCACTGACAGGCCAATTGAGCGCTGCAGGAAATTGCTGCTGATGAGTCTAGCGGTGTTGCTGGCTCTTGATTGACAGTTAGCGGTATACAGGCAGACATGTATGTATGTGTGTGTGTTTCATGCGCTGCTTGACATCTTTGCGCCGCTAAGTATTTGAAATGCTTGAAGAAATATTGTCTGTTTTTCGCTCGTTTTTTTCAACATTTTTAACTTTCTTCTGCTGGTTTCTTCTTTTGTTTTCTGCTTTTTTTCATTGTTCTTCACTTTTAATTCGTTCGCCTATTTGTCAATGCACGCTAGAATGAGGAAGTGAGTGCCCGCTTATCACAAATCATGTATCTAATGATGAGTTTTATTTATTGCTGTGTTTTGTTAAGCGTTTAAATGGCGGGAGGAAGCGTTGGAGGTTTTTCTCACACAATTATCATTTTTTTTTGGTTTTGTTTTGTGATTTATGATCTTTTTGCGTGTAGTTAGTGGCATTTGTATTTTATTGAAATATCTTTCGACAGTTATTTTTGTTATGCGCTAAGAATATCATGGGTTTTTCTGTATCATTGGAGAATTCGAAAAAGATTTGCTCGTGATTTTTAGTGGATTACTTTTACCCGTCATTGTTTTATTGCATAAATTAAATATTCAAAAAGCAGCAGGGATTTTCCTTGTATTAAAAAAATTAATTTAAATTAAATTAATTAAAAAAGTGAATTATCACGACATACTTATGTATAGAATATTTGAAAACTTCATTGAAAATATTTATTCAAAACAGTTAGCTGCAGTTATGCCATTTTTCTTTTGGAAAGTAAATGCAGTTGATAAGGGGGTGATTGTAAAGCTTTATTGTAGCTTTTTGAAAGGTTTCATATTAATAAGTTTAAAAATACGTTGTTCTTTTAAAATTTTAGAATAGCTTTTTGAAAGGTTTCATATTAATAAATTTAAAAACACGTTGTTCTTTTGAAGTCTTAGTGTAGCTTTTTGAAAGCTTTCATACTAATAAGTTTAACATTGCGTAACTCTTTTAAAGCTTCAGAGTAGCTTTTTGAAAGCTTTCATATTAATAAGTTTAAAATTGTGTAGTTCTTTTAAAGCTATAGAGCAGCTTTTTGAAAGCTTTCATGCTAATAAGCTTAAAACTGTGTAGCTTCTTGACCATTATTTTACTTTTCATTTTGTGAGCCTAACATTGATAATAATTTTAAATTTAAAAATTAAATTAAATTATATTTTTTGCCTCGTTTTGAATTTTGTTCCTAATTTATTGCTTCTAATACTATCTCAATGAGTAATTTCGCAAAAGTGTAAGCTTCAAATTATCTCTAGATCAAATTTGGCTCGGCTTTCTTCTTTCTTCTTTCTTCTCTCTTCTTATTTTTTATGTTTTTTTTTATTTTTTTTCTTTCTATATTTTATTTATATTTTTTTTTTACATTTTTTATTATTTTATATTTTATATATTTTTTTTATTCCTTTTTCATTAACATTCTTTTGTATTTACATAATCTTAAAAGCTTGGCCACTCCTAGAACTTTCCAGCGAAAATCCACTGAATTTGTCATGCTAAGCTAATCAGATTGAAATTTACTACTCCCAATATCGCTGGCTTGTATCGCTCATATGACACCTTGTTTTTTGCAACTTGTATGACTCAGTTTGTGGAATTTAAGAAAGTGAAAAGAAATATGAAAGAAATGAAAAAGTACATTCCCATTATTTAACTAAATTCGAAGATTAAGAAGTTCAAAAAGTGTAATTTTTTCATTTAAGGACCCCTATTCAGATGGCTCATATATGTATTTTTTTATTTTCCTTGTAGCTTTCTGAGCCCTTACTCTACAATTTTGTTGCTGGTTATGTTTTTGAAAGTTTTTTAAAGTCACGAGTTTGAATTTGCTCTTATTTAGATGCTAGTGGCGAAATCATTCACAATAACACATTCAACCCAAGTTCTGCACCTGTTTTTGGTTTGTGTCTTTGATGAAAATAAATGTCGCAAGAGAGATTTAAGGTTAGGAACTCTTTAAAATCAGAAGTATTGCTTACGCTAATACATATTTTGACGGGACGTGGTCTTCGCAACAAAAAATATCGCTTTCACAATAGTTCACATACCTCTCTTTCAAAATAAATAAACCTTAGAAGACTCTACAAAGCCGCTCTGTCTACGTATTCACCTTTCAGTTGTTGAGATATTCACTTAAATCTTGCACACTAATCGCTAAAAATTAATATAAAAATATTTTTATAACTTTTCTTGCTAAGGAATAGATCTGGATGGACAATAAGCTTCGATGCAACCAAAGTTAAGATTTATTCTCGATTTTTTTATTTAGAAATTATATTTTCAAACAAATATTTTCTAGAAATATTAATTACACTGTTTGAAAATTAATTTTTAAAGCCAAAATTTATTTAATTTTTATCAAATATCTGTCAATACTATAGAGGAATAATTTATGCCTCCAATCAAAGACATTTTATTGCTCTAAATATGTCTCAAAACGCCGTTAATCGCCACAGCAATACAACAAACAAAAATAATTTGCATTGCAAAGCAACTTTCAAGTCGCCATAATTAATTGCTAACAAAACGAACTGTGAGTATAACATATATCAATATGGCATTAAAAATACAACAACATACAGCATCGAGCTAAAAGCGCACAAAAATCCTTTCTCTTTTATAAGCCCATTCACTGGCATACAAAACTGAAACGTTTAAGTGCTTAGATAACGGCAAAGAAGTCAAAATCGATTGACACAATGCAGCAGTTGGCACAAGAAGCGATTCAAAATAAACGAAAAATAGAGATAAAAAAATTAAAAATAAAAAAATAAATTTGTTGCAAAAATATCAGTCACGCATTCAACTGCCACTGCCGCATGCGGCACGCACAATCGCCCGAAAATCGCTCAAAGACACGCCGTAACAAATAGCGTGTAGGTAAATAGACGATTGCCCGGCGGCCAACAAACGCCAAAACGGTGCGTGCGCAATTTTTCTGCGAAAGCGTTGTGCGCATGCGCAACGGCGAAGCGACTGCAGTAAGCGATGTGATTTATTTCAAGTGGCTAAATAAAGCGCAGTGAAAAATGCGCGCTTGTCAGGCATTTAATGCGTAGAAAGCATGAAGCACTAGACCCGCTGATGCTGGTGGAAGCGAGTCACAACGCGAAGGGTGTCGAGCTAGCAGAAAATATGCAACGATTTTTATAAAAATAGCACACATTGCTGGCTGTCAAGTACCAAACCCCACTTTGGACATTTGATGACAACAGCAGCGTTGCAAGGACGCTGGACTAAGACAAAGGGTATGCAAAGTCAACAATTGGCTGCCCGAGGAGCTGCGGCAAGCCCTTTAAAGCGGAGCTCAAATGCAGCAGCGCGACAGCTTGACATTGAAAAAGTGTTATTAATTAGTCAAAGCGTAACGCAGGTCTATCAATTAAGTGATACTAAATTACAAGATTGAGTGCGGGCGCAGTCGGTAGCCGGATAAAATGTGGAGCTGCTGCCAATTGCCGGCGACATTCAAGGCGAAACACAACAACAAGCGAGAGTAGTAAATTGTAGAGGCTGTGGAGACTCTGCTAGTAGGTCGCCGCCCTTAGCTTACCTTCACCGCCAGACAAAAGACTTAAACAACGCACTTGTCATTTGATAACAACTCGCTTATTGATGACTTTACATTGGCAATTTGCATGCAATTGGCTGAGGTGCACGCCAACTGCAGGCTAGTAGGCTGCTGCAATGTATATAAATATATATAGATATATATAAATTATACATGAGTTTATATATAATATGTATTTCCAGCAACTCATTTAAAAGTCGTAAACTACCGCACAATGGTTGATGTTTGTTGCTGGGGCGTACTTGAAGGGTGTGTGTACGCTGAGCGTTAAGTAGCGCAATGTGGAGTAGTTACCATGAAAAAGTAGAAAATATTAAAAAATAAAATAAAATAATCAAAACTAATAAATGGAAGCATACAGTGGTTGTTTTAGGGTGTGTAAGGCAATAAACACGCAAGCACGTTATGCCACTGAAGTACCTGATATTGCCTTATGAGTGTTTTGATTGATTTCTGATTGATCGCAGAAGGCGTAAATGTTGAAAAAAAATGATTGCAATCTTTTTGTATTTTTTTCAAATTAATTTGTAATAATTTGAAACAATTTAAATTTATTTTAATTATATTTTAAAATATTGGTTTAATTTTGTACTTTTATTTATTTTTTTATTCTTCATACTTTTTATTTCGCGCATGTTTTTAAAACAAATTTAACTCACAATTACTTTTCGCCTGCTTTTGATACAAATATTCTCCTTATTCCAACTTTTATTGCACAATATTAGCATTTAGCCATGCGCAAAACACAATTTGGCCGTAAAGTGAGTAATGTGCGCAAATGCAAATGGTTTGCTAATGAACGCTTGTCCGTTCGTCACGTTCGATCGCTTGCATTTCGTAAGCTTTGTGCCGTGGCTGCGTGATCTGCGGCATATAAATGGTAGCACAACCCAAACAAAAACAACCGACTCAACCTACTGCAATGCAAAAGACCTTGAGACGCACGGAGTGCCAGTTAGAAAAGGTGTTTGTCATTTATTTGCAGTGTTGCTAAGTGAGATAGCAGCATTTAAGAGAAAATAAAACGAAAACCGGAATACAAATATGGAAAATAGTTTGGTTTAGAGTAAAAGAATAATTAAGGTGGAAGAAATGTTTTTACAGGGTATATAAACGTTTTTTTTTATTATTTATTACATAATTTGCTTGCGTAAATTACTCCTAAAATGAAAATTAGTTAAAAGCGGATAAATAAAAAACTTAAATAGGAAACCAATAAAAAAATTTAAAAAATTATAATAATATTTGTAATATTATAAAAAAATTATTTAACATATTTTTGATTATATTTAAAAATAAAAAATCGAAATTATTTTTTTCGAAATTAATTTTTTTCGAAATTAATTTTTTTCGAAAATTTATTACTTATTTTTAATTATATTTCAAAATGAAAAATTCCAAATTAACTTTTTTCGAAATTAATTTTGTTTTGCAATAAATTTAGTCGAAATTATTTTTTTCAAAATTAATTTTTTTCAAGATTTTTTTGTTCGAAAATTTATTACTTATTTTGAATTATATTTCAAATTTAAAAATTTAAAATAACTTTTTTCGATATTGACTTTTTTCGAAATTAACTTTTTTCGAAATTGACTTTTTTCGAAATTGACTTTTTTCGAAATTGTTATTTTTTTTTTTTTAAATGTATGCCTTAATTTTTATTGAATTTCGAAATTAAAATTAAAAATTCGAACATATTTTTTTTATTTTTTTCGAAATTACTTTTTTTGAAACTAAATGTAGAAAAAGTGTTTCTCTCACTGCTAAAAAATATTTGAATAATGCTGCTTTCAAAATAAATGTATTTCATTATGAGACCACCAAAAAGCGCAAGCTTAGAAAAAAATATAACAATTTAGACAGGCAATAAATTAACTTTTGGAGTATAAAAAGAACCTTTTTAATCTTCTAGAAACCCGAACTATAAAGTCTAAAATGCAGCAAGCAGACATAAGCATGTATACAAATATAGTTTTAATATATTTATATTATACAGTTATATTTCTTCGGCTTGCGTCTACTTCTCATATAGTTTCAAATTGTTTACTCACAGTTAAATAAAATAATGATCTCATCGCTAACCATTTTAGCAAGTTGCCAATTTCGTCATTTAATATTTGTTTAAAAGACATTCGCTAATTTTACGTAAACAGTTATACAAACAAAGAAAGAGGCCAAACAAACGGAGTTTTGATAATTTATGCAACGCGAAAAGTATACAAATAGAAGAAGTTGCTTTGGTGTTTTTTATTAATAAAAACTTATAATTTGTATATAAATTTACTAATATATTGGTAATATATAAAAAAAAATAATAAAATTGCTAACAAACAAATGCAAATGGCATGCGCATGCATTAAGTTGTCTTTGTTATGCAGAAAAGTGTGAAAAATTTATATATACTATAAATGTTAATAGTAATATTATTGTCACTGCTTACAAAAGCGGAAATTGACACGAAAAGATATTTTTGACATTCGCAGGTTTTTTTATAATTTTTAATAGTTATACATTTTCTAAGATTTGGGCAAATAAGCTTATATTCTTAGGTATAGAAACTCAAGCCTCAATCCGTGTTATAGATCACCATGGAAATCTGCACATCGCCAAATGTGTCTTATAATATAGGCAGCTCTTTTACCTTTAGTAAGTTCTGCTTGTTCTACGTAATAATAACTACTAAAGCTAATACCTTGGGTGCCTCAAATAATAAAAAAATATAAAAAATAATTTTCGAAAATTCAAACGCCTGCTTCCTAGCTAACCTGCTGCTATATTGAAATACGTCTGTGCATGCACCAGGGCAAATGTTAACTTAATTGAGCGATCAACAGGTAGCGTGTCAAGCAAGTAAAAAATAAACCAAAAATGCAAGCGACAGCAATAAGAATGCCTGCAAATTTGCACCAAGAACGAACTAAGAAAGCACACACTGAGTCTTTGTGGGTTAGGCTACTTCCACTGTGCAATGATAATGAACTTCGCAAGAAAGAAAAATTTTAAATTCTGAGGGCATACATATTTGCGCTTATAAGATTTTCAGCTAAATTTTGTGCGCCAATTTTCAGCCCATTTTCACAGCAACAGTGTCTAATCATGATTTGCGTACGCGTCTTAACGCCTTAGTGCAATGTGCTTATGCAAGAGCCTTGAAAGCTTTCGCCATATACCAGTATCGAAGTTTCTACACAGCTACTTGACAGACACAGTTGCTTTGGGTTCTTGGGTGTTTATTAGATTATTAGCGTAGGTTATAGACTTTTACTCAAGTATGTGTTACTCTCATTGACTTGTGATATGTTTTGGGCCTTTGAAAATGTTTCACTAACAATATATTGCCTTTAACCCCATGAATATGTGTGCATTTGAAGGAAGTGTGATATATGCTTAAATGTATGCATGTAGTACATATTTCTAAGAAACTACCAAAGATTGTCTATCAAATTGAGCTAAGAAAGTTGTTTGGCACCGCCCCTTATAATAGCTGCTATGGCAAAATTATGATTTAATAATGGGTTAGCGCGCATGAGGTGGCTGCAGTGAGTAAATGTTGGTTGGAAAAAATATTAAAAAGAAAAAAAAATTGCAAAAATGCCAAAAAAATATGTTTATGTATATGATATTAAAAAAAAACTAAAAAAAATTAAAGAAAAAATTAAAGAAAAAGATTAAAAAAAAAAATATTTTAAATGAAAAAGTAAGTAATATGCATATTTTAGATTGCATAAATGGATTAAAAAAAAATTTCAATATTTTGGTGTTCTAATTAAGCACTAAGAGCACAAAAAGCCAGTTTATTAGTTTTAATTATTCGAAATAGTTTTAACTTGACTGTCACGGAAAATTCTTAGACTTTAAGAAATAGATTTTGAATTCATATTTTCATACAAACATTTTATATGTACGTACATATGTACATACATATAAAAATTTGTTATCCGCTGTAGGCAGACAATTAAGAATTCAACAGGTTCGTGTCGTTAGTCTTTTATTTTATCGAATATTAATTTAAATTAGTTTCGAATTCATAATTTCCTACACATTTTTATATTGATAAATATACTCTATTGTAAGAAGAAAATTTATACCAGGTTCGTGTCTTAAGTCTTTTGTTCATAGCAATAGAAAGTTTATGATTTTAACGACGTTTGAGTGTTTAAAACCTTAATTAAATACAACTATAGAATTAATTTAAAATTAAATTTGATACATACTTCTTGGACTAATTAATATTTAATAAAAATTAGAATATCCAAGTATTTAAAAAATTTTAATTTTATCGATTCAAATAATATTGCAACTTTACTATTAAAAACTGATTTCAAAAGCAAAATTTATTGTATTGGGAGCTGTATTAAATTACAAAAAAAAAAATATAAAATATATCTGAAATAAATAAAGATAGAAATCTGATTTTAAAATTCTTTACGTATTGTTTTTTCAAGTAACAGCAAATTTTTATTTTAAAAAAATTTCAGAAAGTAAATTTTTGAACTGAAAATTTATTAATAAATTTTCGTACTTTATAAAATCATATCAATACCTCAAAATGGGCCTGTCATTTTTTTCAATTCTATTTTTTTTTCTTTTTGAATTTTTTTTTTAATAAATTTTTGCATTAAATATTTAGAAATTTATTTTTTTGCGTTATAAACACATTTCAGTGCTTCCCATTGATTCAGTATTTTTTTTTTATTTAAATTTTTTATAAAATTTGTTTTTATTTTATATTTTCCATAAAATTTTACAATATTCCTCCCACTATAAACAACATTTAATAAGTAATACGCAAAAACCCAACTAAAAACACATTGAGAACACGAAAGACTTAAGCGACAAACCTGTTCACAAAAACGATTTGAACTTGACAACAAAAATTAAAATATATTGCGTTGTGAAAAAACATGTTTTCTTTGCATTTTGGCACATTGTAAAAGCAATAACATCATTATGCTCTACGCAGACAGACAAATAGGTCTAGGATTGCTTAGGCTTGACTTTTAACGAAATGCAGGAAATCCAGTTGGCCAACGAAAAATGCGTTGCAAAGTGAATACAAAACAAACGGTAGTAAAAATAAGAACAAAAATAATGAAAAATAACGAAACTTTGGGTAGGAAAAAAAGAAAGCATGCTGCACAAATAAGAAATAGGTGAAATTTCCGGTTTGGGAGGCGTAATGTTTTCCATTTAACTGCCAGCGTGCCGCAAACTTGTGTGTTTGTGTGTGCGTGTCTGCATGTGGCAAGGAAACAGCACTGCCGCTCGCTTGGCATAAACAATGAGCTGCGCTTGCAAGTGGTGGCTGCTTGGTGGGTTTGCTGTTGCCGGCAGGAAGACCGCTTTGTTGCTGGCTGCTTGTAAGGCGATGGGAAACAAAGGAAAAACCAGCATTCCACAGCTGGACACAAATGCATTTTGTTGCGCGCTTTGTGTTTGCGTGTATTGCTTTTGCTTTGCGCCTCTTTGCACTTCTTCGGCGTTGATTCATTGCGCACCGATTTGTGGCTATTTTTAATTCAATGTTGCACAAACAGCAATCAATCGCTCATTTAACGACGCTTAACAGCGAGTAAGCGTTTGTAAACATGCGCCTGTAGGTGTGAGTATGTGTGTCTGTTCATGCGCATGTAAGCCAGTCATTCACCTGCTGCTAGCAGTCGGTGTTCAGTCAGTCTGCCGGCCAACCAAGTTTAGACCAAACCACTTGCAATCATTGTTGGCCATAATTTTTTATTACAAAGCACAAACGGCTGCCTGCTCTATCCGCGCCACGTTTCTGCATTACTGCTACACGCTTTGAGCAAATTTTGTCTCTCCCTTCGTAGTTATAACCTGTCACTCGTTTGCTGTTTACCAAATGCAATGTAAACGTGGCGATTTATTTGTGTGCGAATTACCCACTTATGGCTGATTTGTCGTTGTATTTTAATTTTTTGCATTTTTTTAATTTCTTTTTAATTTTAAAAAAAATTTTTTATATTTTTTTTTTTTAATTTTTTTGTTCATATATTATAATTTTTTGCTGTATTTTATTGTTTGCTTAAACTCGTTTAACTAGTTGCGACTGACCATTGTGGCGATTTATTGTCTAAATGTAGAAACAAGTAACAATAAAATTCAGAAAAAAGCACAGCTATAAGCAAGTCTAGAAAATTATTGACTGAAAAACAAACACAAGCAGTAAAAACGCTTTGCATCAGCGTTGTGCTTGTGAAAATGTACAAATGTTTGCAAACATGTCGTTGCCAGCAACAGCAATTATCATAGCAAAAGCAATCATTGCAGCTTCTTCAATTTATTTCGCGCAATAAATTCCACGGCTTTAATTTGCCAACCTGTTCGTATGGCGATTTCATTGCAAACAAATGCAGCAAAGCAGTGACATTGATATCTGTTACAGATTTCCACTTGGACAGTTGTACAACAGCGCGATGTGTAGCCTGATAACAAGCCGATAATATGTTAATGGAATGTAAGGCAAAAAGGACGTTTTGTATGGATGAGGAAAGAAAAAGGAAGAGAAAATGCAGTGAAGAAGGTTGTAAAAAAGGGGATTTGTGGGTAGAATATATACTGTGGTTGTAAAAAGAAGATATCTTGTCACACTAACAAGTTTTCCATACAAGAACATGATTTTCAGCGGTCAGTTTATATGACAGCTATATGCTATAGTTATCCGATCTGAATCATTTCTTCAGAGATTGCAGCATCAACTTGAAAAACAGGTCATGCTAAATTTGATGAAGATATCTTATAAAATTTAAAAGTTATCCATACAAGGACTTGAATTTGATATGTCAGTTTGTATGGTAGCTATATGCTATAGTGATTCGATCTGAACCATTTCCTCGGAGATTATACATTTGCTTTGAAAAATAACCTATGCCGAATTACAGGAAGATATTTCGTCTATAAAAAAAGTTTTTCATACAAGGACTTAAATTTGATATGTTAGTTTGTATGACAGCTATATGTTATAGTGATCCTGCTGCTACAAACTTCCTATCAAATTTAATATAACCTCACATTTGATAAATTAAATAAATGCAATAAATGCCACATTAGAAGCATTAATTCTCATTAAAAAATTTCGTATAATTTATCAAAGCTTAATTTTTGGCTGCAAACCAGCTCATAGAGGAGTGCCATTTAAATGTCAAGGTGCTTACTTGCAACAAATTCAGAATGTGAACTGTTACTTCAAAACATAAGTAAATTTTTCACACAGATCTCCGACTGACAGCAAGCCATTAAAAAAGAAACGAATAGTAAACTTAAAAAAAAAACTTGAAAAAAAGCTCAACTGCCTCTCGCCGTTTCCAGCTTCGCATGCAACTCATTAAAAAGCCATTAATCAGTGGCCAATAAAAGTGGCGTTATTGTTAACGGGAATATGTGGCGTGGAGGCTAACCAGTTGCGCCGCATGAAGGCCACATTCGCATAAACATATTTATAAATGAACAGACATCAACACACACATACACATACGCGTTATCGCGCTGCATCTGTTCACCCATATCTCTCATGTCGAAATATTTTATTTTGATTTTTTTGCTGCCACACTCGCGCGTTGTTTAAAAATTTTAATGAAGTAATGAGACGAGTGTCAGAATTGTAGCATTTTTTCCGCTGATTGGTACATCAGATCACTGGTGCTGGCTGCTTGCTGCCGGCTGCCGGTGGCTGCCACATTCTTGCATAAATGCATATGTTACATATGCTTAATTCGTACTGTTGGTTGTTATTGTTGTGATGATCTTAAGTTTATGCGGCTGCTGCATGTGGTGTTCGGTATGCTTGCAACGTACTTGTCAGCTTGTAACTCTTGTTCGCTCGTTATGCTCATCGGGCGAGATGGTGTGTGAATGCGCGAACAGGCATATGCCGCGGAATATTAAGTTTAAAAGAAATTAACACTGCCGCAATCGATGCCGATCAGGCACAGGTGGTTGAGTTGACGCCGTCGAAGCGGTGAACGGTGAGAGGGTGGTTGATACCGGCTAGGGCGTTGTGGGAAGCAGTTGAAGCGCCGAGATGGTGTAGATCACAACACGCGGCGGTAACACTGAGAGATATTTGTGGGTGTTCTTGCATATAGAATACATATTTTGTTGATTATTTTTATTTCGATATTTATTAATTTTATCGATTAAAATGTATCGATATTTATCGATATTTTTTGATAATCTTCGAGGTTTAGTTTTGCTCATTTGGTTAAATGAAAAATTGTATATCGATTATTTTTATTATACACTATCGATATAATTGTAGGAAAAGTTTGTTGCTGGCATTTGTTTTGTCTTGATAAAAAGTAATTTGATTTTTATATTTATCGATATTTATTCATTACAACTTATTGATATCAATCGGTTATAATTTATCGATATTTTTTGATAATCATATACTTATAATATTCCACACACATTTTTTTGTTAGTTTCGTAATTATATGTATATCGATTAATTGACATATACATGCATACATTATCGATATCAACAGATGAAAGCTGTGTAGCGCATTTTTGGTTGGATTATCGATTTCTACGTTTGAAAGCTGTGTAGCGCATTTTTGGTTGCTATACATCTTGCAATTTAATTTTTCGGCCATGTTAGATAATAATTTGAATTTTATATTTATCGATATTTTTACAATTTATCGATTATAAGAAAAATACATTAATCTTTGATTTTATAATACAGACAAATTCTGTTAATTTTTAGGTATGCAACAATATCAAAAACTATATGATACTTAACAAGTTTTATGAGCTCCTCGCAAATTTAATAAGCTTCCCTAAATATTTTATAGAAATAATCTTAAATTTCAGTTTTACATGAATGCGCTATAAATTAAATCATATAAAACATTTCAGTGTAATTGCTCAACTTTTCTTAAAGACAATTAAAAAAGTCAAACCGAAATAACTGAAAACAACAAAAACTGCAACAACTACAAGATCCATTACATTTCGGTGTTGACAACTGTGCTCACGGTGCATGAAGCGCATCACAGCTGTCAAGGTAAATGAGTAGTTACAATATAAATATTTATATTTGTATATACATATGTATGTATGTAATTATTTGTAGAATATATACACGTATGAAATAATATGAAAATAAGACGCGAAAGGAAATAAGGACTACGGAATTAAATAAAGAAGAAAAGTTGGCAAGAAAAAGTTCGAATCTTGCAATAAATGCATACTTTCAGTTATTTAGCAATATTTGCAAGAAGGCAGCAAAAAAATCTAAAATAATTTATCAATGAAGCGTAACGGAAAAATATGCATATGTGCGAATCAGAATACATATATGTTATGTATATATATATTAATAAGTATGCAGTATGTACACTATACATATATTCTAAAGTGAGCCGCATTAATATTTTGCGCACGGCACTTCCGCCTTGTTAACAGCGCGTATTTAAGTAAAAATGTCTATAATATCCTATATACATACATACATATATATATATATAAATTTGAATACAATGTGTGCTAATATATGCAAGGGTCATATTCAATTAGTGGCTTTGATGACTCAGGGCACAACACTATCTGCTTATAAAGAGGAAGGAAATAAAGGAGGATTTTGTTCATATATTTTTGCATGGTTTCTTCATGTGTTTAATGATAACTATACTTAATTGATATGGATAATATACCCTTTTTATACCCTGTACTAGTCGTTGATTTTTTGAGATATCGACCTGACATTTTTCACACGTCGCTTTCTTACCCAGAAGTTGCTAATTTACTTGAACCGCCGATATCGGATAACTATAACATATAGCTGCCATACAAACTGGTCGATCATAAAAAAGTCCTTGTATGAAAAACTTTTTTGTTGGACAAGATATCGTCCCGAAATTTGACACAGATTATTATGTGAGTCAAAGCTGCAATCTTCGAATAAATTGCTTAGATCAGACCACTAAAAAATGTAGCTGCCATACGATCTGATTAGTCAAATTCAAGTCCTTGTATGGAAAACTTTTTTGTCTGACAAGATAAAATCGCATAATTTTGTAGAGATTATTACTCTAAAGATCGCTACAATTTCGAACAATTTGTTCAGATCGGATCACTATAGCATATAACTGCCCTACAAACTGAACTAACAAAATCAAGAAAAACATCTTTTTATTCTCTTTTATGACATAAAAATGCTACTATGGCGGATATTACCTATATCATCGGTTTTTCTTGTTATAAATATTATATCATTGAGTTCTTCATTAGCAGACTGACTATTATCATTAGCGATGCTTTAAATAAATATAGAACTATGTTCGGAACGATTTTTGTAAAGGCCTGAGGAATATAATTTTGGTTAATATAGATTTTCTACATTACTTTTATTTCATTTATATTTTTTCATATTTTTTTTCATTTTTTTGCCTATTTACTTTTGAGCTCTGTATGCATTTTCCATATTTTATCTTCATTTCAATCCCGTATTATCACCAATCATCAAACCATTACCAAAAAAGTATAATCTTTAATAATAATCCTAGCAAAGGCAATCGCTTACGTCACAAATATATGAAATAACAGTTCAACTCATACAATCAAGGTCAAATCAATGCCATCAATATCTATCGACACGGAAGAAAACGTACAGCGTTCCCGTTTGAACGCCCACAAGCGAAGAAAACCGATCCCTGTTAGTTCCGCATTCCAACGAAAAGCGCAGCTTAAACTCAGCAACAACAACAAAACTGCTCTTGCCACATATTGGTAGCAAAGCAGTGCAACAAAGCGTGGAGTTAGGAGTTTACATATATTTGAAGGCTTCTAGCGATAAAATGCAATTAAATTGATTGCCTTCACGGCCACTGGTTGGAGGAAAACTCAAAAAAAAAAAAAAACGAGTGCGATTGAAATTTTGTTGTTTGCAACAACCTGTTGCTGCGAAATCGCTTACTGTGCTACTTCTGTCAATAATTCGCTAATCCGAAACCCATCAACGCTTGCGAACACAGCAAATGAAATGTGAGCGAAGACGCCACCAACAGTAAAGGAAAATTACCAAAGTAAAATTAAATGCTTTTGAGCCGCTTAAAACTGGTTGCAAAGCACGTATATATGTGTGTTTGTATAGGTGTGTTGCTGCAACTTTGTGCAATAACAGTCAATTACAAAACAAATGAAAATGAGCAACATGCAGCTTAGACGCGATAGCTAAGATGGTATAACCACACTTTATATATACATGTGTGTATGTATTGGTGCGCCAAAGTTGCACGAGTAGGCGCTCCAACCCACCAGCGCGTCTTGCAGTTAACTGCCGCTTGTGTATTTGTAGTGTTCTTCGAGCGTTTGTTGTGGTTACTTTGGCTGCTGCTGCTGCTGGCTATTGAATTTCTAACTGTTTAACTGTGTAATCAAGTGCAGCAGCTGCAGCAACAACAACACTAACGTGTTGTTATGCTAAAACAGTTGCATTTGTTGTGGCCATTATTTATTTATTTATTTATTTTTTTATTATTTTTATATCGGCACGCCACCAATGCCACTCGTAAGCGTTCGCCGCGAGTAAAAGTAGTTGTTGGGCGCTGTTGCTGTTGCAGCGCTTGGCTGCTGCTACTTTCAAAACCGAAAACAAGTTGCATGCCAGCAAACGGTTTGCTACGGTTGCGCTGCTGTGGAGTTGTTTGGTAGTTTATTGCTGCAGTGGAGCCGTCGACACACACATGCATACAAGGCAGTGGTGTAAAAAATTAGACAAGCGCTTGAGTGTGTGTGTAGTGTAGCGATGTGCATCGGTTTGTGTATTGGTAAATATGTCTGTATGTATATAAATTTGTATTGAACTGAAACTGTTAATTCCAAGTGAATTTTGCTGTAGTTTTCTGCTTACGTTTTCAAGGATTAAAATATTGTAGGCGCTTGTGCTCACTTTTTCTACGAAATTTTTTAGTTTTTATATGAAAATTTTGCAGAGTTGGTGACTTTTGTACTTTTTGTATATTTTTTAAAATATTTATTTAATTTTTTTTGTAGAAATTAAGTGACTAAATGTCAGTTATAAAGTTATTTACAATGCCTTTGTGCTCCTGGCAAGAATTTAGCTTGTAAAAGAAGATATTATAGCCTATAAAAGAGTTTTAAAAAAACTTAGAGACTTCTTCATATAAATTTAAAGTTAAAGCTGAGATCTAGAGCGTATAAAAAAATAGGAAATGTGGCTAAAACTAAAATTTTAGGTATTTTAAGCTTAACTTAAGTGGTTATATCCACTTGTAATTTTGAAAAAAATCGAATTTTTTTGCATATTTTCAATGATATCTTCGACAATATTGTCTGTAAATTTCAAAGTTAGGATTTTTACTTTCGGAAAATCGATTTTTTTTTCTCATATCTTATTGTTTAACATTTCAAGAATATGTCCTTAAAATTTTAGCTGGATAGAAGCAATATTCTTAAAGTTATTGTTTTATTAATCTCCTGGCCTTTAAGTTGAAAGTAAAAGGTGTACAAATTGTAGCATAGCAGATATTTAGTGCAAATGGCTCTATCAATTATCTTGATCGGTGTGTTATTGTTGTCGCGGCATAACTTAGATTCCACAATTGATTAAAGTGAATTTTGCGAGAGTTTCAGTTATAAATTTACATAGGTTTCGGTTATTTGGACCCTACTGTCGCGGGATGCAGGTTTTTCAATACAGCCGGATTTATAGAATGGTTAATATAGTAGCATAGAGCATACAAAATAGTGGCAAATTGCAACGTCTCAAATAAAAGTGTGTTAAACTTTCTTAATGAGAGAAATTGAAAGCATTCTTGACTTTTGTTTCGAATCTCTGTATATCAATTGACTATAGAAAACTGGACTAAAACCAAGTATTCTGTTGTGGAAACTCATAGAGCCTAAATCGGCTTTCATACAGTCTTTTTTTATTTATATTTTTAAACATTCGAAATTTTATAACTGAGCTTCTACCATATAATAATTTGTATACAATTTAGCGAATTTGGTTAAGTTTCGGTTAATTATAAAGGTTAAGTTTCGGTTAGATTTAATTGCCAAGAGATGCAGGCCTCCAATATAGCGCGTTATTACAGTATGGTTAATAAGTTATTTATTTAAAATTATAATATAATAGAAAAGTTATTTTTTCTTGCGAAAATTGTGGCTTAATAGACAACAACACAGCTTGAAAAAATTTGAACATTTCTTTTTGTAATTTTTTTTTTTATGATTCGCTCCATCATTCTTGCAACCAATAAATTGAACGCCCTCAACTAAAAACCATTGCCCAACCTTCTATCTATTGACTCTTCAGTCACGTTGTCAATACACACAAACGTCCACACACAAGCATTTGATAGTGCTACCAGCATGTGATTAAAATCACAGTTAATGCAACTGATATATTATTTTTGCTGAAATTGATATGCGAACTCGGACAGACGGCAGTGAGCCATCGCCAAACCCAAATAGGAATATACACATGTCATTATGCGAGTATCGATGCTTGTAGCTGTAAAAGAGATACGCATCTACATGCAGACATGCATACCTGCAAATATATATATCGATATATACACTATTACCGGTAAGTAGCGGCAACAACTACTTCACGCGCCTAGAGTTGCCTACCGCTGTTTGTGTGTTGGTTGTTTTTGCTCTCCGGCTGCTGCGTTCTTTTTCTACGATCATTTGCCCACTTTGAGAGCAGCAATGATGTTTTCAAGATCATAACAAGCTGATAATGAAATTAGACATGACAGCTAAAAAGGTGCATTTGTCTGCCTACTAAGTAGCTAAAGCGAGATATGTTATAGCTGAGTAAACACACACACTCACATGCATAGAGTTATGTAGATACTTAGATAGGTGACAGTGAAGACAAAAGCCGAAAAAAAAAGATTAAAAACGATATTGTTTTGCAGTCGGCAATAATAGTGATGCAGATACACGCACGCACGCACACATGCACATGTACTCGTAATTTTGCTATGTGACTATGTGACTTTAGCCAGTCAATAAAGGATACTTAGCGCACACTGACTGCTGTGGCGCGCTGAAAGCTGCCTTATTTATATATATAAATAAATAAAATCTGCAGCTTAGCTTTCAATACCTTTGCCCACACGTATTTACATACCCACACACAAACACATGCAAACATATACATACATTTATTTATTTATAACTGCCAGCAGTTGCACTGAAATATGCAAGGACATTTCTTTGTTGTTATTATTGTTGTTTGCGGCATTGTGTGAGCGTATGAAGATATCCACTAGTTTGACTACAAGATTAATATGACTTCAGTAGGGTAGCCTCATCGCCTTGCACTAAACCCCAACTTACAGCGCAAGTGATTGTTGGGCTTACATATTACAATTGGTTGTTGTTGTTCTTGTTGTTGCGACAGTTGAAGTGAAAAAATGTGCCTGCGAAACAATAAAGCATAAATAGCTTCATTTGCTATGCCAATAATATGTCCGATGACAATGTTGATGGCGATGGTGAATCGGCGTTGGCGACACTGTGGGGGTAAAGGCGCTGATGACATTACAACAACAGCAGCAACAGCTGTCTGTGCAGTACAAGTACGTATTTAAAATAATGTATTTGCAGGCTAAGCAGTCGAGCAATATGTTTGTGTGATATAGTAGGAGAAAATTAAACAAAATATTTGGCATACACTGGAATTATTTATTTTGTAAATTAAATTGTTGTTATTCTTTATCAAAAAAATTCAATAAAAACAAATTGAAAGCGCCATATATAGAGATGTTGACTACAACAACAACATAAACTTGACAAGCGCTGAAACAAAATTTTGTGTGCCGCAAATATTATTCTTAGGCGAATAATTAATATTCCAGAAATTTTTCCTCAACAAATACTTTTAAACAGGTGGCAGCTCTGTTTAAATATTATTGCTGTTAGAAATCTTCTTTGAACATAATTTATATATTTAAAGCAAATATTAAAATACATATTAATTTATTTTATTCATTTTATAAATTTAAGCATTTTAAATAGGTGGCAACCCTACCGAAAAAAATTTCAAACTTTTCCGTTATGATTCCTTGTTAATTTGTATACTTTTGTTATGAGTTTAAATTTTTTTATATACATTCATAACTTAATTATTTTTTTAAAACAGGTGGCACCTCTGCACAATATTAAGATGAGCATGAGTAGCGCCGAAAGAAAAGTTTGGCTACGACAGATAATCTACAGGCGAAAAATTAAATATTCTAGACACTTTTTCTCAACAAATATTTTTAAACAGGTGGTAGCTCTGCTTGTCTCTATTGCCCTAAGAAATTTTCTTTGAATATATATTATTTAATGCCAATTTTATAATATATATTTTATTTACTTTACTCATTTAATTTGTTTGAGCTATTTAAATAGGTGGCAACCCCATCGAAAAAAATTTCAAATTGTTCCGTTATGATTCCTTGTTAATTTGTATACTTTTGTTATTAGTTCCTTTTTTTTGATAACTTAAATAAGATAAGAAATAAGTGGCAACCTTCTGATTTTTTCTTCACTGAAATCAAAAAATCGAAAAAAATTAAAGAAGTTGGTTAAAACACCAGAATGTTGTCCTTTTAGATTATACATACATACATATGTATTTATACATTTATTGAAATCGTGATGGAATTCAGTTTCATCTCACAATTCCTTGCAATTGATCGACTTTTATATTCTAACTAAAAAACTTTTACTAGAAAAATAATGATCGGCAGAAAATTCAATTAACACAACGCTCCACAAAAACTAATCTTTTCGCTGTAATCAACTTAGTCATTCAGAGTTTTTCCCTCACCTTCTTAGTGACGCATAAATTGACTTTTTCTTCAGGTGTAGCATTCTTCGGCAATGAATAATGTGTGAACGTTCGCTAAGTAACGCACTTTTTGGTGCGATCGAGCGACCGGCTGCAATTGGCTGAGGACAGCACTGCACTTGTAAAATGGAAATGCATTGTGCCGAGATGACAAAACTCTGCACTGCAACGGCAAGTGAATAAGTGAAAAAGTGCAAAATAACAACAATGACTATTTGCGAGAAAAAAATCAAAATGAAAATACACACAAACGCACGCCAAGCCACGCAGCTAGACTCACCTAAGTCGCCCTTAATAGCAGTCGGCGGTATAGGAATGATCATTGCTTGTCGCCGGACAGGACAATAAATGTGTAAAGAGTAAGAATCAGTGCACGGTAGGACTTATTGTGCAACAACAATAAGAACAATTGGGATTTCACAGCAACATGGTAAACGCACAAGATAAACAATGTGACTGAAAGGCCAATCAGGTGTGGCAAGCGGGCAAAAAATATGCATTGGCGGAATGGGACAGCCGACGGAGTACATAAGTAAAAAAGTCTTTGTCCGCCGCGACAAGCATTCTGAGTAATGAAACACCAGCAGCAACATTGATACAATATTTAACCGCTGATGGCGACACAGTCGCGGTGAAGAAGTTGGTACGGTGCTAGTGAAGGTGTAGAGTTTGTGATTAATAATTTCATGAAGTTTTTGGTTCGAACAGCTGCTCTCACTAGTAAACTGAAATGAATTATGCGCTTTTTGACGAAAATATACTCTTTCGGTTTAAAATAAGTGCCTGTTATATTTAAATTTATTTATAAGTCAGTTGAGAATTAAAAAAAATTTTGAAGTTCAATGAAATCGTAAAGTTTTGCAGTTGTTTATGCAAAAAACTACTCATAAACACATTTTTTTCCAATTGCTTGCCTCGCACCCTACCGCACCTACATACTCTCCTAGTCTCCAGCAACTGTGCCGCTTAAGTGCCAGCGTTTCGTGCAAGTGCAGCTCCTTGAAAATGTCAAGGCTAAGTTGCATTCAACCGGTGACCGCCTGGAAGTAGGTAAACAATTTAAATGTGAAATTCCTTTTTGTTCTTATATATGCTTATATGTATGTGGGTTCGTTGCCGCTCGAGCGTTGGTTGTTGTCACAACTTTAAGAATTTGTTTTAAGATTTTTATGTTTATTTCTGCCACGTGAAAAGTAAATAAGCAGTAAACCGCTTTGCTGTTTTCATTTTCATTTTATCTTTATTAGTTTTGTATTATTTGTCGCCTTTTCGCTCACTTTTCAACTCTTTCGTATTTAATTTTACTTTAGCCTTTGTCGCCGCCGCCTGCACAAGGCAATACAAATATTTGCTAATTTATCCTGTACGTGTCCTCGCTAAGTTTGCACAGACGAGAAGAAGTGATGCTTGCCTTTACAGCTTTACAGCTACATACATATTTATGTATATGTATATATGTGTGTAATGGCTTAACTAGCGCGTTGAGTGGGGATGACTGAGTACTGTAGTGGATGAGTGGCTTTACCAAAGGAGACTGGACTGGTGGTGCTATGTATTATATATATGTACGTATATGCATGTATGTGCTGTATTTTCCTTAAGTTGCATATTGTTGCAAGCGTTCGCTATTCGGCACACTTTGTTCTGTTATGCCGCAGAGGACACTTGGTTTGTGTTTGCTTATGTTTTTTCTTTACTATTTGTTTTACTATATTCCTTTATTTTTAAATTTTTCTGCTACTGTTGGCTGTTTCTTAGCTAGTCTTATACCTACACCATACCCAATATATATCTATTCAAGCTGCAGTGTTGCAGGAAATTCCTTTGATCTGCTTCGCTGGTTGGCATTATGTATAGTGCTCTTCTCCTGAGGGTGCATTATTCAGTTGTTTTGATATTGAAAGAGTTTTTGACTTCAAAATAATTCGTGAATAATTTCTATTAAATCACCGGGTGAAATATAATATTCTTCTTCTTTATTGGTGTATATGAACAAATATAATTAAAATATGATTTTTGAAACGATGTCAAGTTCATACTCGTATATGAAGATCACGTAGGCAATAAACAAATTTAGACTTCATTTTATGCTTTTCTAAACTCACTTTAGCAAATTTTGTTGCAACATGAGTTTATCCCAATATATCTATGAGCTTGAAACTGTGAAGCCCACAATTTTCTTTGATTCTTGCTTTGTGGATCAACGGAGCTTGATTCGAACTTATCTTTCATAGTTGTTAGTTTTAAAATTTTTATAAAAAAAAATCAACAAAATAATCAAATGTCTTGTAAAACCATTCATTAAAAATTTTTTTGAATTTTTTTTAATAAAATTGGTTACCTCTATAACTGCTCATGCGCCGAAAGTATACCCATTAGAGTCCTCAAAAAAGTAAATTGTCAGTTTGCTTACCTGAAAGAACAAAATAAAATAAAAAATTTAATATATATTCGTTGCAGTAAATAAATAATTTTCAAAACTTTTCAAAGTTATATTAAGATTTGTTTATAAAAATATTGTAAAATAAAAAATAAATATATTTATACACCCTATTAGAATACTTTCTATAATTTTCTATATATTTACTTCAAGGTATAATTTTAAATAATATATAAAAATATAATATACAAATTATTAAAATAATATATGTACATTAGGGTGTGTCATTCTGGGGCAACCTTTTTTTTCAACTAAAAAACAGGCTCAAAACTTTCGAAAATGTATAAAAAAAGTCACTCAAAAGCTCTTAATATTAATATTAAGAGATGCCTCATTCAAATTTTCAGTTTTCCATATAAATTACATGGAAAAAAAATCTGTTTTTTTTGTGGTGGTTATTATGCGGAGGTTTTATATGTGCCCCGATAGCTGCTAGTAGGGATGGTAAACTCGATTCCGATTCTACTCGAAAATCTAGTTTTCTCGTAAAATAATCGATTTTTAAAAATCGATTTGCAGTAGTCGAAGTGGATTAAGAATCAGTTCTTGACATTCGAAAAATCGATATCGAGATAACGATATGTAGTATATTATTTTAATAATTTGTATATTATATGTTTATATATATTTTATTACTCCACTACGATTTTTTCTATAAATCTTTTTCATTAAATTCTGTGGTTTTCAGAAAAATTCATAGAAATATGTCAGAAGCTCTCAAAAAGTACTGATAAAAATGACATTTGTATTGAGCAACTAGTTTCCTTGTAACTAGTGACACAACTACTACGTCAGGAACTAGTTAAATAGTTGGTTACCACTTTTTTCTTTTTAGTTACTGAGTTGCTCAACTAGTGTCTTTACAACAAAAATATTTCTCAAACCAACGCGAAATATGCAAACAATTAGCTTCTATTTCAACGCGAGTACAGCAAGTGCTGGCTTGTAAAGCACAAAATTATTCAAAATGAAGGTATTAATTGTTAAAGCCATAAAAAGGCCAAAAAAGAGAAGATTGGTAATAATAAAATAATTTCTTGCGACTTGGAATTCGGTTTCAAAATGAATTCGATAGCAACTGGGACAAAAGTAACTAGTTTGGAACCTGTTTATTATAAAAAAGTTTATTGGTTTCCTTACATAGACTTTTTGAAGTGAACGTAAAGATCTTTCATTCGATATTTTTTTACGCGGTGGACAACGTTTCTAAACTGGTCCATTATAAGTTTATTAAACGATTTTCTTCCTTAATTTGCCTCTGATTTGAACAAAAAAATAATAATAAAAAAGTAAAAATAAAAAAATCGAGTTATTTTTCTTAAAATTTAAATTTCCTATTGGATTTCTCAGATTTTTTTGTTATACATTTTTGAGCCACAACGACAAAATTGGCATATAGTCTTTTGCAACAAAAGCAGCGCCTGTTAACCAAACTTGGTTAAAATTATCAACTGTTCAAGCTGCAAATGCTTCGTTACGCTCATCTACATGCAAAAGTTAAAGTTAGAAATTGCAAGAATTTGCCCTCGACCCTTGTAAGTTCAAAGCGTCTGCATGCAAGTGAACTCGGAAGAGCGCGAAATTCACCTGCTGCGGCATGAACTGGAAGCACAGCTGCCAGCCAGTCGCCCGCATTGCTACGCCTACAATGGCACGCCTGCGCAAGAATGTGTAGCACACAACGGCAGCAACAACATACCGCAAATAAATGCATATGCTTGTATATAATTGTAATAGTGGTTGAACAAACATGACGACACTTTGATTTGGAATTGCTGTGTCAAGCGACGCGTCGCGGCAACTACGAGCGCGATAGCCATAGCCAACATGCCGCCAACACACCCAGTGCCGCTCTCTCGCAGCCAGCGCTGCTTTTACTTTGCTCGCGTAAGCGCTTGCGTTCGCTCGCGTCATCTTTGTCGTGGCGGGCTGCATGCGGCCCGAGTGTTATGCGATTGTTGCAATTATAGCGACTTGGCCAAATCGGGAGGCAACGAAATCGCGCAGCAACAAGCTGCCAGCAAATAACCAACAAAGTCACTGCTGTGTGCCAGCCAGGCTGCCTGTGTATGCCTGTTTACTTGCCAGTGTGTTGCTGCAACGTGGGCAATGAGGCGTGTGTTCCTATTTATGGCAAGTGGAAACGTGCTTGTTGCTACAACTAACTAACAACATGGCAATTGTTGATCCTTTTTGTTGTTGCTATTGAAATGCATTTTTTCCAACGCTGCGTGTTGTTGTTGTTGTTATTTCAATTGCATATTTGCCATTTGTATGCAGCAAGTGTAGTGCGCAATTGCATTTGCTCGGCTTGGTGCTAGGGCAAGTGGGCCACAAGTCACCTGAAACGGGCAGGTGATTAGATGGCAACAACAATAACAACAACAGCAGCAGCAGTTGCAATAAATTTGCAGCACAAGACGCGAGTGGCGAACTTGATTGTGAATTGTGTGGGAAGTTGTGTGTCGGAGCAAAAACCTAAAGTTAACAACATCTGCACTCACACACACGCGCACACACACACATGGTGGGGAACATAGCTCGATAAGTACGCTGTTGTGCTATTATGCTGCGATGCAGAATTTATTCGGAAATTATTAAGTAGGCTTGTGCTGCTTTATAATTTTAGAAATAATAATTGCGTCGAGTTGCCTTAAGTGGTAAAAACATTCTTTTTATTTCTTGATTAGAAGCAAACTTTTTTGTATTCCGAGAAATGCGGTGCTCATAAATATATTCTTGTGTTAATACGTATGTATGTATGTATGCGTGAGGGATTGTACATTCGTGTAGCGATTTCTGTGCTGTGCCAGTTTTTATGTTTTCTGCAAATATTATCGCATATGCTGCATAGTGTAATGTATTTGTTACAGCCATGACATAACATAACATAACACAGCCTAACATAACATAACATCTGCTCAATGTTGTTACAATACAACAACAAGAAACCATTCATCAATTTAACGTCACGTAACATGGAAACTTAACTCAACGTAACTTAACTTAGAATAGACGTAACTTAGCGTAACATAATATAACATTTTCGAAGTTACAAAGCATGACGTAACTTAATGTAGCAAGATATAACATCTACATAATATGTTGCTATTGCGCTATGGCACAAGCCAATGTTTCGTACCTTAACTTAGGTAACTTAACTTAACGTAACATAAACATAACATAACGTAGCATAATGTAATATCTGTTGGATATTATATCCCGATAATAATGTGTAACATAGCATAACATAGAAAACATAACTTAGCATAGCATGACGCAACTTAACGTAGCATAATGCAACATATGCTATAATTTTAGCGGTATAACATAAACCAATTCATCGTACCTTAACATAGGTAACTTAATGTAAAAATAACTTAACATAAAGCTACGTAGCATAATGTAATATCTGTTGGATACTATGTCCCAATAACATTGTTAAACATAGCATAACATAGAAAACATAACTTAGCTCTACAGAATATATTCACACAATAAATTGTGTGCTTCGTGAATGAATTTGTAGAAAAATAACAAAACATTTTTTTGTATTCAAAATTCAATATTTAATTTTATATTTTTTATTGTTATGTAATATTTTAAAAAGGTTTTAATAATAGCTCAAAACTATTTTCTAAATAAAAAAATTTTAAATATAAAAAATAATTAAAATATTTGATTTTTTATTCAATATATTATTTTTTTGTTGTTGTAGTATTTTAAGTTACAAAAATTTTCTAATAAAAAATTATTATTAATCAATTTTAATTTTTTTTATTTGTTTTTTATTCAATATTTGATTTTGTATAATATATATTTTTTTAAATAATATATATAACCTTTTTTGTAGTTTCTTTTAATATTTTAATTTAGTTTTTCTTTTTTTTATTTATTGGTTTTAGTAAAAAATTAATAAAAAAAAATTATAGTTTTATTTAATATTTTATCTGTTTTTGTTGAGCTATATTATTTGTAAAGATTTTTTGTTTTGTTTCTTTATTATTTTATTTTAGTTTTATATTTTTTTTTAATTAACTTTAAGTTAAAATTTTTTATTTTTATTTATTTTTTTGGTAATTTTTTTACTTTTCTATTTGAATTTAAACATAAAAGCAGTATATTATAATATTCATCGCCATTCATATTTTGCACCTATATATTTTTTTTATTATTATTATTTTATTATTTTAATATAATTTTCCCAATAGTACAATATTCAACAAATATTGCAATAAATAAAAAATCGCGAATAGTTAAATATTTGGCAGCTCTACTTGCACTATTAGTAAGAGTATATATGTAAATATGTACACATGTCTAATTTGGCACACAGTGAGAACTGAAACATCCTGCAATTGTTGTTATGAATTAACAAAAGCTAATGCAAGGAAGGAATGGAAATTGAGATCAACACAGTTTTCGTCGGCTCATTAGTAAAGTACCGCCGTCGGTTTTTCTCTCACTGGTTTGTCGCTGCAAGAAATTTTGTTTTTATTGTAATTGGAACAATTAATTACACATTATTTTGCTCTATGAAACATATATTTTTATTTTCAAGGAAGAAAATAAAACTATTTCATTGCAGTTTTTTTTATTGCTTATTTTTTTTTTAACGCGGCAATCCTCTTTAAATGCTTTACACTAATAACAGATGCAATTATTTATTTTCTCTCTTTTGCTGTCTTTACATGGTATTTACTTAGGAACAGCATGTCATTTGGAACGTAGCTTTGTGCTTAGACACAATGCAATTCAATTGCCGAAATCTCTAATACGGTTGGCAACGCCTACGATCAGCAGCGGCTTACTGTAGTTATGCTGGCCTGGTAAGGAAGGTTTATATTCAGTAATAAATTATTTTTTTTTATATTAATTGTCATTATTATTATTGTTATATTTTATTATATTAAATTTTGTATCATGTTATTTTTAATTAATTTATAATTTTTTAAATATTTTTTTTTATGTTTTTTTTAAATACATTTCTAATTCATTTATTTTTCAATTCTCTTATTTCTTATCAGCAAAATATAGTTCTTAATCATCTCCAAACAATATGGTCAACACATAACATTCTTTGGCTGGCATATTGCATGGCAATGCAAACACTTGTATGTAGGGGCAGCCTGCTGATACTTGGTGTTGTGACTACCGAATTATTATAAACGTCTGGAAGATCTATTTTTAATTATTTATTGTAGTACAAATTACGAATAAAAATTACAATTTTACTATTATAATATTAAATCAAAAAATTATAAATTTTATTATCTTCATAATATTAAATTATATTTTATAGTTTGTTTAAATTAAAAATAAATTCAAAAAATTATAAACAACTATTATTTTTATTTAATAATAAATGCAAATTTTTTGTGCTATAAAGCATACACCTGGCAATCATTTTTAAAGGAATGCGAATAAGCGGTTTGTATACATATGTTTTGTTTATTACTAAGAAACGAAGTGGTAGTGAAACATAAATTTGTTATTGTTGAGCGCCAAACGAAAGGCGGAGTCTTAAAAGTAAAGGACGCTTAGCTGTTGCTTTTCGTAGCCTGCGCAGCAATTATGGGCGCCTAGTGATTTAGTGTGCTACAAAAATTAGAAATTTTGATCGATTTCGTGCGCAATACAGGGGAGTTCGTCCAGCTGTGATACAATTTTTGTTTTAAATCTTGGAAGATTTTGCAAAATAAAATAACAACATAAAATTTTGACTAATCACCCATTATTGACACACATCACTTGTTGTTATTGGAAACAATACTGCTGCCGCTGCATTGCTGGTGGTCTACTGTATTTCATGATCGCCGAGTTACTTTTCTTTCATTTTTTGGCAGTTTTTCTTATTTTTATAAATTGTTACATAGGGACAATGAACCTTCTTCATAAGTTATGTTGGTCTGGTAATTAAGTGTCCTGCAAAAATGTGAAAATTTTATCGATTTCGCAGATCCTTATTACTTCATAACACAGGGGCATGTCTGAGTCTTAGTTTTTAACTAAATCCAAGCTTTGTACCTAATCACCCTGTAGTAGCGCTTATCATTTGTTGTTGCCATTATTAATGCTCCGACTTGAGCTTTTCTGCCTTTCACCTCCTATTTTGCATGTTCGCCTGATGTTTTATCGCTTACCTCAAAGCACTGCTTTTTCAGTTCCTTGTGCTCTTCTAATGTATTTTTTTTTCTAAGTTGTCACTTGGCAACCCTTTTTTCACGCAGGAATGCAGGTAGCGGTTTCGGTGTTAATATGTATATTAAGATACGACGGGATAATCGAAACGATCTTTTGTTGTTGCTCAGCTGCAATTGAGTGGGTGGATGCACCATCTGGCGGTTGCATTCTGTACAGTTATGTTCGCCTAGTGAATCAGCGCCATTTAAGAAAACTTGAAAAATGCGAATTTCGCGGTGAGAATGTGTGTGTGTGTGATTCGATGCCTAACTACTTATGTTTACTACTATCATTTCTAGATCGATTTCAAAAGCATTTTTACCAAAAATGTAGAAAATTAAACAAAAATAATTATATGAAAAGCAAGCAATTAAAAAAAATAATAATAAAAAAGTTTAAACTATATGAAAAAAATAATAATTATTAAAAAAATTAGTAAAAATTAAAAAATTTAAAAAATTAATTATGTCAAATATTTATATAAAAAAATAATAAAAAATTTTTAAATTGTCCTAAAAAAACTAACTATTTATAAAAAAAGAATTAAAATTAATAATTAATTAAAAAAATTAAACATAAAATTTTTATATAAAAAATATGAAAAAAATTAAAATTGCATTAAAAAATTAATATAAATTAAAAAAATAAAAAATTAAAAAATTTAAGAAATTAAATATATCAAATATTTATATAAAAAAATAATTAAAAATTAAGACAATTAAACATAAAATATTTATCAAAAAAAAACTGATAATAAAAAATTTAAATTGTGTTAAGAAATTAATAATGATTAAAAAAATTAATAAAAACTTAAAAAATAAACACAAAAATTTATATAAAAAATATTTCCTAAAATTTAGTTTGAATTAAAATTTTCTTTAATTAATTAAATTAAATAAAAAAATATAAATTCCACATAAAAATAAACAAAAAAAAACAATCATAAAATAAAAATAAAAAAAAATTATATAAAATTTTAAAATAAAAAAATATGAAAGAGTGCAAATTATAAGTTAAATAAAGAAAAAAACCAAAACTGAAGTATTTTGCTTTCAGCATTACTAAAAATTTATGTGAAAAAATTGAACAGCAAAATTAAAAGTTAAATAAAAACTTAAAATTAAACAAAACAATTATTACAAAAATTAAATAAAATATAAAAAGTAAAAAAAAATTAATAAATAATTAAATTTAAAAAGTATATATAATAAAAATATATAAATATATTTATATATATAAAAATTAATAAATACAAATAAATAAATAAAAACTAAATAAAGAAAATTTTCAAGATAAAAATTTAAAGCACAAATAGCTGAAAAATTAAAAAAATTAAATTAAATAGAAAACAGACTAAAAAATTTGAATTAAAAAAAAAACAAAAAAAAAGTTAAATTATAAAAGATTAATTAAATAAGAAGAAAAAATAAACGTAAATTAAATTTTCTTAAAAAATTTTGAATGCAAAAAAATCGAAATAAATATTTAAAAATTTAATAAAATATAAAATTGTAATTAAAAAAATTATAATTAAGTAAAAAAATTAAGAATGTATTAAAAATAAGAAATAAAATTTAAATATTAAAACATAAAAATATGAAAAGTTATATAAAAAACTAAAACTAAATTTAGTAACATATGTACTCAAAATAAAAAAATAATAAATAAATTTAAATAAAAACATGTGTAAAAAAATTTAATTAAATATTAATAAAACATTATTATAAAAGTTAAAATAATAAAAGAATATAAATAAAAAATAAATTAAATTAAATCTTCAAAAAAAGGTTAGAATAAAAAAAACAGAAAAAAATTAAAATTTATATTAAAAAAATTAAAACAAAAATATGAAAACAAGTAAAAACGAAAAGTTTTATAAAAAAAATAAAAATAAATTAAGTAAAAGAAATTTTTAATTTATAGTTTTTAGTAGAAAATTAATGAAAAAAATTAAATTTTTATTAAATATTTTATTTGTTTTTGTTGAGCTATGTTATTTTTGAACATTTTCTATTTTATTTCTTTATTATTTTATTTCAGTTTTAATTATTATTTTTTAATTAACTTTTATTTACATTTTTTTTTATTTATTTTTTTGGTTATTTTTTTAACTTTTCTATTTTTATTTGATTAATTTTGTCAGATCCTTTTATTCCATTTTTTCTTTATTTTTTACGTCTAAAATTCATTGCACGCTTGGTTGCCACTGCGATTTTGTTGTATTTGCCAATTATTTGAATTTTGCCTTCAAGCCAAAAATCAGCCAAAATATTTCAATTTCAAGCCACACCTCAAAAATAAAACACAAAGGCGCACATACTTTAAACAAAATGAGCAGGAAACACAAAAGCATATATAAAAATCAAGCAAAAGTAGCGTGCCAGTTAATACTGGGCTATGCACATACGCAATAATACAGTTATTTGCACAAATATGTCTGCTGTTTACCACAACAGTTGAACAGATCAATGCATTGCCAGCCAACACACTGTTGCTGCCGCCGCTGACCACGTCCACTTAATACGCGTATAAGCCACGTATTTGGCTTTATTATGGCAGCTTAAGTTAACTGCTTATCCGGCGGAAGTAAACCGTTTCTACGCTGCAGCAATGAACGCATAACATAAATGTGGAAATGGACATGGCTCTGCGGGCCTAAGACAACTTTTGATGACTGTGTGCTTAGCTGACATGCTCATGCGTGTATGTATATGTATAAGTGTGCGTGTGTGTTTTGAGCCACCAACAGTGTTCTACTACACTAACGCGCTGATTCAACCACAACAACAACGCATTTGACTTGGCGTTGGCTCGCTGTGCCTACTGTCTACAAGCAGACCAGCAAGTCAATCACTCAGCACACACACAAACACACATGCACACAATAGTCATCATAATGATCAGCGTTGTGGCTTTTTATGCAATTGCCTACTTTTGGCGTCGTCCGCGTCTATTGCGTGGCCCGCTGCGCTGCTGCTGGCGACCGCAAATGGCAGCGGTGGTTGTATAACATGAAGCATTCGACTTCTTCAACTTCTTGGCTACCAAACGAGTGTGGGTATGTGCGCGTATGTGTGTGTGCGTTTGCGCCTTGTATGTGCCCTGCATAAATTTATGTTTCGCGTCGGCGCGCTGTCGCTGCTTTCCCTCATTTCTTTGAGCGCCAGAAAGCAGCAATTCACTCGGCTGCGTTGCTTCTTTTACTTCAACGTCAACGCTGTCACTTCGGCGGTGGCACTGCCATTCATGCAGCACACATTTGGTAATATATTACGCAGCACATACACACATACACTCACACAAGCATGTTAGCATTTCCCTATATTTATTACAATGTCACTGCGCAGCGCGCTGCAATCGAACGTCATTGTTAATGGTCGTCGTTTTCGTGCGTTTATTGAATTAATTTTGGTTTTTGCTGTCGTTTCTATTTCCTTTCAACTCACTTCTTTTCACCGCTTGTCATCGATCTTCAATCGGTTTTGCCATTCATGACATGCCATCGAGGCGCTTTTTATTTTTATAGTCGCATGCACGCATCAAAGAAAAGATATGCTACCTTAAATGTGTGTGTATGTATGCTATTGTCTACGTATGTGTGTGCATTGCAGTTATATCGGCAGTTGTAACCAAAAATTGTCACCGATAACATTGCTTTGTGCCACCAACAAAGTATGTGACTTGCATTCATGTGTCTCCACAAATATGGTTTTGTTTACGAAAATGTTTTTCATGCAATTTTTATTACGCCATCGGGGCTTTCCAACATTCTTTGTGCCAAAAATTGCTTGGCAAATACAAAATATATTTCTGTGGTGTGCTATTGGTCGGTAGGAAATATGTAGATTTTTTATTAAGCTTAAAACGGTTTTGCTAAGTGCAGTGTATAATAATATGTACGATTTTCCTATAAGATATAAAAAATAACAAAATTCCAAAAATTGGCCGTTCACTAAATAATTTCGTTTGATGACAATAGCCAATCATATTGCATATTTTTCGCAGCTAATTTCACACTTAACCACTTTGTGGTCAATTATATAGTATATGAACAGCTGCTACACAGTAAGGCTTGTTTGGAATTTTTTTTTACATTTTTTGGAATAGTTTTTATTTAGAATGAAAAGTTCATTTTCAACATATTTCACTGTTTTAGTATTGTAAGGGTACAAATGCAGTTCAAACAAGGCGAAAATTATGTAATGTGTACGAAGAAGATGTGTTGATCGGTTATATATTATATTAGCTGATCAACCTGAGGGATGCCTCAAACAGAAGAGGTCAGAATTGATAAATAAAAAAGGTGTAGTATTTCCCCAGGATAGTGAAAGACATCAAGACTCGTCAAAAGCTTTTTAAACTTAAATGAGATGCACTACCACACCCTCCATATTCCCCAGACATGGCATCTTGGGACTATTACTTGTTCCGGTCCCTGCTAAATTTTTGTACTGTGGAACCTTTAACTCAAATCACGACACATAAGACATTTTTACCATTTTTTTTGCCTGCAAAGAGTAAACATTTTATGAGCGTAGATCAAAATGAGAAGCCAAACTCAATAATAAAGAAGCTCCATTGAATTTTGTTTGCGAAATCAAATTTGTGATGTCGAAACGTTCAGAATGTTGGAAAAGCCTTCGGTGACAATTGTGTGTGACGAGCAAGTGTTTTTGATTTGCAAAAATTATTCAAAGAGTATCGAGAACGCGTTGACGGTAGACCACGTTCAGAAGGGCCATCAACACCGACTGATGATCAACAGATCAATAAAGTAAAGGAATTTGTGCTTGAGAATCACCAATTAACAGTCAGAGATCTTACTGATATCATTGGAATATCGGAAGGATCATTGAAAACCATTCTGAAAGATCATTTGAGCCTAAAGAAAGTTAAAGCACGATTCGTTACAAAATCACTTTTCTTTTTTTTTTTTGAAAAACAGCGTCGCGCTAATGTATGTGAAATAGTGCTTTCCGACTAACAGAATGCCATGAAACGTATAATTTCTAGCCATGAGTCTGAAATATATGCTATGGCATTTGCGCGAAGCCATTCGTAAAGTGAGACCGGAATTGTCATTGATTCTTCGTGAGTTTTTTGCCAAATTTTCAAAAAATACAGACTTAACCTAACGTGACTCTTCGTTATTCAGAAAACTCATAAGACCGCTCCAGGGAAACCATTTTGAAGTGATTGAAGTTATTAAAATGTAATCGCTATACGCTTTGAAGGCTATTCCGGAAATAGACTTTAACAAGGATTGGAAAACACATTGTCACAAGTGTTTTGGAGCCTAGGAGGGTTACTTTGAGATAAGGGCACAACAGACGCGGTGCATTACGTCATAATACTATCTATCTACTTTGAGATAGACGACATCTGTATAGTAGATTTTGAAGAATAAATTTAAAATTTTAGAATTATGAGCAAAGTCTTATTATTTTTTGCTCCTAATAGTTAGCATGCGAAAATAAAAATAAAATATCAGTAAAAACTTTGATTTTAATGTTCTCGAAAAAACAACAAAAATCTATAACGATGAACAGCAACCAGATACGACATCATTAATACGCCAGTGTAAATGCTTATTTGTGGTAATTAAAAAAAATTACCTCAACATTCGTTATCAACGCAGACGCATGTGGTGGCCTGGCCTGCGTAGGCTAAAAATAGCCGAGCGACAGAAATGTAGCAGCAATGCATGTTGGAGGTTAAGTAAAAGAGGCACGAGTAATCAAAACAATAAAATCAAATTAAAGCCATTTATTTAGTGCGCGCAAATATTTTAATATTAATTACACGGGCAAAAGAACAAAGCGCAACAGCAGGCGACAGCTGTGCTGGCAACCAAACGAAACACATGCCACAAAATGCATACTTACATAGATAGACATGGCGATATGTGTGCGTATTTGTGCGGCACAATGACATTCTTTGTCGCCACTTGTGCTAAAGCATAATTGGCAGGCTGGTAAGTAAGTAGTGTATTGCTGAAAGCGCTCAACACTGCGATACGCATGCGCGTGTGGAAAAGGTGCGTCTGCGCTAGCCAAATACAGGACGCGACAGGAGCGCTGCTTGTCTGCTAGGTTGCTATTTACAAGCGCTGAGCGTTATAAATACGCGTTGTAGTTGCAGCTTCCTTCCTTTATGCCCCTTAAAGATGCTGCGTACAATGTCTGTGCGTCTGATAATTAACACCTTGCTGTGAGACAAAATGTTGTAGCGATATTTTGTGCCGTTTGCTGGCCTTCAATGTGAAATTAAAGAGCCGCATTTATATTTACATAGAATTGCATATGTGCACACACATAAATTTTGATGTTAAATGTACTTTGTAAGTATAGGGTGATTTTTTAAGAGCTTGATAACTTTTTTAAAAAAAAAAACGCATAAAATTTGCAAAATCTCATCGGTTCTTTATTTGAAACGTTAGATTGGTTCATGACATTTACTTTTTGAAGATAATTTCATTTAAATGTTGACCGCGGCTGCGTCTTAGGTGGTCCATTCGGAAAGTCCAATTTTGGGCAACTTTTTCGAGCATTTCGGCCGGAATAGCCCGAATTTCTTCGGAAATGTTGTCTTCCAAAGCTGGAATAGTTGCTGGCTTATTTCTGTAGACTTTAGACTTGACGTAGCCCCACAAAAAATAGTCTAAAGGCGTTAAATCGCATGATCTTGGTGGCCAACTTACGGGTCCATTTCTTGAGATGAATTGTTGTCCGAAGTTTTCCCTCAAAATGGCCATAGAATCGCGAGCTGTGTGGCATGTAGCGCCATCTTGTTGAAACCACATGTCAACCAAGTTCAGTTCTTCCATTTTTGGCAACAAAAAGTTTGTTAGCATCGAACGATAGCGATCGCCATTCACCGTAACGTTGCGTCCAACAGCATCTTTGAAAAAATACGGTCCAATGATTCCACCAGCGTACAACCACACCAAACAGTGCATTTTTCGGGATGCATGGGCAGTTCTTGAACGGCTTCTGGTTGCTCTTCACCCCAAATGCGGCAATTTTGCTTATTTACGTAGCCATTCAACCAGAAATGAGCCTCATCGCTGAACAAAATTTGTCGATAAAAAGCGCGAAACACATTTCGAACCGAACACTGATTTTGGTAATAAAATTCAATGATTTGCAAGCGTTGCTCGTTAGTAAGTCTATTCATGATGAAATGTCAAAGCATACTGAGCATCTTTCTCTTTGACACCATGTCTAAAATCCCACGTGATCTGTCAAATACTAATGCATGAAAATCCTAACCTCAAAAAAATCACCCGTTAGTTAACTGCTATAGATATGTATTTCTTTAGGTTTGTGTTGCTTTTGGCTTGGCTAAGCAACTTACTCGTTTCTAAATAATTTTCTCGTTTTATTTCATGTTATGCCACTATGTCGGTTACATTGCGCGCTGCGTTTTGATATTGATTTACACAGTTTACAAGATAAATGCATGTCATTGGTTTTATTTGTTTATTCTTTTTGCCACTTGTGTTATGCTATGCGTTGGTTTACATCATGCGTACGTATGCAAAGCGGTTTGAAAAAGGCTTATATGGATATATATATGTACATATATAACTATTATTGGAATGCAAGGCGTGTGGTTGGAAAGGGTGTTGATTTCTGTAGGTTTAGATAGTACTTATAGGTTGTGGACTTAATGAATGACGCCATTTCTCTAAATTTTCTTAGAATTATAAACTTTAATATGGAGAAAAAAAATAATTAATTACAAAATTCAAAAAAAAAAGTCAATAACACTTAGTAATATTAGATATTTTGTTGATTCTAATGCCAACAAATTTGTGGAAAATATTTTAACGCTTATACCTTTCATATAGGTTGCGGGTTCGTCGCTTAAGTCTTTCGTTCATACTTTGTTTATTGATTTATAAGGCCACAGTAGCTAAAGATATCAGTAAGTAAGTTGTTTTATATGAATCTTTGAACATGGCTATGTGTTCAGTAATATTTAGAAAATTGAAACTTCGGTAACAGACTCTCGGGATCCCCAAAATTTGTACTGGTATGGCATGCACTTGGTATATTAAAAAATTTAAACCTCGGAAACAGTGTTTGCGATCCCTAAATTTCATAATAAACTTAAACACAGGTGTTCTATATCGGTCTTTAAACATATAAAAAAATAATAATTTTAATTTTTTGGGTTATATTAATAATTAATAATGTACCTAATTACCACAAATTAATTTTAAATTTTTTTGAAATAATTTTCATTTTAAATTTTCCATATCTACACGGTTATTAAATGTTTTATTATATTTTACTCTCACCGCCAAAAAGTTTCGCTTTCAAAATTTATTTGATACAAATTCTCAGTTCAGTTATCCGTTGTAAACATGGAAACTTACAAGCAACTCAACCGCAACGAAAAAGAGACACCTTCAGTGGCCCATTGTGTTCTACAGAACCACCTACAACTTAACTCTGTCTCACCTTTGCGCAAACACAGTGATACATAAATGGATTTGTATATTAGTATACACATGTAAAGACATTCTACACAAATGAACACCTCCATACAAAAACAGAAATATAACACACTTGCAAGTCAAAGCCATAACACTTCGCTTGCAATGCAATAACATGCAACAACTGCAACAACATTAATATATAGCACCGCAACTAATTGCTCTACAATACAGTTGCAACAAAAGACAAGGCAATAAACAGACAATAAATAAAACTAAAATAAGCGAAAAAATATAAATAAAATTGATTTCAAACAAAACCGTAGAGAAATACCAACAACAACAAGGATATGTTAACTTTCAAGCAATCGTACGAAATAGGTGCGCCACCGACTGCCCACTATAACACCGACGCGTTTGCCGCTCAGCCGTTGACCGGCACGTTGGCCCCAACATTGGTTGCATTGGACGCGCAGGCGCGCTGCCACCAACAAAACCAAAGTCAATTCAATAAATTCTCGTTGTGTTTATGTGCGTGTAATGACCGCCAACGTACATGTGTTCGGTGTGGCAAACAAAATGCCAACAACCATATACAAGCACATATTGTGTAGTGCAGCAGCAACTGTTTAGTGCAGTGCGCGCAGAGTGAGGTTATGAGCGAAATAAATTGGTCGTGCGCGCTGGCATGATGACGCGTCTGTCGCCAGCATCAGAGGTTAGTGCGCTTATTGCTGACCGCTGCCAGCCACCAGCTACCACTTCGCCGCCGTTGTTGTGCTGGCCAATAAGACAATGAAACAATCAAGGTGGTCGCCAGAACGCAGCAAGTCGTTCATTTGGTGGAAGAAGAAGGTGGTGGCCACTTGGCAACACACTAATCGAACTGAGTGTTCACGCTTTCGATTTATTTCTTTCTTTTTTTTGAATTATTTTCTTACTTTTGTTGTTGTTTATTTTCAGAAAACAGCATTCAATTGGTTTGTTGTGCTCATTTGCTTGCTTGTCGCTTCTCTGTTGGACTGGACTGCAAGTGCAATTTGCCAATAAATTGTATTATTCTTCTTGTGTGTATGCATGAGTGTATGACTACTGAGTTGATGAAAAATATCCGCAAACATAATGGTGAAATTGAGCACAGTCGATTAGCGTACAAGTGCCGATGTTTCTCACTGAAGCACTCATATGCCTTTATGGATCGACACTTATCCAGAAATCAATCAGCCGTTGATACATGGTGATATACCTCATTCCTTTCTTAACTTTTTAATGTTTGCGCTATCTTTATTTAATTAATAATATATATTTTTCTTATTTAAAAGGTATTTAAAAAAATAGATGGCAAATAGAAGCTATACCAGAAAATGTAAAAAAAATCAATTCATGAAAAATAAAAAAAATTTTTTTTTTAGTTTTTTTTTCTAATTTTCATATTTTATCATTTTTAGCATAAATCTGCAAATTAAAAAAAAAAAAAAAAAATAAAAAAAAAAATAAAAATAAAAAATTTTAAAATTAAAAATTTATTAGAAACTGAAAAAAATTGTGAGAGCTAAAAATTAAATTTTTAATTTGAATTGCTAATTTTTTGCTTGAAGTGTGTAGTTGAAAAATATTAAAAATTATCGCTACAAAGCTGATTTGTACTAGGAGCTTTACGCCGCTAAATAAACCGGCGAGTAAATAATCAATTTGAAATTTAACTTCATACTCTTTTAATATAAAATAATCTAATGAGCTTTCCGCATTAATTTTTGTTCACCTTTCAATTGGTTTTCAATTTCACAACAAGTTTAGCGCTACTTTACAGCGTTCAATTCACTTCGCTTCATTCAAGTTCCGGCTACGTGATTGAGTCGATATTGATTTGAGTCTGAGATTGAGATTGATTAAACTGTCGCCTTGTTGCCATTTATTTGCGTCGAATTAGCTAAAAAAGTCAACATGCTTGTCGCTAGGTCGCACGAGTTGTTGTTTTTGTAATTATTTTATAAGCCCACAATGCCCTAAGCAACTCGATTTGTCTCAAAAAGCGCTTTAGCTGTTTAACCTACGCAAACTAAATTGGAAAGAAAAAAATAAAGCCGAGTTCATAGCTTAAGCGCTTAGCAGACAACTTGTATAAAGCTATCGCCTGAGCTGAAAAGTCAAAGATAATTAAGGCGCCATTGACGTTTTGTGACCTTCTTTTGTATGCAAAGCAAAGCGGGTTACTTTTTGTTATTCGAAACTTAATACAAATGCATGCGAGTTTTTTTTGTAATACATTAGAGAATATATATATGTACATACGAGTACATAAGAGAATATACATATGTACATATGTAGAGAATAATATACATATGTTCACATATCTTAACATGCTGGTATATGACTTTATAGTGTGGGTTGTTATGGCTTTGCTGAGTCAAAGGTATTTATAATAAAAGCCAACACCTACACGCCATTAACATTTTCAACATTTTTATAATGTGTTGCGGTAAATTAAATACTTTAAATGAGCCTTAGATAATTCAAATAAATGCTTTATTGTGCTACGGCTGCATTATGGCGAAATATTGAGTTGACTAATGAGGCAAAAAGCCCACGTTTGCCGTGGCTATTTGTCAAATGCTGTAAATCTAAAGTAGCATCTGAGACTCTTTTAATTTAATTTAACATTTTTATATAATATTCTCTTATTTTGCAAATTTAAAAAAAAAATTGTCAACATTCCTTACAAGTAGCTCTGAAAATGCAATTATTTCTATGCTTTCGAAACAAGTTCGTGTCTTAAGTCTTTTGAAAATGTAAAATTTTGCTATGAAGAATCAAAATCAAGCAACTTAGTCCAGTACAAATACAATTGCGAAATTGCTGTTAAAAACTTGTGTTTGCACATATTTATAAGCAATCAAGTTTTTCAGCTAAATCTTCACGATGAGCAAGTGATTTATGGAACATAATTTATAAAAAAAATTTTATTATGCAAAAGCTTTATGAAATCAACTATGTTTTGCAAATTGCTACAAAGTACTTGCTTAGCTAGTAATTTACATCACAATTTACTACAAGAATTCGAATTCAAGCTAGAATATTAAATTTTATTGTTGCATATGTCATAATAAGTTGAAGCAAGTTCGTTGCTTAAGTCTTTGGTTTGAGGTTATTGTTTTCATACAAGTGTTTAAAAAACTATATAAATATGTACATACATGAGTTATGTAAATGTAAATTCTTCAAAATTGAATAATCGGTATAATTCCAAGTTTCGGGATCCCGAAATTTCGGGATTGTTTACGTTTTGCATATGTAAATTAGTGAAAATATAATAAACGGCTGAATTCCTCGCTCTCAAATTTTCTTTCGATATTTCGCGATCCCGAAATTTCGGGATTGTTTTCGAGTTTTGCGTATATATAAAACATATGGAAATTTGTGATAATTAAATAGGCGGTAAAATTCGATGCTATAAAATTTTCGGGTTTGTATTTTCGGGATCCCGAAATTTCGGGATTTTTCATGTCTTCGAATTACTCGAATTTTATATACTTTTAACAAACATTGTTATTTCAAGTATTTCTACTAAACTAAAGTAAGCACATAATCTATGCGCCAGCAACATAATTGCTTCGTAGAAGTGCGCCTGCCTGCGCCTGCTGTTCTCACAGGTGTTGCATTTTTTTCGCCAATTAAATTTACATCAAAGCAAATCAAGTGACCAGTAACATGACATCTTCATCAGTGTGCAGAGGACAAAGTGGAAAAAAAATAATAAAAACAACAAATTTCTTAGCATGATGAAGCTAAATAGCAAAAGCAAATACAAAAAATTTAAACCGAAGACACACGCAAAAATAGAAGTTACTGAAAGCGAGCTTCTGGTGGCAACCACATTACAACTTGATTAAAAAAAGCCTTGCCGCATAATTAACACCATTCGACTGTACAGTAGCTGTTGCACAGGCGCAGGAGCCCGAGCTAAGAGAAGCGCCACCAACGCCTTGAGCTGTGTGGTGAAGCAGCAGCAACAACAACAATGATGGCAACAACAGCATGACGAACCACAGCCACAATCACGTCCGGACGGGGCAGCAAAGCTGATGGCTGAATTCATAGGAATTACCAACAGCAATCAAAGGACAACAATTACAAGGCAAGAGTACATCAAAGGGAAGAAGGGTAAACCGTCAGCAGGAAAAAAATAAAAAAAATAATTTTTTCTTACACTTTGCATAATTGATAAGCGATATAGAAAAAAAAATCTTTAAAAAATTAAAAATAAAAAATTAAAAAAAATTTTGAAAATTTATTGAAAAATAAAACAGTTTATTGAAAAAGAAAAAAATAATTGATAATAAATTCAAAAAATATTTAAAAAAATATTTTCACTTGAAAAAGTGTTTTTGCAATTCAAAAATAATATAAAATTTATATTGGAAGAATTACAGAAGTTTTATAATTCAAATTAAGTTGTTAAAAAAAAATTCTTCAAAGATTATGAAGTTAATATAAAACAGAAAATCATATTAAAAATAAAACCACAAAACAAATTAATATTTTAATGAAAATAAAAATAAAAAAAAAATTCACATAAAAAACAATTTACTAACATCGCGTGCTACTCACATTGAATTTCTACCAGTGTAACCTAGAAATTAGCATTACATCGTGATTACACTATTTGCATGCATACAGCGAATGAACAAACTACTACTTGTCTGCCTGCCTGCCCACCGACCTACCTACCCTTCTATGGATACCTACTGACATACTCGTGTATGATACCGATTACATATTCCTCCTTCCAAATGCACTCGTGTGTAATTTAATAATTGCGGTTTGCTGTCGAGCTGGGACATGCGCCAATTGACTCCTTGCGCGCTTAGACTCACCTCAACATTTACATATGCACATGTGCCCGTACATACATACATACGTATGAAGGTAAACTTGAGCAAAGCAGGCAACAGTGTGGATCGCTTCAGCGCAGCGCAGAAGCAAATTGACATGTGAATGTTGAGTTTTTTCGCTGCTGCTGATTTTTCCTCAAGATCAGCAAATCAACTTGATCGGCCGTCGGTGAATATTCAATGTAAAGCGGCTCCTTGCCTTTAAATTGGCAATGTAGTGGAACAGCTGGCGCGTGCAGAGGCATTTTGTGAAGGTAAAGGGCCGTGCTAGGCATAGTAAATGGAATGCAAGTGAGGAGTATTATGGCAAAGGATGTGGGCATGCGATGTATTGAGCCAATGCTACACGCTGTGGTATGGAAATATTTTTGTATTTGTGTGTGTGTTGGTGTACTGTTGTTCAATTTATCTCGTTCATAGGGACTAATTGAAATTTTAAATAATTATTAGGCACGCAAAGTAATATAAATAATGAGCGAATTTAATGACAATATCATGTTGAAATTGGTGCTAACCACACAAAACACTCACACACCAACACGCATGCGTGTTGTTCTTAAAGTAGCAGCAACAAAATAAGTAATAAATAATATAATGTGAGACGTTGTTATAACGCAAGCTAGTTGTAAAATCATGTGAGCCAGAGTACAATGTGTTCTTGCAATACTGAGTTTCGGGATTTCAGATGCACTAATATAATTAAAATTTAAGGAATTGATAATGATTTCGAAAACAATTCGATAAAATTTCGAAATTCCGAAAATTGCAATTCCACAATACCGAAATTGCGGGATCCCGAAAATATAATCCCGAGAATTTTAAAGCAAAGAATTCAACCGTTCATTTAATTATAACTAATTTACATTATTAATGCAAAAAGCGAAAACAGTCCCGAACATTACAATCCCGAAATTTCGGGATTAAGAAAAAATTAAAATTTTTTGTTATGATGTCTGAGTTAAATTGTGCAAAACTTAAATAAAATATTTCACCTTAATCAGTTTGAAATTCCTAAGCGTGACTGTTTTGTCTTCAGAATTATCTATCAAAGTGTTGCAGCATGAAAGCTGTCACATCATCATTGCTGTCAGTGAAAGTCAAAGAACTGCTGATCAATCATTAAAAAACGCATTACAAATACGCAACTGCGCATGACGACAGCTATCAACTTGTGGCATGCCACAAATATACGAATGTGGCTCCTCATGACATTTCAGTTATCGTAATACAGATATGGCAATAAAACGAATGTAAGAAAATAACAGCCATAACAGTGACAATGACAGGCAATATGTGTAATTAAAAGCAAGCGAAATACATTTATGTATAAAGAAATATTATCTTAGCTTTGGTTATCGCATTCGAGATAATCTCAAAGTTTTGGTATGTTGCCACTGTGAAGTTATGTGGTGTGGCGACGCTGTGCCGCTGCATCGCTTAGATTTTCCACGCTGATGTTGTCCATATATCTTTTATTACACTTGCATGCACATATGTATACACATATGTATGTATATATGTATGTACATGCATAAATGTATTTAAAATCCCAGCGCCACATTGCATTGACGAGTTTTTGCGGTTGCTGTACATTTACTTTTGCGGCCTCTAACATTGCGGTTTCTACGCGTCTTAGCGCCTTTTGTTGCTAATTCTGCACAGTCACAACTTTATATATCCCAGCATTATTTAAAAAAGTTATATAATATTATGTATGTATGTGTAAATGTGGTATTGCTATAAATACTTTATGTAATTAGTTTTACTCGTAGTAAACAGTTTGAAGTACTAACGGTAATATAGCATACTAAGTAGTATCAGAATTGTATCAAAAACGTCAAATAGTATGAAAAGCAATTAATGGAAATTGTATTTAAAATTGTAATGGTAATTTGGTAATTACAATGGCAATGGTAATCATATCAGTAATGGTAACTATAACGGAAAATAATTTTAATAGCAGTAGTAATACAAGTTATATTTTAAATAAAAAAAAACTAAAAATTGTATTGGTAATGGTAATAATTATGACAAATAATACTAATGGCAGTAATCAGTTCAGTAATGGTAACCATAACGGCAAATAGTTTTACTAGTATTCGTAATTATAGTGGTAGTGGTAATAATAATTACAGATAATACTACTAGCAAAATGAATGGAAATTATATTTGAAGTTGAAATTACAATAGTAATCGTAATATTATTCATATCATTTAATAATAATATTGTCAGTAAGAATGGAAATTGTATTTAAAATTGTAATAGTAATGGTAATTTATTTATAAAATGTAACAAAACTGCTAAAAGTTATAACGAATATTGTATTTAAAATTTTAATGATAATGGTAATTGTATTGGTGAAGGTTATCACATGAGTAATGGTAATCCTCTCATTTGCAAATAATATTTCTAATAGCAGTAAGAACATAAATTGTATTTAAAAACTAAGTAATGTAATGGTAATGGTAATTGTAGTGGTAATAATGATAATCGGAATGTTAATTATATCAGTAGTGGTTATGATCTCAGTAATGGTAAGGGTAATCATAAGAGTAATTATAATGGTAATGCTTATCATATTAGTATTGTTAATCATATCATGGGAAAATATTTCTAGTAGAAGTAGCAACATAAATTGTATTTAAAAATTAAGTATTGTATTGTATTGTTAATTATATCAGTAATGGTTATCATATATGTTTTGGTAATGGTAATGATAATGGTAATTAATATGATAACCTAATCAGGAATAGAAATTTTAATCGTAATGGTAATTATAACAATAATGTTTACCCGACAAGTAATGGTAATGGTGTTCGTAATGGTAATTATAAAAGTAATGTTTATCATATCAGTAATGGTAATTCTAAAGCAGTAATGTTATTCTAAGCAACCTTAGGAACATACCAACTACCATTTTGCCACTTAGAAAGGAATTATGTTTACATTTGTAGTTGTAATGAAAGTTCTAGTATTGTTGGACTTACATCACAAGTTTAAGAATGCTGGAAATTATATTTAAAACGTGAATTGAATTAGTAATCGCAAGGCATGATTTGAATTACCATGTAATATTGGCAATATTAAGGTTATTTATATTAATTACAATGTAAATATTGTCTTATCGCTAATTCCATTTGTATTTTTAGGTATCTATTCTGACCTTACAATATATTATTGAGTAATGAAAATCATTTAAATTGTCTAGATAATTAAAGTGCAGCCAATTAAATATACACTGATGCATAAAGTAATGCTGAGATAATGCCAAAAGCGATTGTAATGCGATTAATAATGTTATTTTTACTAGTCAAACTCTAATGGGTCATTTATAATAATTACTATAATGATATTCAGTGAGTTTTACCACGATTTCTTTAATTAATAGTATTTAAATATTCTTGTAAGCATTTATGCCGTGAGAAACTCAAAAGTACTTTGCAAATCTAATTACTTCAAACCAAAGATTCAACGATTGTAAACCCGTTTGAAAGCCAAAAATAAACTTAGCACCTCAAAATCACTAAATGCCAATATTGCTTAGCGCTGGCTAACTAAATACAAACGAAAGACTTAAGCAACAAACTTGTTTGCGCTGTTAGTGCACCGCTTCGTGGCTAACGTCATCGCGCTGCTGTAAAAGTAGTTCAACAGCAATGGACGAATTTATTAGCTATTGACCGTACAAAATTAACGACTCAATGCCGTTTTCAGTTGCAGCGGGCAAACGACTGCGCTGCCAACAGCAACAACACTACACACCGCCACATGACATAATCAGGGTGGGCGAACTCTGCGCTTTTTGAAGTACGAAACATACTTTACAAGCGTTAACGTCAATATTTTTGTAAATATATATAAGCGAGTAGTGCCATTCGTGCGGGCAATAGCAACAAATAGAGCCGCCAAACTAAAAACTGGTAGAATAAAATGGAAAATAAATCGAAAGAGACAAAAGAGTGGCTTTGAAAAGATGGCGACAAGTTGGTTGGCTAAAGTCAGCAGCACGAAAACAAGTTGACACATAGAAGAACAGACGGCAAGACAGACCGAAAGTTAGACGCAGAACGATAGACAACAACAAACAGGCTAGCTGACTTGGCAGAGCGACTAACTGACTCACTGCCGGACTGGCTGTCCGGTTGGCTGGCTGACTGACTGATTGACTGACTCCCTGCATGACTGTTGTTTCTGCGCAGGCACGCAGTGCGTGGCGCAAAGCCGTTAATATGAACGATAGGCGGCGCAGACTCTGAATAATTGTTGTTAGGCGACTGTGGTGCGCAGAATTGTCGCTTAAGCGGCTTAAATATCAATGACAACAAAAATACCAAAAAAAATTAAATAAAAAAAATCGAAAAATCGAACACGAGCATTTGGAGACATTTGAGCCTATCGCGAAACAACCGCAGACACCGTTAATTGGCCGACAGTTTGGCAAACTACTTGAAAATCCGCGCACACACACACTCACACACATACAGGCATTGCATGCATGAAAGTAGTCAAATTAACGAACGTGTAACGAGTCTGTAAGGCAAAATCAGCAATAACCAGTTGCCAACAGGTATTAGTGAACAGTTATAGTTCGCTGACGTATTGACCGGCCAACAAAGTAGTATGCTAGCGACCAGGTTAGCGGCTAATAGGACGCGGCACACACACACACTTATGCCTACAAATACACTTGCAATTGCCTGTATAGGCATTTAGCGGCAAGTAGATAACGAGTAATGGCTGGGAATGCGGCAAATCTGTGGCACTGCCACATTATGCCAGTTGGCTGCCGCACTGGCCGTGCAATTTGTGTTGCACTAAATGTGACTCATAAATTTTTTCGTGGCATGTGTTGTGCCATGTTGCTGCTTTGTAGCAATTTTGTTGCTTGTTTACGGCTTTTCTTTTTCACTTTTTTTATTTTTTCCTTCGCTTTGCCTTCACTTGCTGGCGGTAGGCAGCCAGTAGTCGGCCAGTCAGCCTCTTTTATAAGCGCCAGATTACTTATAACGTGTAGCGCTTAAGTGGCTTAAGTAAAGTGGAGACTGTAAAAATTGCTAAGCTGTTGATAGCAAAAAATAAATAAAATTTAAAAATCGCGCGGCTTAAAAGCTGGCTGCATGACGTTGAATATAGAAATACAATAACAAAAAAAATAAATAAAAACTTAAAACCCCGTGAATTAAGCGCTTTTTAAGTGGTTGTTCAAAATTCAGGGCCTTCTGGCACATAAAATGCAGTATTTTGTGGAAAAATCGCAAGCGTGTAGTGGTTGCAAGCGTAAAATCGTGAACAACAAATTTTGCATACAAAAGTGGCAACTGTTGTCAGCATGCTAAGCAGCAACGATGATTAGTTGTCAACTAAGAAGAGAGGAAGTTGTTGAGGAGTTTAAGTGTTTAAGTGAGTATCAAAGTACTGTATTAAAGAAATATAAATTTTATAGTTATTTATTACATTTTTAAATTCTTTTTTTTTTTGTTATTTTTTACTTAGAAATGATTTTCGATTTGTTTTTTGATTTCGGGATTAGAAAATAGTCATTCCGAAATTTCGGGTTTTGACAAAATAATTGCATGTAATAATAAGTAAATGAATTAATTACAGATATTTTTACTTTCGGGATCCCGAATTTGCAAATCCCGAAATTTCGAGAAATTATGTTTTTTTGTTATTTTTTTCAAAAAAACTTGTTTGGAACTACATTTTAATTTTTTTCTTACAGGATCCCGAAATTTCGGAAATTATAATTTTTTTGTTATTTTTCAAAAATTTGTTTGAAAATGGTATTTGATTTTTTTTTATTTCCGGATTAGAAAATGATAATCCCGAAAATTCGGGATTTGACAAAATAATTGCTGGGAATAATAAATAATTAAATAACTGAATTAATTTCAGCAATTGGTTCTCTTCGGGATCCCGAATTTTTAAATACTGAAATTTCGGGGTTGAAAAATTGTTTTAGCGTATTTTCTTATACATACTGTGGAATATCAAAAATAATAAAATTTTATTTAACATTTCGAATTTTTCGAAGTGAAAATTCCGGCACCGATAATGCGTATATGGTTTTTTATTGCTCTTATGGAATGGCAAATAGCTCTCATAGCATAGCATACCATAGCGCTCATAGTCTTAAACTAGAAATGACTTTCTTTCGTAGAAATAATCGGTTTTCGCTGCGATAATATTTTTCCTTAAGAGGAAATCCATTTCTAATGAGAAAAATTATTGACTTGCTGGCTTAAGATACCCTGTTGTTAAAATTTTATCGCAGCATCTATAATATCGAAAATAATTATTATATTTTTAACAAGTACACCAAGTGCCATAACAAGTCTCAATTAAAATATATATCTTTTTCAAACTTTTTTCTACTTAGGCTCGCTATTAATGAAAGAACAGCAGCATTAAATATTAGACTTTTTGTCAGCGCAGGTTTCATTATTTTCCCATAATACGCTTAGCAGAATTATTATTTTTTAATTGAGATAAAAAAAACAGCTTTGCGCTGTTGGATATCGATAGCCGATTCAATATCCAGTTTTTTGGCATTCAAAAAGTCGAAATTTCGACAAGTCAGCGGCGTGCAGCGTTGGACAGCCGGTTTGGTCCAAACCAGCGAAATAGCAATAATGAACGCGAATGCGGTGTGCTTAAATGACATCATATGGTGAGTTTTATTATTTTTATTTTATTTATTATATTTTATGTGTTTTTTTGGGTGCAAAGAAGTCACCACTTATTTTTGGCTTTGCAGTTTTAGCTTGTTTTCCGATTTCAATCTGATTGTTGGCTTTGCTTCGTGCACTAAATGTTTTTTTATATATTTTTATTTTGGTTTGGGGTTTTTGGTTTTGGTTTTTGACCAATTTTACCGCTGTGTTGGGCCAAAAACACAAAACTGGTAAATTCACTTTCGCTTTTGTATCACTCAAAGACCCCAAAATGGTTTTGGGCAACTGCGGCTGTTGCTCGTGCAGCTCGTTTTGTGTTTCGCCTGCAGTTCTTTGTCAGTTCTAAGAACACAGTTAAATATATTTCGGCAATTCATTGCTTGTTTTTGGCAGATTTTACAACTGTTTCGTCTGCATTTAGGGAACGAGAATAATTTATGCAATGCCAAGCGCAGACTGACAGCATCGCAGCGGCCGAAAAGGGTCGCAAGTAAAAAAATCAAATAAAATAAAAACGAAATAAAAAACAATTTAGCACAGTAGGTATACATATAAGCGTATCTTAAGCACATCCTCACTGTCTGCGTCGCTTTTTGCATTCTGTATAATTCGCTTTTGTTTCCAGCCGCACCGCAGTGACCACAACTTTTTGGCTGTGCGCAGTTTTAAGGTCAACAGTGAAAGTTAAAAACACCGCATTGCAGTTCACACGCATATTCTTTTTGCTGTATTTTCGACTTATTTCATGCGCTGTTATCCCTCTTGTCTTACTTTGACCACAAAATCGTCGAAGTGTATATTTTTCGCTGTTTTTGCCGCGCTTGATTTGCATTAAATTGAAAGTAATTGTCAGCAAGACGCCCACCACTTGAAATACATTACGTTGCAGCGGTATTTTGGATTTGCGTATGGTATATGCATGTATGTACATATGTGCGCTGGTGACTGGTGACTCAACAGCCTATTAGTTGGCCAATCTGGCGCGGTTCAAACGCCTACAGGCAAACCAAAACGCCACATGTATGCATATCTATATAAAAATGGGGTTCAAATGTACATCAAAATCACATCATCATCACCATCATCATTACTCGCCACCAACATTATTCGCCGCACACAAATTATTTATTGAATTTTTCTTATTTTTTAAGACTTTCGAAAATTGTGTTCGGTTTTAAAGTAAAAAAAATAATAATTTTTTCTTTAGACTTAATTTCATTAGCGTGAATTATGGCTATTATTATTCGAAATTGGTGTTTCGCATATTTTTTTCTTGTATGTTATTTGCTATTTTTGTAATTTGGTTTTCAAAACTTGTTTGCTTACGTACGCTTTGACGCAAGTCTTTGCTTTTGGCTTGCTTTGTGTGGCTGCTTGGTGGTAAAAGGAATTGTCTAGTGGGCGTTTTTATGTATTTCAATGCTAACTTCATTTGTGTCTTTTCATATTCATGACTGTTATATGTAGTGAACTTACTGTGATATATTTTTGAACTGCTTATATTTCTGCATATGCAAGAAATGTTCACAACAGTTGGTCATAGTATAACTAAATGCCAATAGAATTCGACTGCAATTTTTCTTATTGTATTTGTTGAATATAGATATGTATTGAATTATATTGGAATCAATTTGAGTTGAAAAGTTTGAAAAATAAAATTCTCTTCTATTTATTGTCTCAAATATATGCTCAGTTTTGCTTCATATTTAGTATTTCTTCCAAAAAGACTTGTGCCATATTGTTTGTAATTAAAGACTTAAGCGACAAACTTCATTCGCATACATTTGTGAAGACTTAAGCAACGAACTTGTTTTCACGTTTTCACGTTTTATTTTTTTATTTTGTTTTTTTTTTTGTATTTATTTGGTTTTATTTTTTTATTTTTATTTTATTTTTTTTTAATTTAAATTTAATTGATTTAACTTTTTTTACTTTATTTCTTATTTAATTTTTTTATTTGCTTTTTGTTTTTTTTTTATTACAATTTTTTTTTTACCTAAAACGTGCTATTAGAACATAAAAGCAACAATAAAAACCAAAACAGCGTGACAAAACTGATGCTATGCTACCTGCGTCTGTATTTCGTAACAAACCAAGCATCAAAATGAACTTAGTCACCCTAAACTGAACGAAAAACGATTTTAAAAAATAATAAAAAAATGTAAAAAACAATAATTTTTTGCTGTAGCTCATTTTAATTATTATTTTTTGCGCCAAAACTCTCATTTCTTTTATTAAAATTAATTGATTTCTTAATTAAAAATTACTTATACGCCAGCATAACGATTTAAACAACGCTCAGATGTATAAAGCCAGCATTAATAAAAGTCATGAAAGCAATTAAAACACACAAGCACACACACATACATTAATAAATAATATTTTTTGCAAATTATTCACATTCGCACCGTGTATGCTGCAGGCTATTTGTGGAGCACAGCCACCACCTTCGCCTAACAGCCAAGTTCGCTGCTTAAGTCTAATGTTTTGTTTTTTTTGAGCCGCACAACATTCGCACGCATAGACAAGCCATATTTTATGTTTACCTGCCAAAAGCATTTATTAACAACATACACACATTTCGCATAATTAAATGCAGATGCTGCTGATTAAAGCCTTATTATAGTTAACGTGCAAGTGGCATAACGGTGCGCGCGGCGTAAAGTGACGGCAAAGAAAAGGTAAGAAGCAACAGCGTTTGAGTGTGTGTGTGGCTTTGGCAAAAGCGTTAACAAGTGGCGTAACGTTTGAGCTGCGAAGATAAAAAATGAAAAATTGCGAGCAAATAATCCAATAAGAAATCGCAAACAAAGAAGAAAAAGAGAAAAACATAAAATAAAAAACGAGTGAAAGTTTTGCAACTCCGCTGCTTTGCGCGCTTTCTTGCTGTACTGTATTTGTATATTTTTTAAATGCTTTTTTTTGTTTTGCAAAATGAATTTTGCAGTTGTAAAACCTATCAGCTTCATGGCTGAGAAGTGATACAAGCAACTTTTAGTAAAATTTTGGTGTAAATAGCGATGGCATTTGAAAGTAGAAAATTGAAGGGGATATTGGTAGGAGGGAGTTTAAGAGCACTTCTTCTATATACTTTTGATAACAACCACATTTTTTGAGTTTTTTGGTAAATTTTGACAGAAAATTTATTTTTTTCTTAGCTAGAGGTACAGTGGCTGTCTGACGACGCACCTAGGCCTTCGGGAGAACCACTGTGAAACCATCAGTAGTAAAATCTCCTCACTCTACATCCTCTAGAATGGTCATTATATGTTTATTTTTCTTAAAAAAATAGCCTCAATTCAAGAGAACGTCATGAAAGTGAAGCCTAAAAATTTACTATTTAAAAGCATAAGGAACTGGTTATATAATCTTAACGTCGCTGTTTTTTCGGTTTTCGGCACAACTGTATTTATTTAAGCTACAGAAATTGAAAGCTAAAAGCGTGAATAAATAAACAAACAGACAATTGAAATGAAATTAACATTGCCAAGCACTCCAACGAGTGTATGACAAAAATAATAAATAGGAAATAGAAGAATTGAAGCACTCGAAAAAATAGAAAAAATAACAGAAAATAGGAAACTTTAACAAAAGTGATAAAATAAGCAAAATAAATAAAATAAATGGTATATAAAGAGAAGGAAATAGAAAATTTGACAGTAAAAAAACTTCGTGGTTAAAGCTTTGAAAAAAAAAATTAAGAAAAACAAAAGGAAATAAAATTCTGTTAAGAAAAAAATATAGAAAACTGTGATTTAATGTAACAAATTAGATTATTATTATTAGAAAATAAAAAAATTTAATTATTAAATTATTATCAAATTATTAAATAAAAAAAAATTAAAAAAAAATATTTAAAAAAATATTTAAAAAAACTTGCAACATAAGGAAGTGCTCAAACCAAAAAAAAAAACAAAAATAGCAAAAAATATAACTGTTTGGTCTTCTTCTTGAAATGTTTATTAAAAAAATAAAAAATATTTTTTTTGTGTAAAATATTTTTTTTTGTGTTAAAATAATTTTTTTTTAACAAAATAGTACATTTAAAATAATTTTTTTTTTAAATAGTATATTTCGCCAAGAAATTCATGAAAGAACAGCATACTATATATGACTTTTTTATTTTAAATCTTGTATTTTTTTTTTTTTATTTTATATTAATATATACAGTATTTTTCTTTATAATTTTTTACTATATATTTTTATTTACTTATTTTTTTCTTAATTTTTTATATCTCTCAATTCTGTTACGATCTCTATTTTGCCACCCATCACAAGCGCCAAAACTGACCCAACTTGCAGTGCCAAGTGCAGCGCGCTGTTTGAGTTTATTTCCCTTTATTTTTTTATTATTTTTTTTTTTTATTTTTGCTTGCCGCTACAAAGCAATTGCTGCTAATGCGCGCTGTTCATATGCTTTGCAGCAGCAGCAACATCTTCGCGTGGCATTGCCGTTGCGGACGCGCTTGTCACTTTGCCGTTTCACTGCTTTGCCTTTTGTGTCATTTTGACAGTCGTCGCTCTCGTATATTTCTTTTCGTAGCTGCAAAACAGCAAATTTTATGTAAAGTGTGTCACGACGCCACTTTGTCAACGACTTTAATGAGCAACAAAAAGCTTAACTCAGTCAAAAGCAACATAGCAGCACACACGACAAACAAACAACAACGAAACAAGCAAAAACTGTGTGGGCACCCTAAAAAAGCACCTCAATACCACAAGTACGGGTATGTTGTTGCTTTGTTTTTCTATCCGCCAAAGGCCTGTCATAATTTGGATTCAATATAACATCTTCGCAGCCTTTAATGCTTTTGCATTGAAGAGCACAAACAAACAAGCACACACAGGCGCACAGCACTCGCTGCCTTCATATTGTAATTGTTGTTGCTTTTTTGTTATTTATTTATTTGTCTTTTGCTAAGTGTTCGAAGTGTTGAAAGTGAAACTTGGCTTTTGTTTGCCGTTGTACGTTTACTTTCAGCTGTCACTGTTGATCTTTGCTATTTTTTCGTGTCAAAACAGTTGCACAAATCCAAGCAAGTGACAAGTAATAAATAATACAATTTGTTATTAGTTATAGCGCTCACTTGGCGCAGCCTTCAGCTAAGCAATTTGCAACAAACTTTCATGTTTTGTCACATGCTGTTATGTTTGCTGTTGTGCAATGCAGCGCTCAGTCAGTTGAAAAAACATTGTTTATTTATGAATTAGCTGGACAAAGAAAGAGTAAAATGTATTTGTTACTCTCCTAAGCTTTCTACAAATATTGATGACGAGTTGATTTTTATTGAAGAATTAATTTTATTTCATTTTATTTTTGTATCGAAAAGCAATAGACTATTACTTTTTATTCGTTTGAATAAAAATATGGTTAGTTTCAACCAGAAATTTTAAAAATACCTATTTAACATATATATGAACCAGGTGTGTTAAAAAATAACAAAATTTTCCTTTTGAAAAAAAAAATGTCTACATTAATGTTGTTGCCTCAACATTTGTTATTATCTACTTATGCAGGCGTCTTCCAATCGTCTAAACACTACTAAGTTTTAATTTTTTGGATAATCTTTCAGCAGTTTTCTTGTATCATTTAAATTCTCAGAAAAATTAAAAAGCCACACGGTGCTATACCGATCGTATATGGAGGCTGAGATATCGTTAGAGTTTTTTTGGTCAAGAATTCATGAAAAATTGTTTGATACATTTCTTTTAATAAACGAAAATCCCCAAGCTCGTAAACACATGTCTAACCTCAACGGCGGGCAGGGTAACAAATAATACAGCTGAAAATTGTAACGTGTTTCAGAGACCAGTAAACCCGTATGTATAACTGAAATAGTTATATTTCACAATAAATTTATACGCATGCTAATAATAACCGAGATCTCTAGAAAATATAAATTGTATAGTAAAAAATGAGGCTGTTGTGAAATAGAACACAAAATTTCATGCCGGTTCTCAGCAAATGGAATTTTCCCTTATTGAATGAATTGAGTCATTTGATAAGCAGAACCTCTAACTAATATCTAGACAGTCACTTGAGCAACAGTAGAAACAAAACCACTTCATTTTTTTCATTGAAAAGAAAAGTAAAAAAAAAATATTCAAGGCTATCAAAATTATGTGCTTGAATACTATAGAAATATTTTTTCAATTAAAATATTAATTATTCGTGCACTCAAAAAAAAAATTACCTTATTTTTTTTTTAAATTTTTGGATATAGGAAAAACTCACACGGAGCCATAACTGAGGAATGTGGAGGCTGAGGCCTCATTAGAGTATTGATTTTTGGTTAAATTAAAAATATTAAAATTGTTTTGTATATGTGAAAATACATCAAGATATATTGAAAACCTTAATTTATAAAAAATTCGACTCTAATAGATTTTATTTTAATAAAATGTACAAGCTAGCTAATCATAACTTAGATGGCTGCTTAATTATTTTTTTCTAAAATGGGGCTCGAACACTAAACCACTGACATTCAAAGTCCACATATTAATTTTTAAAATAATACCTACTTAAGAAATTTTAGATTCCAATCCGATAAAAGAACGAAATATTGTCTAGCTTGCATTGTCTAGTAATATTAGTTAAATTTCATTCTTTTTACACTAAAATAATTTTCTATTGTAATACAATTTATTATAACAGAAATAGGTTAATATATCTAGATAAAATTAAAATAATATTGTCAAGCAATCAAATAAAAGAGCAAAATTTTGTTTTCTTGTAACAAAAGGCCAAATTTTCCATACTTTCTCAAAAAAAGTTACTTTTAGAAAATTTGAGGAGGAAACAAATTTTAGAAATTATAAAAATTAGATAACAAATTTTCTTACAATTTAAAAAAAAATTCATAAACATTTTTCTTATCCATTAAAAAATGGAAAACATAAAAATTATAAAAAAATTTATACAAATTTATCTTATATATTCTAAAAAAAATTCTAAAATTTTTTCTTAAAAATTTGCAAAAACATTAAGTAATTTGTATATAAAAATTTTGGCTTGAAATGGTTCCTAGACCGTATAATGAACAATGATGTATCAAATTTTCTAATTTGCCAATAAAGGCCTTAAATAGGGAAAAATTATAAATATGAAAAATAAATAACACATCTTCGTTGGATATCAATTTTTAATTAATTGAAATAATAATAGAGTAAATTTGGTAAATTTCAGTATGCTGAACCATAATTTATTAATTTCAGACATAATTTTTTCTTAATATATGCTTTCAATTAAAACCAATATTTTGTTGCATATAGTTCTTAGGTACATATATTTTCGAAGAAAATTTTTCTTCGTAAAAAATTGGAAGAGGAAAAAATATAAAAATTATGAAAAAAATTCTTAATAATTCCTCAAAAAAATTTATAAAATTACTAAAAACAGAAAGTAATAATGTAGAAATTTTGGCTTCAATTAAAAATAATATGTTTTTTTGCAAATAGTTCTAAGGTGCATATTTTTTAGCAGAAAAATTTTTCTTCGTAAAAAATTGAAAGAGAAAAATTTTGTGAATAAGATCGATCCATTCACTTGCTTTAAAAAGTAATGTGTGTAATTTAATCGAATTCGGTAATAATTGTGGATAGAAATTATTAGCACTTCATAATAGTAACAACGTATGAATTAACTGTATTAAGAAAATATTGATGAATATAAATAAATATTAATAAAAAATAATAAAAAAATTGTCAGAAAAGTTTCCGTAAATTTTAATTCATTATTAATAATTTTTAATTTTTGAAAGAGTTTTTATATTTTTTAAATTTGAGTATTTAATTTATTATAAGTTTTTGTCTTTTTCATTTTCATTTCCACTTTAATTTTAATTTAGTTTTAATATGAATTTCAAACTCAAAATCAATTTACTTTTAATTTTAAGTTTCAGCACTCACTTTTAACTGTTTATAATTTATTTAAAAAACTGAAATCCATATTAGTGGTATTTAAAAACAAAAAGAATTTAAAGAAGACGTCAGTACTAATATATATATTTTTTTTAAATCGCCACTTTTTTTAATATTATTTTATTTATTACAGAAATATTCAACACTGAAATGTGTTTAATGAACTAAAAAAATTTATTTTTAAATAGGCAGGCACTTGTAAATTATATAAAAATTTTTGGAGATTTTAAATATATATTTTTTATATAAAACATTTGTGAAATCTTAAATTTTGTTTATATAAAAAATTTAAAAAGATTTGAGGTTTCAATTTTTTTTTTTTTGGTATATTTTCTCTTCGAATTTCGAAATTCCAAATTCATATCCTTGCACTGGCTGTGAAAACTCCAACTTAATATTTTCCTCCAATAGTTTTTAAGTCTTCAGAAAAAATAGTGCAATAAAATTACATTTTTCAAATAATTTTTGAAAACTAATACACTTAATAATGCACTCCAAAATGTTTTTTTTACTTATAATTTACTTCATATTAATATAATCCTTAAATGCGAAAAATAGCAAAATTTATTAAAATTTTTGCTCAAAAAATATTTTATTTTTTTTTATTTATTTATAAAAGCTTATACAATGTTAATAACATATGTACAACCTAAAACATGCAGCGCTAACTTCAGAGGCTATCAGCTGACTCAAAAAATAATTTTAATGCACCAATGAAAAAAATTAAATTAGTTTCACAAATCATAATTTTCACTCACCATAACTTTCTTGCAATCGAATCCGGATTTAATACATTCTGTCACCGGCCGCGCGCTACTCCACACACACAGCGAGACACACGCTTCGAGACACAGTTAATTCCAAATCGAAATCCAAAATCTTTGCTTGGAGACCGCGCACAGCGCTCCGACTATTACTTGAACACAAATTTTCTTAACTTTGCAAATTTTTGCTGTTGTAAATTTTTTGCACTTTATTTTCAAATTATTTTATGAATTTCTTAGTTGTGTTGTTTTCTATTGCTGTAGAATTGATTTGAATTTGCTCTTCGTGCAAATCGAAACTTTCACTGCAATTGGGAAGGGAAGGATGAAAAATTAAGAGGATTTATGAATTTCTCATTTAAATTCCAAACACCAGACACACGTTTGAACACAATTAACTATTTGAATTCGACGAACAAAATACGATTTCGCCGTCGAATTTCTGAACACAATTTAAATGTAGCTTTGCTTTGTTGCGAGGCTCAACTATTTGCAGAATTTTCAAAGAATTTCTCTATTTTATAGGCACTTTGCAGAGGAATCTTTCACTTTACTTGAACACTTTGAATGTATACTCCAGCGAATATATTATATATATATATATATATATGTATGTGAGTATTGGCAGTTGAGTAGGTATATATATGTATGTATGTATTTATATGACACGCAAACGTCCGTTCAAAGCAAAGAAAGAGATCCGCACCGTACGCGCGCCGTTGGCGAACTGAATGTACAAAGCTCCGTGGCACGGCGACGCACCGAAAGCTAAGCGCTATGAAGTCACCGAAGCGAGCAGCCAACTTGGCCAACTTAGTCAGCGCAGCGGCGGCGTTGACGGCAGTGTTAGCAGTTGGCTGTTGGCTTTAGGCGCTTGCAAAGAGCGCGGCGAGAGTGCAGAGCGCAACAACTTAGACGAGTGTGAGGCGACACAATAGCTAATGCTTGCGTATGTGTATATGTGTGTGTGGATATGCATGCGCGCTAGCGTGTGGGTTTAACGGTGTGTGTTTCTGCACTTGAGCGCACCTTAATCTTTTTCGCCACACACACACACACACACTTAGTATACATATTTGAAATTATATTCGCGTTGTCGGTGTGTGTGCGTGTATTTGCTATTTGCTCGTTTGCTGTTAGGCAATAAACGCTGCGCGCTGACTTCTTAGCCTACGCGGGCGCGCGCTCAACCCGCGCACCAAAGCGCACCAAACCTGTGGTCCATTTTTGGCCACTGCCGTCTACAACGACTACTACTTTTCGCTTCACCTTTTGCGGCGCCCACATCTTTCCCTATCAACTAGTACTATTTCTGCCTTTGCGCCTGCCTCTTCTGCTTCTCCGTCCATTGCTCATGCTGCCTCTGCATTAGCGCGCTAATAAAAGTCATTGATGTGTTGTTGATATTGTTGTTTTTCGTACGAACTAAAGTTGACTGCTTGCAGAGGCCGCTTGGAAATGGAATCGCTTAAGCGATATGTTTTTTTTGTCTGCCTTGGCTGGGTATTTTCGGCTGAATCAAGTTTATTGCCGCAATTTCTAGAGTAGGCTGTGGAAGGTGGCGACGGCTGCGCAGCAGTTGCGGGCGGTGCGTGCGGTGCAGGCAGCAGCGTTTGGCTAAAAAGTCATTTATTAGCGCTACATTTGATCATCGCTGGCGTATTTGTTGGACATCTTCAGCACGCCCACCACTGACAACATAAGACTCCCACATAGCCGAAAGAAAAGGAATTTACTTGAATGAACGGTGCTTACAAGTTGGGACAGGTTGATGTTTTCTCGAATTTCGATTTTTTTTGACGATTTCTGACATGTGACTTTCCTTTGTATTACGCCATGAGGCGAATGACTGCTTGAGGTCATCTTTTGTGGAATTATTGGCTTTCAATTTCACAATTTTGAGTAATTCGTAAGTGAATTGAGCAAAAAAAAATGTTTTATTGATGGAAGTCTTTAAATTGAAGAATTTATAGAAATTTTTATTTTTATTTTAATTTTACTTTTACTTTTAATTTTAATGTTAATTTTATTTTTTTTTTTTAATTTTGATTTGTGCAAAATTTCATTTTGATATTAACTTTAATTTAATTTAGTTTTAATAAATAAATTTTAATTTATATTTTAATTTAATTGTGATTTTATTATTTTGATTGTAATTTCGATTTCGATTTTAATTTTAATGTTAATTGAATTAAATTTTAACACATCTTTATTTTAATTTTAGTTTTAATTTTAAAATAATTTAATTTTAATTATACTTTTAATTTTTACTGTAATTTTACTTTTACTTTTAATTTTCATTAAATTTAAATTTTACTTTTCGTGATTATTATAATTTAAATTTTTTAAATTTTAATTCTGATGTTAAATTTTAATTTAAATTTTATATCAGTTTTAATTTTAAAATAATAAGATTTTAATTTTAATTATTAATTTTTTATTGTAATAGTACGTTAATTATAATTTATATTTCAATTTAATTATAATTTTAGTTTTAATTTTATTTTGATTGTAATTTTGATATTAATTTTACTTTTCATAATAATTGTTATTTTAATTTTATTTAATTTTAATTCTACTTTTAATTTTTATTACAATTTTAAATTTATTGTAATTTATTTTTAATTTTAATTTTGATTAATTTCAATTAAAATCTATACATATTTGTTTGTAATTTTAACTTAGGTAATTTAAATTAATTTAATTTTTGTTTACATTTTAAGTAATTTCAGTTATTTGCATTTCATCATTAACTTCTTAGAAAGTTCGTATGGAACTTTCAAGTACCGTTCTAGAAGGCTCCAGAAAGCAGACACTCACACTCTTCTACCTCAGCTCTGCTAAAACTTTTATTGCATTAGTCATCATTGGTGACAACGTAGGCGCATCTTCATGTCTTCATATCAACTTAGTAAAACACACGTCAATGCAACATTATAAACTTATGAATATATGTGATATAGAATAAAGAAAACCCGTTGCTGCTTTTAGCATGGCTGCGCGGCAACAAAAGACTTAAGCGACAAACTCGCCATTGGTTGGTGCAAAATAATATGCAAATCTTCACAGTGAAAAGGGGAAGAGAAAGAAATACATGTAAAATTTGATACATTTCTATGATGAAGAACCGCTATGCGCGCCAGCTGCTGAGGCGGCTCGTATATCATGCACACATTAGTTGGCTTGGCTACACCAATAAGGAAGCCCATTAGACTTAAGCAACAAACCTGTTCGACTGGATGTGGTAATTTATTGCATTTTTGAATGCTGAAATGTGTGCTAATGAGTGGCTTAGAAGCTTTGGTTCTATTTTTATTATGATATATACATAATGAAAGATTTTTGATACAGAGCAAGCGTAGCAGCACAGAAGGAGGCTGAGAATGAGGCTGAGGTAAGCCAATGGTATTATGCATATGCTGTTCTATTTAGCATTATTTAAGTGTTTATTGAATGTTTATATGAATACTAAAGAATGAAGTTTAATGAGTGCTAATTTAAGCCTAAGGAGGTTTTTTTCACAGACTGACATCACATAAGTAAGTTTTTTAAGTAAAATTGTGTCAAAACACTACCCAATTCACCACGGTGAAATTCCGATCACAAAAAAATTATCAAAAAATTATTTCTTGTATTTTCTGTGGCTAAATTTGAGTTAAAAATTCTTAAAATAAATAAAAAAAAATAAATTCATAAAAACAAAATAATAAAACCACAAAAAACACAAAAAAATTTTTTTTGGTCACCAATTTTTCCACGTCAAAAATTGATTTTAGCATAATGAAGTCATTTCAACGCCTACTTTCCCTCCACAACAGTGTGATTGGCCGGTAATTTGAAATTTCAACCACTTATTCCACACTTTGCACAAATTGTATACTTAAATATTTATTTTCCCTGCCCAAAAGCACGCATACATGCACACAGAGGATGCGCGCTTCCTTTCGTCAAGCGTCACACAAGCGTCAAGGCGAGAACCCCTCAGCACTGACCATAAATTTCACGTACGTATGGACATTTTTCATTTATATGGCAGGTCGCCGGTGTACGTGCCACACATATACAATTCGTATATGCTACCGCAAAGTGTGTCCCTACGCCGCAGTGAAATAGTGAAATTTGCAGTCAATCGATGCGTGTAAATATTTATGGTGGTCATAATGATTTTTTATACAAACAATTTTAATGAAGCAACAAATTGCGCGTGCAACCCCCACAATTGCAGGCAGAGGCAGTAAGCAGCGATCAGCCGAAATACACATACACACGCACATGCATAATTGATGTATGCAGCTTGTAGCATGCCGCATAGGCTTAATGCAGCAGCGTCTTTTGGTGAATCAGCGGCGCGGTGGCAGCAACGGAAGACAACATCGCTGGCGTTACTTGGTACTGGGTGAAAATTAACAAGGCGTAATTAAAAATGTGCAACGCATGCATGACAATGAGGAAGCGCAGCAAAAAAGAAGCAGAGAAATCGTGAAAAAATATTAACCCAGTGCAGAAATTGAGTTTTCTCCTTATAAAATCACGCACACACACACAAACACAAACAGGCATTATGTAAAGTGAAATAGCAACTACCGCATGCCAAGCGCTGAAGGCAAGCTCACTGCTACCGCCGCGTAAGCATGTGCGTTTGTGTGCACCTGCGTGGTGTTTGGCGTTTATGCCGAAAATGCTGGGCTCACGCAATTTTCCCCCACTTAACACACCGGCCATGCGTCCATGCTGGGCGTTTAATTAGCACAAGCATCGCCGGACGCTTGCTTCGGTCCTCTGCTCATTTAGCTCATCATATTTTGGCGTTGTTGTGATGAAGATGTTTATCGAGCCGCGTAATTTAACATAAACCAACAGACAAAGTAAATCTTAATGTTTTGCTTAAGTAAATACAATTTATGCGTTGACTATTTGCGGGTATTTATAGGCAGGTACTTAGAGCACCCTTCGGGCGAAGTGCAGCGCAGTGGTGGCTCGACGCTCGCTCGGGTGACGGGCGTGGTCCACACGCATGCTGGAATGTTGTCGGCCTCAGCTGTTCACTGTCGCTAAAAGCTGTGAATATTCACTGGCATGTGCGATATTTAGGACTTTTAGTGGCAAATAGGTCGCTGCAAATACAATGTAGTGTATATATACGTATGAACGTATATTTGATATAGTAATAGTACAAAAATAATAATAATTGCTCTGGTGCTCAAAAAAGCAGCAAATTATTATCAAATTATGCAATAAAATTGTAAGTGTAAATTTCATTAGAACTGCGATTTGTGCTTGATAGCGGTGATGCAACCGGAAATTGAGAGAAGTTGTGGTTTTTTTAACAAATATATTTTTATTAGTATTGTTGTTGAGTTTTTCGAATGTACATATGTGTTTAGCATTTTTGATGTTTTTTCTCCAACAAACATTTTTTTTAGCATTGTTGACTGAAATTCCTACAGTAAAGTATATGTTTAGACCAGGTAAGATAATTTTTGAAAACTATAAAAAAAAAAACAAAAAACCGTAGTAAAATAACAAAAATTAAAGGAAAGATAACTCACGTACTATCTGTGCTCGGTAGAAGGAAATAGCGGGGCATAGTTGAATTTTAAGGTTCAAAAATGGTTTAACTGGATTTCCGGCACAACTACAACTCCTATAGAAAAAAGTTGTAGGGCAATGTTGTAGCTAATGAGAAGATCTACAAATTATGTATCAACATCTTTTTCACATAACCTCAAAATTTATGTGAAAAGTTCCAAAAACCAAGTTGTTGGGTTTTTTATTTTTAACTTGTACAAAAACAAATTTTCTATGAAAAATTTTCGTGTAAACTTTCCTTTTTGCCTCCATGGCATAATGATTTTTTTTTTCGTAAAAATATTAAGGAGGAAACCTTGTTTCAGCTTAGAATCGTAAAAGCACTAATTTTTAATCAAAATTCAAATATTTTACATTCTTTTTATATGTATATGTATTTCTGAGAAAATTCGATGAAGTAGTTTGCATATTTTTGATTCCATCAGAAAGTAGAAATTTTAGGCAAACATAAAACCCTTTACCTTTTTGAAAATAGCATAAATAATTTTTATACAAGTTACGCAATCACTTGTGGATCACAATAAGTAAAATAAATAAATATCAAAAAAAAAAATAAAATAAAATATTATTTTGTCATTTTAGAGCACCCTTTTATAACCTTTGTAAGCCTACCGCTCTTTACGAAGTAAGTAAAACTATAAATGTAATATTTTGTAATGCTTCATTATGAAATTGTTGCACTCTGTGTGTAAGTCCTACCCTATGCCCTTATATGTGTACGGGTTAAGAGCAAGACAAATTGCAGCATCCAAGCAACAAAATATCAAAATGTTTTGACATAATTTTACTTTAATTAAAAAAAAAACTAAATAACATTATTTCGTTGTAAAGGAGAATATAAAAGTAACTAAATTATAAGCATGTAAAGATATGAATTTCAAGTTTCGCTGGAATGAAATATCGATTTTTTTTAAATTTTATTAAAAGAAAATTTTTTAGTAGAAATTTTTAGTAGCAAAATTTTTCAGAAGAAAATGAAGTACCAGATTTTAAAATAGTAGAAAAAAAAATTTTAGAAGAAAAATTTTTAGTAGAAATGTCCCTTTTTAGCAAAAAAAATTTTCAGGAGATTCAGTAAATTTGGTAAGAGAAAAAATTTTAATAGAAAACAGTAAACCGTTTTAGTGGAAAATTTCTCCAGGTCTCATCGAACAAGGCTGGTTTTATGAAGCATTGGAGAACTTGTGTTTAAGTGCTATTAGAAATCGCGAACAATTCGAAAAAAAATTAATTATTATTGTAGGTTTGTCTGTCCGTTTTTTTTATACGTGAACTAATCCAGCAATTATTCAGATATTGATTTGAAATTTTATACACGTCCTTTTTTCACTAAGAAACTGCTCTTTTGTCGAAACATTTGATATTGGACCACTAACGCATATAGCTGGATGGATGGAGTCATGTGTAGAAGTTCCCTCAAGTGAGGAAAGTTCTCTGATTGCCATTCACTTGGGAGTAGCCAGAAATGATTATTTTACATATAGCTCAAGCAGCTCACTAGTTACGGTCTTAGACCAAGTATCTTCTGGGTAGCCTAAGAACATCCGTTTGAAGGCGAAAACGTCCCCTACCTCGGATTGTGCGCTGGGTTTGGAACCCGCCACGTAAAAAAACACCTCCAATAAAAATTAACAATCAGCCTCGGATGAGAGATCCCCCTTTTGATGGCGAACATGGCAAACGAAATAAGTACTACGAATTGAGGGCATGCACCTGGAATGTCCGGTCTCTTAATTGGAAAGGTGCCACTGCCCACCTGGTTGATGTCCTTGTAAAAATAAAGATGACATCACCGCCGTCCAAGAAATGTGATGGACGGGACAAGGACTGAAACTAGTGGGTCCTTGTGACCGTACAAACTGAACGATCAAAATCAAGCTCTTCTATTGAAGCTTTTTTTTACTTAACGAGATTTCATCATAAAATTTGGCGCAAAGTAGTATCCAAGTCTTCGCTGAAATCTCCAAAGTGAACAATCAAACTCAAGTCCTCGTATGCATAATATCTTCATTTGACAAGGTGTCGTCACAAAATTTGGCATAAATTTGCATCGAAGGCGTTGCTGTAACTTCCAAATACATTGCCCAGATAGCTCCAATCTGCATATAGCTGCTAAATCAATTGACATATCAAAATCAAGATTAAAATTTTTTTTCTATCCCCCTTCTGCTATAAAAAATGGTCGTGTCAAAGTGCCACCGAATGTAAAGTTTTTCTTATTTCTTCAAAAAATGTACTGTTTTGTTCTAAAATAAGTATAAATATAGTTTTAAAGTTTAAAAAAAAATTATAAAATGTTTTTAATTGCCACAAATCGACTTTTTTGGGTATGTATGCATCAGGTGTGCAGCTTAGTCATCAAGAAATGTATTCATATTTAGCACATATGTATATATACGAATTGAACTCTGGAGCTTTAGTTTTCAATACTCGCTTGCTAAGTGAGTTATCTCATTGATAGTGTGCACATTTATCTCAATATAAATTAAATTAGGTTAAAAAATTTATAAAATGCATCCAAAACTTCAATTAGATACCATTTAAGCTATACATTTAATACTTTTTAACACTGCTGCTGACTACTTGAAATATTTCGCATTCCTTTTAATCACTCAGTTATGCTGAACTGCGCTCACTATTATTTCCACACTTCCATTGCTCCCAATTTTCCAACAATATTTTATTTTTTCATTGAAATTAACGCAAAATTTCACTTTTGCACTGTGCAATATCTTTGCTTTATATTCCTACTCATTTAACTGCTTTTATTTACATGCAGATCGTGCCGTAGTATTTGTTAATTTACTTCTTTTTCGAATAAAATATGCGCTTACGAATTCAAGTCGCGCCGTCAAGGACAACTACTTCACCTACATTTCGAATACAACGCCAACGCCTTGACTCAGCGCCGCGCACTTATAAACAACTATAACGCTAAATATATATGTATATGAGGTGCGACGTTCAAGCTAATACACCTACAAGCACATATTCCACGCATAACAGTTCATTCAGTTCATGCTGTTTAATATATATGCACCGCTTTTGTTTCAACAACCAGTTCAACAGTTGAGCGACGCTAAATTTATGCTCGTTTCATTCATAAACGAAAGCTTAATTAATTAAATATGCGACAACAGCGCGCAAGAGGCACTTCCACTGCTACAACAACAACAGTAACAATAAAACAGCATCTACTCTAGAAACTATAAAGGAAAAACGCATCAGTCAGCGTTTTAGCCAGGCGTGTTGCCAATAAAGTTCAAGCTTTGCAATGTAACTATTTTGTTGTAAAGCACGCCTTGCCTGTCAACACTGTCGTGGTTGTTTTTACTGTTGTAATATCGTGCACATTTATGGCAGAAGCGTGCCACAGATGCAGCTGTCGATATGTTGGGGCACCACATACACACACTCACATGAAACCAACTGTGACACTGCTGTTTGTTGCCACCAGCTAATTTATATGATATTTGTTGTGGTTGCGCTACAGTTATGTCATCACGACAACTTTGTAGCAGCTTTAATAGGCTCTTTATGCATTTAATTTCGTTTTATTTGCGCTTAATTCGTCAGCGTTCACTTTAAACGCGCGCAAAGGAAAGTAAAAGCGCATTGCCGCTTGGTGATTGCTGGCGCTGTTCCGAGTTCGTTGCTTCATTCTAGTGTTTGTAGTGTGTTTCCTTGTGTTTGGTGTCGACTGCACACGCTTTTCTTAATTGACAAATTAGCGTGATTACTTTGTGCTTTTTGTTTTATTTAGATTTAATTGTGTGTGACGTGCAAAGGAAATGTTTTCATTTGTTTTTATTTATTTTTTGCTTTTGTTGAAGAAAGACAACATAGTTTACGGCAATTAATTTCGCTTGCCAGCTTTCTCTTGATTAAATAAGAGTGTTAGTATCATATGTGGAATGCGTGTGACGTATTGAAGTGTGGGATTTTTCTGCATTAATTGTCTTTCATGATATAAGTTATTTCATGTAGGGTAAGACTTGATACTCTAGAATTATCGAGGAACTCGAAAAGAAGTAGGTTTGAAGGGTAAAGAGATGCTTAAAGGCACAGATATTCGGTAAATCGAATCTGAGGTTATAAAATATATTCTTTGAAGCACAGTTTTATCCTTCCTAATTATACCCATATATTTACATATGCAGATATATACAGCTTATTTTGCCTACACATTATTTAATTTGATTTTCAGTAGATTTTACCCTTACATATACGAATTGTATATGCGAAATGCAAACAATATTTAATCGATGTATCTGCACTTGAACAGAACTAAAGAATTTCACATATTTTAATCCTTTGGAGACAAGCACATATTTTAGTTGAGATCATATGTAAACCGTTCTCATAACAGTCGCGTGTACGAAACCGGAGCGCACCCGCATTTTTATCCAGCCAAGGACTATCAACTTTGCAGATTTCTGCTGCTTAAACAACAACAACATCAAATTTAAACTATTTTGGTGATTTCTTTTTGAGTATTTTTGTGATATAACGAACTAGTAGAAGGTTTGTAAATTGTTGGCAGTAAAAAATTTATAGGTTCTACATGGCATATGTATATGTAAATAATCCGTGGGTCTGTATACACGTGTACTAGACCCTCAGTTTTTGGTATGTCGATCTGAAATTTTGCATACTTCATTTGTTCAAGCAGTTTCTCGTTTGTCGTAATCAAATATACACTACACTATCCTATTGGGTTAGCTGCCATATAAACCGCCGATCAAAATCAAGTTCTTGTATGGAAAACTTTTTTATTTCACAATATGTCTTTACGAAATTTAGAGGGGATTAGCGACTAAGCCAACCCTACAATCTCCATAGAAATCTTTCAGATCGAATCACTATAAGGTATAGATGCCATACATATTGACCGCTCAAAATTAAGTTCTTGTATGAAAATCTTTTTCGTTTACCGAAATATCTTAACGAAATTTGAAGAATATTATTGCCAAAATTAGCCCTATATTCTGTGAATAAATTATACAGATCGGACACCTATAGCATATAGCTGCCATACAAACTGACTTTTAAAAATTTACTTTTTCTATGAAAACTTTTTTATTTGGCAAGATATCTTCATGAATTTTGTAGTGGACATTTGCTTAAAACAACCCTACAATCTGCGAAGAAATTGTTCAGATCGGGCCACTATGGGATATAGCTGCCATACAAACTGAGCTATGGAACCTCGCTGTTGGTATTGAAAACTTTTTTTATTTGGCAAAATATCTTCATAAATTTTACAGCAAATTTTCTGTTAGAATAACCTTACAATTTTCGAAGAAATTGTTCATATCGGGCCATTATAGCATATAGCTGCCATACAAATTAGTCTTTCAAAATCAAGTGCTTGTATGGAAATATTTTTCTTTTGATGCATTTTCTCAAGCAATGCTAAAAATTCCTAATATTATGGCATTTAAGTTATTTTAATTTTATTTTATTTGTGATATTTTGATTTTTAATTTTCTCACTTATTTATTTCGTATTTTATCTAATTTAATTTATTCTAAAATTTGTATATTAATTTATTCCCACTTGCATTATGGCTTATATATTTTATCAAAATTTTAAGGTTTTAATTTTATATTTTTTGTTATTATTTTTGCACATTTGTTACAATATTTTTTTCATAATAATCGTATAAAATATTTATTTCAATATAAAATTTGCACTTCCACTCAAGGTTAACACAAAAAAAGGTTTTTACCATTTGCACAAAATTGCATACATGAATTTTATCTAATTATATGTATCTAATATCCGAATTTAAATAAGCGCCATTAAAAGCCAAACAAAAACATCAGAATTGCCAAAAAATTGCGACGATTAAGTGCAATCAATGCCAAAGTAAATTAGGCCAAATGCATGTGACAAATTAACCGCAGAGACCCTCAAATAACAGCTAATTTACAAAACACGATTAAAAAAACAACAATAAAAGAAATTAACAAATCAAAACACTATTCAAAAAAATTAAAAAGCAAACCGAAAGCAAAGTTGAAAAAATATTGCAAAAAATTATGCCAGTCAGGCGAAATGTCAAACGGACAAGCTAATAAATAAACTTTCGCAAGCAGCAAATAATAAGCACATATATTTATATATGTAAATATATAGGTACACACGTCAGTAAATGACGTAGCCAATGCGAAAATTCAGTCAAAAAAGCAACAACACTATGCAATAAAAATAACTAGCAACAATAGAGTTGCAGCGAACGTGATTATAACAAACTGAAGCCGCAGATTAGCTATTAAAATGTTTTCGATTTATTTTTTTTATACACTTTTTCGCTTTTAGGGCGCATGCACAAAACAACAAAAGCAACGAAATAACTGTTTATTGAGCTAAGTGCCAGCGATTCGCGAAAATTGTAAATCATTGAAGGCAATTTCGTGCACCAAATGCATGATTGCATAAAATGAATACGAAAACAAAAAAAAAAAAAATAAAAAAAAAATATTTAAAAAGAAAGAAAAAATCAAAAATATATTAAAAAAAAATTCAAATTACAAAAAATTAAAAAAAAAACTAAAATTAAATTTCCTTAAATAAATCAAAAAAATTTAAAAACTAAAATAAAAAAATTAAAAGTCGGCAAAAACAACAACAAAACTTTTTTTTTATGAAATATTTTATTTTTTGAATTAAAAAAAAATTAAACTGTAAAAGGCAGCAAAAACAACAATAAAGAAATAAAACAACAGCCAAATAAAATGTTGTGCATTGTCGCGAATTTTATTTAAAATTTTTTTATATGTTTTATGTCTTTATTGTTGTTTTACCTGCTTTTTACTTTAATTTTTTTATTTATTTTTTTTAATTTAAAAAAAAATTAAAAAAAAACAATATTTGTTATTTTTGCTGATTTTTTAAATTTTTTAATTAATTAAGAAAATTTTTATTTAAGTTTTTTTACATTTTTTAAATTTAAAGTTTTTTTTAATTATTTTTTAAACTTTTTTTAAAAATGAAATGCACGAAATTTAATTTATAATGCAAAAACCTAGAGAAATAGTAGTTTAAAATAAGCGCTGTTATCAACTCCAACAACAATGTGGCACTTTGAAAAAATTAGTGCGAAAAATTGACTGAAATCTATACCAGTCATTACGTAATCACACACACAAGCGCAATTTGGAGCGTTCAAATGTAATGCACACATTGCAAAGCGAGCGTTTTACTCAGACAACACGTACTTAGTTGAGCCAATATACTTGCGTGTGTATGTGTGAGTTTGCGTTTTCATGTGGGCGTGTAGTGCAAGTGGCAAAATTCCAGTTAGACACCGAGCACACAAAAGTTATTGAATTCAGTGCATGTTTGTTTGATAAAGCAAATTGATTTTTCAAATATTGGGCACACATACACATACACAGATACACAAAATTTTTATTTGCACTTTGGTTAACAAATGATTTTTAGATTTTTTAGGCACTTTAGAATGCGGATCTCTGACTTTTTAAGATTTGCGCTGACAATTTGCTAGTTAAATGTAGCGATACACACATACATATATTTTGATATATATATCTTATATATATATATAATTTTTATTAACACATACTATGCAACACAGCATTAGCAGCATACTTAGCAACACACACAGCTTTAGTTATGCGCTAAAGTAAGCCAGAGCAGCGTGCGTGTGTAAGAATTACAATGGGAAAACTTTACTTAAAAAATTTTCACTATATTTCTGTTTATTTTTTCTTTTCCACTCTTCTCTTCCTTTCACAAACGCAACGAACGATTTTCACACATTTCACGCGTACGCGACGCCAAGCAAAGACGAACTGACTTGACCAGCTCAGCTTAGTAGCTCGCTTTGGTATTGAGCATGCGACTCAATGTGGCTTAGATAAATCGAAATAGATAGTTAGGCAGCTAGAAAGAGGCTAACAAACAGATCTCAACCAAACGGCGAGTGCAATTCGGCAGCGATCTCACTGCGCGTCGTCTACTGCTTGTTGTTGGCCTCAAATGATAGATAATGCTTAGTTAGTTATCTGCGACAGATTTACTCGTTATGGGAGAGTGCATTTGCGGCGCTCACGTGTAAAAACAGAGTAATAGAAAAAACGAGGCGACCAACAGGTTGCTTTCGATAGGAGCGCGCACGAAAGGCAGCAAAGCAGTAGAAGGGTAAAAAGATAAAAAACGTTAAAAAAGGCGAAAAATGAGTAAGAAAATACGAAATAAAATACATAAAGAAAAATAAAACGATCTAACGATCAGCTGAGCTGCAAAACTGAGTTGCGCTGAAACGAGTTCAATTACAAATTAGCTGAAATTGTATGATGTGACTGTTTGAGAGTGTCAAAAGTGAATGAAAATAAACAAAAATATAAATTTAATAACCGGATAAATGTTTAAGTGGCAAGACAGCTAATTCAATAGACAGCTGAGCGTAGATTTTGGGTGCAATACTTGATAACAACAATGCAAAGTCAGCAAGCTAACACCCAGCTTTTAGAAATATCATAGAAATTAAATATTTTTGTTTTTGATTTTGTTGTTGTAATTTATTTTTTTGGTATTGAAAATTATTTTTTGTTTTTGTAATTCATATTTTGTTATTGAAAATCATTTTTTTAAATTAATTTTTTGTTGTTGTAATAACATTTTTCGTTGTTGTAAATTATTTTCTTGTTTTTGCAATTATTTTTTTGTTATTATAAATAATTTTTTATTATTTTTTTCTGCTATAGATACACACGAAAACTGAACTGCGTTCGCTGAGCGCGTATAACACTTTTGGCGTCAACAGTTATACGCCCATAAACTCTCACAGCAATGCATACACTCACATAGCAGCTCAAATACACATTTTCCATCCATAACGTTTGCTGTGCGTGAATATGAAAATCCACAGGTTTTTCTTTGGCCTCTCTCATTTGCTTTGGCATGACTCTGGGAAAATAAATATTTGCTTTGCTTACATTGTTGAGCGTGAAAATCCAATCAGTGGCCGGTTTAGTCATAGAACGTCTATTCTAGGCTGATCTGTTTGCTCTGCACTTATTTATTTATTTGTTGAGTAAACAGTTTTTTTCTTACAAGAATTTATAAAATTTTCACAGGTTAAGTATTGAGAGCCTTCAAGTGGTTATTGATACCTCTCAGGCTTAAAGTTTCACACAATTGACTTGAGGGTGCAGAGAAATAGCAATATAATCTGGATAAATGTACAAAAATATATTTTTGATTAAATATTTAATATTGTCTTGACACGAATAACGAAAAATAAATTAGTTAAATTTGAATTTTCAGATACAAGGCAACCCTGGTTTGACAATAATCCGTTCTTTTTTCAATAAAAAAAAAACAAATTTTGTTAAAGTTTTTTTTTTAATAATTTTTTTTTAAGAAGTGGCAACACTAGCACCATAAAACTTCCAGATTTTTTTTTAAATATTTTAATATCGGTGGCCTTAAAAATTTTTAACACTTTTTTATTTTTGATTTTTTTATATAGAAATATTTTTTGACCAGTGGCAACTCTAAACAAAACTAAAATTCAAATTAAAGTTTGTTAAACAACATATTTTACTAAACCTTAAACAAGACTTTCTGAAAGGAAGGTCTGAGACCTTATAAAGTATATATGTATGTAGTCGGTACATATGATCAGCCTGGCGTGATAACCAAGTCGCCTCTCTACATACTATATACGAACTAGTCCCATAATTTTCAAGATATCGTTCTGAAATTTTGCACACATTCTTTTCCCTTCAATAAGCTCCTAAGTTGTCATATCGGATTACTATAGCATATAGCTGCCATACAAATTGATCGATCAAAATCAAGTCTTTGTACGGACATCTTTGTCATTTGACGAGATAACTTCATGACATTTGATGTGGAATATTTTCTGAAGTAACGCTACAATATTTGAAGAAATTGTTCAGATCGGATTACTATAGCATGTAGCTGTCATATTAACTGGCTCATAAAAATCAAGTCTATGTATGAAAAACTTTGTTATTTGGGAAGGTATATACATGAAATTTGTCATGGATAATTTTCTAAGGCAACGGTATAATCTGCCAAGAAATTGTTCATATCGGACGCCTATAGTATATAGCTACTGTATAGGCTGAACGAACAAAGTCTAGATAAAGATATTTTTATGCGCTTTATGGCTATAAGAAATGCACTTGCGAAGGGTACTATAGTAAGCTTAACTCGAATTTGATTATAGTTATTGGCAACCCTATTTCCATGTAAAACTTCTAATACAATTTAATGTTTTAACTGAACTACTTTATAATTTTATGGATATTTCAAAACTTTATCAACTTAGTAGCTATTAGAGGGTTAAAACATTTGAGTATAACTTTTGTCGTAGACTTCCTTCAGTTTCTGTTAGTTAACTTCAAACATCTCCCCCTCTCGCTGGCAACACAAGAATGTGCTCGAGGAAGACTACAAACTCATGCCGCAGCACTTACTTCCTTCTTTGCTGCTTCGCACATTTTGCTGCTTGTTTCGCTTGCAACAATCAGCTCACATTTATCTATCTTTGCTCAAAGACTGCCCTCCACACACACACAATAAGACCACTTCCTCGGCGGCGGGCTGGTCCGTTGGCGCGCTCTCTAATGCGAGTACGCATGGTTTTTGCGGTGCACTCAACCGCTGGTGTTTCTGTTATCTGCTGCTCGAGTAATTTATCTGCGCTAGCTGTGTTAACGCGTTTTTTCTTATTGTTTTTGTTGTTGCCTTTAGTTTTCTTAAATGTTTGTGTTACCCCATTCTCAACTGCTTGGCTGTCTTTAACTCTTTGCTGGCAACACAAACTGCTTCTATTTATTTATTTATACTTGGATTTATATACATATGTACGTATCTACTTGTATGTATATATGAGTATGTGTGTGTATACATTTTCTTTGGCGATTTTCTTGGCGAGTAGCGACTGAAACTATGTTAAAAGCCAGCATTCATATATATCCCGTTTTGTTTTGTGAAGCTGAGCCAAGCCGAACGTTAAGTCAGCCGTAAGCTGTTGTTGCATTTTTATTGCTATTGTTGTTATTGTTGCTTTTGCAGTTGTTTGCAAGCATGTTGCCACTTTTTGCTATTAGTTGCTATTGCTATTTGTATGTTATTTATTTGTTGTTGCTGTTGCAGTTGTTGTTGTTGTGTTTGCATTTTTGCCGCTTCGTGCTTCTTAACTGATGGCGTCATGTTGGCAAAGTCACGTTACCTACGCTACGGTATGCTATGTGCGAGGCGTACAGGCGTCGGAGGGCGGTTTGTGAATCGCTCTTGCTTGAGGGGTCGCACTTACGGTGTTGTTGTGGTTGTTTTTGTTGTTTCCACTAGATGTTGTCTATTGTTGAGTGGGGCGATTTGTATGCGTTTTCACGCATTTTGAAAGTTGTTTTGGTTTGTTTGTTATATACTAAAGTATATTTTTTTACTTTAATTATTTTAGATATTTATTTGTTTAATTATTAAAACTTTATTTAATTTAATTAAAATAATAAAAAAAAAATTTTAATTTTAAAAAATATTGTAATTTTAAATTAAAAAAATATAATAATTATGAAAAACAAAAAAAAATTAATATAAAAAAAATAAATAATTTTTAATTAAAAGTTTTTTTTTTTCCCAAAACAAAAAATAATTTTTCATAAAATTTTTTTTTTTTTTAAATAATAAATTACAATACCTATGGTTGAATATACTACATATGCATATTCTGTGCTTTTAAACCAAAAATCGCTTAAGTCAAAAATGTTGACTTTTACTGCGAAGTAATTTATCGCTTAAGTTTCGTAGCGATCACAATATTCTCTAATTTTATTAGCTTAAAGCCGCTTAGCTTTGAGAAATTCGCTTTGCATTTGCATTGCTTAATTTGTAATTGTTTCAAAATAAGCGCTCGCCTCATCCGTTCGGTATGTGCTGAGTGTTAAATTATTGCAGCGTTGACAGCAAAACCAAAATCGTTAATAAGGAAAAAGCAAAGCTGTTGTATAACGGTGAATAGTCATCTATCAAACTCAATTAGCGCTTAAAGTGGATGAGTAATTGAATGCATTTATATGGTGACAACAAAAAATCACTTCAATGCAAATTACGATGACTATGAAGAAAATGAGATTACTCCGAATCTAATGAGCTGAGGTGATGAAATTAAGTTAACAATTAAATAAGAGAATATATTTAGTGCGAAAAATGGAAATTCGCTCGATTCCATTCTGGAAATTCCGATGTGAAACATGCACCTCGCTCTGGTCGACTAACGTTAAAAAAGTTGATCAAATTATGGAAACGATTGACCATAAGCAGCCATGATATCGCTAAGGTACTTAACATTCATTATCAAGCGCTTTTGACCTATTTAAAGAAGGCTGGCTACAAAAAGAAGTTTGGGTGCCATATGAATTATATGTCAAATATTTAATGGACCAAATTAATATCTGCTATTCTTTGTTGAAATGAAAGCCAATGGTAAGAGAAGACGAAAAGTGGATTAAATATGACATTAGTGTGCGAAAAAGATCATGCTCCAAGAGTGGTGAAGCTTAACAAATGGACGTAAAGTCAGGATTGACGCCTGGAAAGTTGATGCTGAATGGTTAGTGGGATTGGAAACGAATCAGCCACTATAAACTGCTCCAGCCTGGTCATGAGATTGAAGCCAGCAATAAAAAAAAAAAAACGGACAAAACTGATCAACAGAAAGGGCTTCGTTTTACATCAGCTCAATGATAGACCTCACACATCTTTGATGACTTGGCAAAAACTGGTAGAGCTCAGCTGGAAAGTTTTGATGCATCCACCATATAGCCCTGACCTTGTACCATCGGATTGCCATTTGTTTCGGTCAATGCAGGACTCCCTTAATAAAGTAAAGTTGGCTTCAAGAGAAGCCTGTGAAAATTACTTGTCGCAGTTTTTCACCGAGAAACCAGAAAAGTTTTATACTGATGGAAAAATGGCAAAAAGTGTACGAACAAAATGGTACATATTTGGTTCATTAAAGTTCATTATAAATTTAAAAACAATAAGATGAAGTTTGATTAGAAAAACGAAAAGACTACCCAATGTATTAGGGTGGGTTGAAAAAATATTTTTTCGCTTGGTACTCAGAAAAATAAGTTTTTAGATATCTCTAATATATGCTTTCCAAGTAATAGCTCTTGATATGCCTTACAGTTTCAATCATTTTTCTTGTTATCAGCTGGAAAGATTTAAGTCTCATTTTCAACCAGGTTTTATGGGAAATTGAATGCTTGACAAAACAATCTTTCATAATTTTTTCGTAAACCTAACCGTACTCGTATTTCTGGATTTTTATTCCAAACAAAGGCTTATATTGAAGTTATATATCACATTCACTTCACTTTGAGGATTTTCGCTCTCTTGTTTCAATTTCCCTCAAATAAGCCAAAGGGTTCTTTCTTATATCTAGTCATTATTAATAGCGACAGCGTAACTTATCTAATTATTAAATAATAATATATTTTTAATAACTATTTCTATTCATTATATAAAGAAGCTGAGCGCTAAGCTTGATTTTACATTGCATGTCAAACAGTTGACGCTAAAACTTTTCTCACTGGAGCAAAAACAAAAAAGAACGTTATTACTTTACAGATGTAAAATAAATCAACACGCATGATCGTATGCGTTCAATCAATTATATTCGCGAGTGTACACGAGTGCTTGTGTGTGTGAAAAAAATAGATAGTCATATTGCCATTGCCACAGCCGCCATTCGATGCAAATGCAACCTAAATTTATCAAGCGTAAAAAACTGACTTATCGCCAATAAAAATGCATTTGAATTTATTCACTTGCAAAAGCAGCGCGGCGTGGCGTGGCAGCAATCAGTGACGCCAACAGGCGACACGCAAATGCACTGAATCCCCCGCATTGCGCACAGCGCCAGCGCGAGTTAGACAAACCGCCATAGAGACAAAGAGGGAGAGAGAGATAGTAGAGGCGTCAGGTGCACTTAAATCCGCATTGTGTATGCTGGCGCTGGCGGAGGTGTCGGGTCGCTTGCTGGGGTGCCGGCAAGATGACGACACTAAGCGCGTGCCCGCGCGCTGACACGTTCAAACGCATACACACACAAGCACATACTCGCATGTCCACATATGCAGCTTTGCCCCCACTCACCCACCGCTTAACGACTACCGTCCGATGACTGATTGCTGACCTAAAAAGCCGGCTCTAGCGCATTTCTACTTTTTATTTGCGCACTTACACATGCACACACTCATAATAGATGCATACACGCATACATGCAATATTTGCGCAACTGCGTGCTGTTGTGTGAGCGCCGAGCGTTTGCCGGCTTGACTTTTGGGCGACAGTGACAGTTACAGCGTCGTCCGCGACGCCAGCTGCTACTGTGCCATTTTCCATTTTCCGTGCTCAAGCGGCGGCGGTGGCGCGTTTCAGGTACCGCTGCATGACCGGTGTGTCACAAGGCTGTTGTGTGCGCTTGTGCTTTCTCGGTATTTTTCCGACATATTTGCATTGCATATGTTTTTTGTTGTTGTTAGTGTTTTTTTAGAAGTTAGCGCTGCTACACCGTAATACGCATTTAGCTTAGTTAATTTGTTTTCTAGCTTTGTGAGTGACACCAGAAAGCTGGGCGTGTGTTGCTGTCTCCAATTGAGATTCCTTTACCATGTGTTTATTGTTGTTGTTTATATTTATTGGTCAGTAAATCTTGGCTTTTCAATGCAAAACTGTATTCGCGCTTTATTGTAATTCTAAGCTTCGAGAAATTGGGTAATGCTGTCGAAACGCAGTTAAGAATGTTGTCGAATTGAGAGTGATGAGAAAGCGCTTTTATTTTAATCGAATGCCATGTTGACTGCGACCTTTCTTTTTTGATTAATATTTAATTAAAACTCTTTATGAGGTTGCCATTGAATATGGCAGAAATATTTTTCGCCCCTCTTGCTATGATTAAGATTGTAGTGTAACTCGTAAGTTTTTTTTTACTGAAGAGGTGAGTGACATGTTCATGAAAGCATTAGTGAGTTTACGCCATAGACATATTTCTATTTGAAAAACTTCTGTAATTATTTTTTCGGACAACGGGGATAGATATAGATTTGTAGTAAATGAGCTTCTGGAATCGAAAATCTGTGATATAACTTGAATATTCTTTTTACGCATTGTTTAATAATCAGGCTGTTATTTTGTTCAATATTAAGAGCAACTCTTTGACTCTTTTGAAAAAATGTTCCAAGAAGCGTACATCATAATTGGAGTGATGAATCAAGCTCTTAGTACTAATATTTAGTAAGTTCTTAATTATTCAGCGCGCCGGCGTTCTGAGCTGACCAAGTTAGATCCATGTTAGATTCAACCTCATGACCTTGCTATGGTCAGAAGAGCGTAGCAATCAACTGATATTAGAAAGAGAAGAAACCAGTTATGTTTCATAAAAGATGAAACTATTTGCTCTTTTAAATAAATTTATAGTAATTTTTGTTTGAAATGTATCACCCTAATATTATTCCATAATGTATAAATTACCTTATTTGCTGCGGTAGTCATATGATAATAATGTATAACGCTTATAGTTGTGACTTACCTAAAAAATATAAGAAAAAAATATTTAGTTTTAAATAAGAAATATTGTGGTCAATAACTAAAAATAATTAAATAATTTTAGAAACAATTAAAAACGTCCGGAATTATTATAGTTCTTGGTTTCATAACTTATTGTAGGTGTACTCCAGTCGCTTCATAGTAATAACAAGCTATTTTTATTCAAAAACTTTCTTTTACTGAACTTAATTTAAAAATCACAAAATTTGTTTGAAATATATTGTATATATATTCATACAAATAAAAAAAAATACTTCATAAAAAATGTAATTCTCAATAAAAAATTTTAAAATTTAATAATAAAAATAAAAAAAATTTAAATAAAAAATAAAATAATAAAAAAATTAAATTTTAGTAAAAAAAAATTACTTTAATAAAAAAAATTAATTTTTAATCAAAATTATAATTCACAAGAAAATTGAAACAGAGCTCAAAAAATTTTTGAATATTTTTTATTATTGTAAGATTTTTGTTATTAATTTATTTAGAAAAATGTTTTTTCTCTTTGATAATTATTATTTTTATATAAATAATTTTTTTAGAGAAAATGCCATTTTGTGAAAAAATTTTAGTTTATTTGTTACTTCGATTTATTCTTAACTTAATTAACATTACTTTAACGTAATCTGTATTGTTTTTTTTAATTTCAGAGGATCCAGTTAAGAGATGTGGTGGTCACAGCAAAACGTTTTTTATGAGAGGAGCCCCCGGAGATCAGCTGTAGTTTGTTTTCCAAATAAATATTTTTAATAATACTAAGTCTTAAAATACTGTTATAAGACACCATAATACGTGTAAAAATTTTTGGATCAATAAATATTAAAGTTTTCTCAGAAAAAATTTTGGAAAATTCCCTTTTTTCGACCTCCTAACCGTATATAACTACTTAAAGCACAGGAAATAAAATCCCTTTAGTCGATTATGTCCTCTCTGACTCCTCTTGTGTCACTGATGAAATTCATCAGTACAAAAAGTATTATTTGTGCAAACTCTGAGGTCCTCGTCAAGTTGTTCCCAGTTTACTGGCATGTCTGCCAATTAGACAGTGACCTGCAAGCACTCCTACTGGAGATCCCAAACCACCCATACTAGTTAACCATGTTAGGGATTGACTCCACCGAGATGCAGCTATTTCAATCAATAACATGTTTGTCGATTATATATCTACAAGTAGCTAGAGGCATACAAATTCTCCATTTCTTATATTCATGTCTTAGAATACACATTATTACAGTCGACTAATGGGGAGGATTCTCTCAGTATAAGAATTGTTTCGCTGTCAGTTGCTTACAGGACGAGTCTGTAGGCAGTAAATGTAATATAACGTTTAATTATTTTTAGAGCTCCACTGATGCTAATTTCAACAGGTATTTGTATGCTTTCCTTAACGCCATTTCACAAAAAATATCCCTAACATATATATTTTTTTTAATTTAAATTCAACGTTAAATTTCTTCGAAATTTTTTTTCCCCTCAAATCCATTTTTTTTTGCTGATCATCTAAAAACCATGCAGTGAATTCTAGTAAATTCGGTGGTTTGTGTCAACGCTCTTCGAAGAATTCAAGCAGAAATTTATTTGATATTTATTTAATAAATGTATGCAAACAATTAGCATCCAATTCCGGTAATACGAATTTCTTGTTTTTATTTAATTTGCTGAGTTATCTACTTATTTTGGGTAATACCTTGCGGGGAATATTGAGAAAAAGTACCGGTTACGCATTTTACGTCAATTCTCACAAATAATGTCTATATAATTGTCATTTCTATGTATTTGCATGAAGTAATGATTAAAACAGAAATGCGCTTTCTGAGTTAGAAATTATAAATACATTAGCGTAGCTATAACAATTAAATATTATCATTTTTATTTCTGTGGCGCTTAGCGAGAATGCTGAATCTGAGTAAGTAAAAATGATTGTGAGATGTTGATATTTCCGGTTGACTTTTAAAATGAATAATTTAGAAGTTATTAAAATAACAATTAAAAATGAAATTAGTATACATAGGAATTAAATAAAGAAAATTATCCAATTACAGCAAGCTTAATAAAAGAATAAGATACGAGTTATTGTCAAACTCCAATAAAATCGAAAAACACAAGTTCATGAAAAGAAATTAATAATTTAGAGCCATTGTTATATTTATTACTTTTTACGTCGCCATTCATTTTTATTATGTCTATGCTCTTTATTATTTCTAACAAATAATTGTCGCTGACACGGTTACGAGATTGCAAGAGCAAATACTTCACGCTTTCCAGCCAGACACAATTTTCTAAGCAAAACCGATGAGCAGGGCATGCAAAAAAGTTTAACTGATGAATATACTATTTATATACAATATCATGAGTATATATACAGTTGCATACATTGTTCATCTGCGCCCGTAATATAGTGGCGCCATGCATTTAAAACAAAAGAAATTTGTGAAAAATGCAAACGAGTACTAGCACTTGAAAGTAAGGTTATATAGACAAAGCAGAATTGCTTTTTATTGTTGCAACTTTTCAGTTTATGATCGCTTGTAGAAAATGGGTGTCATGCTAAGTTCAAGATACTCATACAAAAAGACAATATTTCCCATGACTGCAATGTGATAGTCAAGTATCAATAGACAATTGAAGGGTTGCTTATGTTTATATATGTGTGTGAATGTTATGGATTTGTGTAAATTTATAAATACTTGTATGTATATAAACCTCAAAAGTGTTTATGTATTTATAAATAGTCAACATTTTTCAAAAGATTATATTATATATACTATATAAGCTGGTCTTGTGAAAAATAGTTTGGCAAAAAAGATCTTTATGGTGCTATATGATAAAGTGGTTCGAACTTAACAATATTTTCGGTGCGTATGAAGTTGTCTTGGACCACAATCTGTATGAAATTTCGGAAAGATATTTTGTGTATTTAAAAAAGCTTTCCATACAAGGACTGGATTTTGATCGATCAGTTTGTATGACATCTATATGCTATAGTGCTCCGGTCAGAACAATTTTTTTTGAAAATTGAAACGTTGTTGTGGACAAGAACTCATATCAAATTTCGTGAAGATATCTTGTTAAATCAAAAAGATTTCTATACAAGCACTGGATTCCGATCGTTCAGCTTGTATGGTAGCTTTAATCTATAGTGATGCGATTTCTCCGGTTCCGACATAAGAGTAGCTTCTTGGGCAGAAAAGAAAATGTGTAAAGTTTCATATCGATATCTCAAGAACTGAATGACTAATCGCATATATGTATATAGGCGCGTGTAAGGGCGTACGCAGATGGTCTTGGGAAAATCGACTAATCTAATCAAACTTTTCCGACTACCCAATATATAGACGATTTCATTATTTTTTAAACTAAACTAGAAATTTTGCTGGGAATTTCTATTAATAAGTTGAAGTTTGCTTTCCAATTAAAAGCTCATGTATCAGTTACAGATCACATCTCTAGTTACATCTGAATCGTGAGAAACTTAAAAAAATTGAGCGAATTTTTTTAGGCTGCTGCCAGCGCGCTAATTATGACATTTGTAGTGAAAATTTATTAGTGAAGTCACGTCTTTTCAATCCTAAAAATAGATTTTAGTGCTCTTCATTCATAGTTTAGCACAGTGCCATATATTTTTGGCACTGAAGCAAACTTACAATATACAATTATGCCTTACCAACAGCACACACTTCAAGCTAATCACTCATTTAGATTTTTAAGAGTTCCTTCATCTTTTGTACCGTTAACCCCCACGGTTAAACTATACGAACTAAGCTGCTCAACGGAAATCGGAAATATTCATGTGTGCGCTTGCATGTTTGTGCGCTTGTAAAGTGGTAAAACATTTAGTCATTCCTGCCTCTGGTCATGCACGGACTACCCAAACCGGCCTACCAGCGCAGGGTCATTGGTGTACTTCTGTGCGCTCGAACTTTGATTAATGTTCGTGCATTGCGTGTTTTCTGCGCCCATTTAGAAGAGTATATACATATACATACATATGTAGGTAGATCCAAGAGTATAGTGAATATCATCTGTATATTGCTGTGGCTATGTAAAAAATAATTTTTTTTCCTTGCTAAGGGCAGAAGCATATGTACATATGTAACTCTTTCATATATACAAAAAGAAAATAAAATATAAGAAGTATATGAAAAGCAACAAGTGTATTGGCACAGGCAACGACACTAAGCTGTTGTGAAAGAGGTTACATTAATCAATAACAACAACAAATTTGTAAATGCGTAACTGCCCACAAAACGCCTTTTTCCGAATCATTTAAAATTATGTAATTTAAATGATCTCTTATATAATTTCGAATTTAATGATCTGTCATTGTGCTTATTGTTGTTTGATTCTTCATTAAGTTACTGATTCATTCTTTCAATTTTATCGTTTTTATTTGGCTCTCAATTGGCTTGAGTGTGAAGATATGCTCGAAAATATTTCCAGATATTTTTCTTGTAACTAACGGTTGATATGTTATACATATATTTGTATACTCAATATTTCAATGATTAAATAAAGTTATTGGTTGAAAGAGTCTTGAGAATATAGAGCCATGGAATAGAAATGGGAATTTGCGATGCTTTAGTGTAAAGCTCAAAATAAGCCCAGTTGTGATGAGTGAGGGGCAACACTTCAGGTCTTGGAAGACTAGCATACCGCGAAGTTATTTTGGGCTAGTGTAGATGATGTACAGAACGAAAGGCTTCTACTTTTGGGAAAAATGCAACTTAGTATTATTTTAGCGGTCAGTAAAGGTCATCTACGCTAAAGATCCCACTTTCAGAAAATTGGCACGGAGTACGATGAGACGCTGGAATATTATCTTTAGTTGCTGGATAAAGCTTAATTTGGTTACCAACCTATAGCGCAATGGGTCTAATGATGGCCTAAATTAGGCCGCCTGCAATTTAGCGTTTCTACGCCTCCCTTTTAAATCAATAAGCCAACCAAATATTATGAAAATAACTATTTCTTTGGTGGAACATCTTCTCTCTTTATTATAGGCATCTTCAATATCGATTATTTCTATATTAAAAGTTTTTGTTTTACTATTTGAAAATATATTAAATTCACTGATGTGATATGACAAAACGGTATTCAGTCTATCTTACTATAAACATACCACCTAAAATAGTTTTTTTTTTTGTTTCTTAAAATCACATTCCGTAACCCACCAAAAGTCTAGCGCTACTCTCAAGGGTCAGCGCGATTCGTTCACCTTTTCGATCACGTGCTTGAGTAAGCCACATACCAAACTAGCTGCACACTAATCTTCTAAAAGTCACTCATTGTTGTTAATTTGTATTTTTTTTCTTTTTTGCCATTTTGCTGCTATGCGCACATTTGCTAGTTTTCTTTTTATTTTTCTAAGCCGTCACTTAGCTTGCAATCTGTCAGTTAGTCGAAAGGGTCATTGACTACACTCAAACGGATGCGCAGTGAGTTAAAATGAAACTGACACTGACAGGCAGCCAAAAGCAAAACAAAAAAAAAATACAAAAAAAAACCACCAAAAATTCGAAAAAATGTAGAATAGCCAAATAAACATCATTAAATTTACGTTGTACAATATATAATATTATATTAGGGTGGCTCATATTTTTTTTTCGTGTAATAGTCTGAAGCAATGAATTTTTTGAAAAATATGACTTTTTTGGTTTGTAATGAACTTTTTTATTAATTTCTAAAATTAAAAAATAAAGTCATTCAATTTAAGTTATATACATATAATATTATGAATTTTTCATTGATTTATAAAACGCATAAGAAAAAATTGTAATCATTAAATTTACATTATATATAGTATTAGGGTGGGCAAAAATTATTGGATTTTTTCGTTTAATATTATAATGATTTTTTATTTATTTATTTATAAAAGCATAAGAAAACATTTTATAAAATTAGAATCATTAAATTTGCTTTATAAATAATATTAGGGTGAGGCAAAAAAAAATTTGAAGTAGTAAATTTTCTACAAAACCTATGAGTTTTTCGATTTATATGGATTTTTTTATTGATTTATAAAATTCATAAGCAAAAAAATTTTCTTAAAGTAGTGTAATTTTAAGCGTTAGTATATTTTATACCCTTAAATTTACGAAAAAATTCGTTCGAAACTTTTTTCTAGAGCATTCCATTTCCTTTAAAATCTATGAAACGAGATATTTTTGCAAGTAGCTGGATGCAAGATTGAAAGTTTTCTATGTAATAATAAGATAAGGTAAGTAAGATAAGGAAAAAAACTGTTAGGCGGAGGACCTTCCCGCTACAACTAAAGGCTCAAAGAAGAAGAAGAAGAAGCGAACAAGATATTCCAATTTTTCGAACCACCCTAATATAGCATATGCAAAAATTTTTGTAATATATAAAGTTAATTGCTTTTGTTGTAATATGCACCACAAGTGAGTGAGCAGAAAACTTTGTTTAAAGTAGATTACAGTAAAGTAAAAATGATATTTAAAAAATATTGTATTTTTTGTTATACTTTTGTTTAAGACTACTAAGACATTTTGAATTTTTTGCTGGTTTTTATTTTATTTTTGTTAGAAAATTTGGACATGTTGCTTTTTAAGAAAAAAAAGTATACAAAAATAAAAAAAAAAAAAAATAAAATGAAAAAATAGAAAATAAGAAAAATAAATGAAATAAAAGCACAAAACTGCCGCAATTTTAATTGCCACCTCTGGGGTAGTGTGTCTGTCTGCATGTCTATGCTCGGCCCGGCATTCTTAAGCGTAAACATGCATACATACACACATATATAGTTACCAAAGCAAACATATTTATCAAATATTGTTATGCAACAGAAATGTGTAAGAAGCAAAACGAAAATAATTATAATTACACCGATGTTTAACATAATGTAGTACAAAATCATTCAACACTGCTTTGTAGGCACGACCATCACACACCACAACCGCGCACCGACCAGCACTCGCCAGCGCGCTGGTTCGCTGGTGGCGGCCACCAGAAGTAATTAGAAGCGCGGCGCGGTGTTCTGCTTCAGATAGCGCTGCCATTACGAATGTAAGTATGAGTATTTTATGTCATGGCAGAAGAACAACAAAAACAAAAAAAAAAACACCACCAGCAATGAAATATGTTGTGTGAAAAAAATCACATAAGAAAACACAACAACACACAAGGAAACAGCAGAGCCCATAAGACAAAAAGCGCAATGCTATGCACGAGCAATTTGTGGCAAGCGGAAAAGCAGTTTTGTTCTGGAGAATATTTTCCTACCAAAGCCAGCACAAGAATGTGTGTGAGTGTGAGTCGGCAAGCATTTTGTAGAATGCCGCAAATGCTGACGCCGCAAGAGCCAGTAACTAATTTACATGCAACTCGGCTGTGAAGTGTCTTGGCGTTGCATTTAAATGCCTGGCGCGAGTATGAACTTCGTTGCTTAACGGTTTACAATTGGAATTTGTCGAGCGGCAAGCTTTTGTGTGTGTTTGTGAGTGGAAGAAATTGCTTTGCATCTGTGTATATGTATGTGTGCAAGTCGAGCTCTATTTCCATTTGCACGAAGCGGTATGAAGATGTTCTTAGACACAAGTTTTTATATCGTTAGGCACAAATGAGGCGCTGACTTTAATGAGCTTTCAAATGTGCTTACTTTTTTCTGTTTTTGTATAATAAACGTTGCTATCGTGAAGGTTTTTAAATAAGTTTGTGTATATTTTTTACAGTCTAATGATTTTCACAGTGCTTAATCATCTTTGATGGCTGAGTGCGGCATGCAACTTTATTTTGTAGCGACAAAATGATTGCTGGTTTAAAGGGCATCAACAAATTTATATCTCTTGGTTAACGTTATTCAAAGATAGTGCCAGCATTTCTTCACAACAAATGGTTTTTTCTCAAATCTGTTGCTGTCTGCTCACAGTGAGCACACCTTGCCAATGATTTTCGGTTATTTTCGCTTAAAAAAGGGTTCAAAGTATAGAAAGTCTCTTCCATAGTTTATTTGGACGTTCTGACTTCTTACCCATATCCGTTCTCAAGCTATCTGGTTAGGAATGTGGTCATATTGTGATAACCAAATTTTCGATCGATATTTCAAAAACTGAGGGACTAGTTCGCGTATATACGGATAGGCAGACAGAAGGATTCCTAATAATCCTTTTTATATATAATTCATAAGATCTGCAACATTTCAATATAACTTTTTATATCAATACGTTTGGACTTGTAGAAAAAACCTTCGAATATGCCAATATAGCCAGCTGTCGCTCAGCTCTTGACATATGCATTCATTACTCTGTTATAAACCTTTTGACAATTATACAAAAATTTATCTTAAAAATAAAAAAATGCGCAAATTGTTTTCCCACAATTTGAATAATGGTTAATAACAAGTACGGAATTATTTAATATCCTTTAACAAGGCATTTCAGTATGCAATTAAGTCTAACTCAACGCTAATAAACTTGTACCCAGATTTAAAGTAGGCGCATTTACTTATCGAATGGAGCTTAATACTTTCAAATAATATGCACAGCTCTATATAACATTGCCACTAATATGACAACAAATCGTGATAACAGATTTTTCATACGGCTGCCAAATGGCATTGGAGGCCGCGTTAGCCGCTGACGCACAGTGGGCGATTGGGCCTCGTTAGCGGCATTTAATTAATAACTTCTAAACGAAAAAAGATATCTTCAGACGGTTTTTTTTCAAAGCTCAGAAAAAAGTCATAGAATTTTTTAAGAAAAAAAAAAATTGTTTAAATTTATTTTTTTTAATTTTTAAAATTTTTTTTATTTTTTTTTAATTTCAAAATTTTTTTTACCTTCAATAAACAAATTTTATAAATCAAAATTATCTTCGGAATCAGAATCAGGCATATCTAGATGCTTCATTAAAAGCAAGCTCTTAACATCATCGTCCATAATAATATTTTTTGCAGTCGAAATTGAAGACCCATTTGACAATGAAGATATCAAAGGGTCAGACGAAACTAATAAAGCATTTATGATATCTTCCATTGTATTTTTCCTGAAATTTTTTCTTGTATTGCTCTCGCGTATGTTTCGATAGTCCTTGTTCCTGGGCGGAAGGGAAAAATGGTTTATTATATCTGCTCCATGAATTAAAATTCTGTGAACAGACGATGGCATGAAAAACCAGGAGTACGCTTTAACAAAAATTTCGGCAGTTTCCAATGCGTAAGATCCGAATGCGTCCGAATTTATGTCATATCCACAAGCCAATGCTCGTAAGATTACGCTATATCGATATATTAAATCATAGCTTACTCCTGTTATACGAGCAGCCAAATTTGGTTGTTGGAAAAACCTCCTTGCAGTGTTTCCGTTGTACGTGCCAGTACCAGCTATTGGTATATCCACCAACAAATGCATTTCTTCCCTTAGCTTCTGCTGAATACTTCTTTTATTTTGTTCAACGACATCCTTGTCAGCACCATGAGCTTGCCACTTTTATATTGGTATTCTATATGCAATGTGCAAAACACACTCGAAAAACCTAATCCATGCGTGGAGACTTGATAAGCCATATTCAATTAGGTTTGCATTAATAGGAAAGCTTTTCACCAAATTTAGATCGTTCATATTTTTGGGAGTCGCGCTACAGATTCCGCACGTTTGCGAAGCTGATTCCGATATGACACTGAACGTTTTGCCATCAAGCATGGTCATATGAAATTGGTGATCAATTCTTCAGGTACTCACAAATGTTGGAAAAATATTTAATATTTGGCTCTTAATGTTTTGAATTTCTTTGCGAGACAAGTCTGCCGATTCTTTCTCGCAAAGTAATTTAATTGGTCGACAATATTGGGTAGAAGAAGGCCGATTGTTTTTCCATAAAACTGTCGATCCTTTCTGCACTATTAATGGTACCATACAAATTGAAAATAAATAATGATCTATCATCTCTCCATCGAAGTCATTAAATTTTTGCCTGTAAGTAGAATGACCGCTGCTGTCATCACAACCCCATTTGTAGGTAGCAGTTAATTGGGTGTTATTGTTATTTTCAATATGGTTTTGAAAGCTTTTTGGGTGTGCTTCAATAATCCTAGCAATCGTATGGTCTACTAAGCTTTTTAATGGTACTTCAGCGAAATGATCAGTGACCGTGATGACACTAGGATAGCATTTTTTTTTCGCACATCGCAGTTTGTCGTAGCATGGATATATATCGGCGTTTTGCCCTTTAGTGGCTCTCTTTGACAAATTCCATGTGTACTTGGTATGTCCAACATCTACAAATAGCGCCAGTGCTTTTTCATCAGAAAGTTTTGTCGGTAGACGCTGAGGGGTACTCATAGTTTTCAAAATCTTGCCGCTAAACTCTTCGTCGACGTTTAGCATTGACACCACCTGTGAAGCACTACGTTTTCCACCTTTATACAAGCTGCAGCTTGCAGCTACCAACAATGCTTCTGATGGCACATCTTCAGTAAGGCCTGACAATTTCTTAACTTGCGTTTTTTTGCAATACTCCGAAATATCTTTTTGTGGACGTCCAATAATTTCGGAAGATGATCTTTCAATCAATACTAACGGCGTATCTAACCATTCCTGGTTTTTGTTTTCAAAAAAAACCTTATTTCTTCTACAGTTTTTCCACTTTTCTACAAGCTTACTAGTAAAATTTCGCAGCTTTTTGCCAATCTCGTACTGCTCCTCCTGAGTATATTTAAGGTTTTTGAGAACAGTACCAAATACAAAGTTTTCCATGGTGAGAAACTTCTTGGTTGGGATCGCTTCTTCATGCCATACTAAAAAAAGTACCCGTTTTGCTACCGACATTATCCCTAAAAAGTGCCATGATTTAAAGGTTAGCAGGTAATAGCAGTTCATATTACACATTTTGGACGCACAATGACTCATGCTTCCAGCTAAAAAAAGAGTTAGACCTAATCCGTGCGAATGTTGTAACTTCTACTCCACGAACGACAGGTGCACGCTAGTGCGGGTTAGTTGTTAATACACTTAATTACCACTACGTTTTATGAACAACACATTTACAGACCGGTCACAAACACTGATTTTTTATGTAATACATACCTTGAAGTTAATAAAAAGCCACACTTTTAATAAAACAAGTAAAAATTGTAAATTTCCAAGGAGCTCGAAATCAATGCGCACAACAAAGAAAAAATATTGTAAAGCACTTGCTAAAACATATTTTGTGTTTGACAGCTCACAGCTGATGATCAGCTGATCATAAGCTTATAAAAAACCGCCAAAAATCTAATCAAAGCATCTGTTATCGATTTGTGAAAAAAAATTAACGCTTTTTCAAATTTGAAAATTTGAATTAAATTCCGCTAGCGAGGCCCAATCGCCCACTGTGTGACGGCAGCGTGTTTAGCGGAAACAATTGTATGCGAGCCTTTTTAGCAGCTGAAGCTTGCTTAAGTGAAACCCAGAAAAGCATGAGCAACAAAATTTTAAAAGTAAACGGACCAAACAAGCATCGGCTATTTGTATGGCAACTCATTTTTGTTTGTGTGCAGTTATGTACTTTTCGCAAAGACTTTCTGCGCCAAGACACAGTGTCTTTCTCAGCCTTGCGCTGTCCGTTGGTTTTACTCGTACTATTACTATTTATATTTATTTGTTATTGTTGTTGTTTGTTTTTGGTTTTTATAGGCTAGCGTCGATAGCAAGACAGTCGCCGTACATTGTTGTGAGCCACTCAATTTATCTGATTTGCGCAGGCGCATTTTAATACATGTATAGCGAAAGAAGTAAAGAAAATAATTCAAAATTAAACATAAAATTTCTAAAAATAAACAAAATTGTAACAAAGTAGGAGACAGTCAGCATGCTCGGAGAAGGTTCGAAATTTGTATGGCGTTTTTAGCTTGGTTTTTTGTGCGAACTTTGTTAAATTTCCTTTAAACTCGAGTTTAGGAGGTTTCTTTTTATTCATATTCTCACTATTCATTCCACTTGTTTAATAGAAAAGCGAGTTAATTATATATTCTAACGTGTTTCGATTAGACTTAACAGTTAAACACCAAAATTACTACTTAACTGGAGTTTAACAAACTTTTTGTATATTTTAGTCATATTCCCATCAATTTAACCACTAGTCTGATAGAAAATTAGTTGCTTACGACATGTAACCTCGAGTTATGGAGAAATCAAATTTGGGAGTAGTGTTGTTAGTTAAACACTAAAATTACCATTAAACTCGAGTGTAGAATTATTTCGTATTTTTTAATCATATCTTCGTCCTTTTTTCACTAGTTTGATAGAGTATTTGTTACATGTTGAAAACTCGAGTTACGGAGGAATCAAGTTTACTTGCAGTGTTTACTAATATATTATACAACAAAATTACCATTAACTCGAGTTTAGGAGTGTTTTAGAATTTTTAGTCATATATAGGTCACTTTTTTCACTAGTTTTATCAAAAATTTGTTGTATGTTGTAAACTCGTGTTGTTAACTCGACTTACGAAGGAATCGAGCTATGTAAATAGTGTTACCAGTTAAACACCTAAAATAACCATTAAACTCGAGTTTATGAGCGTTTTCATAATTTTAAATCATATCTTTGTGACTTTTTCCACTAGTTTGTTAGATAATTTATTGTATGGTGTAAACTCGAGTTTCGAAGACATCGACTTTGTAAATAGTGATTCATTCATAAAATCATCAAAAAACTCGAGTTTAAGAATGATTTCGTATTTTTTAATCATATCTTCGTCACTTTTTCCAGTAGCTTGACAGTTATATTTTATAAAATTTGTGTTATGGTAAACTCCGTGTTTTCAAACAGTCTTGAAATAAGGACCAAACTCGAGTTAAAGGATAATTAACGTTAATTGAACAATTTTTGTATATTATAATAATTTTCTTCACAAATCTTTTGAAGCAACTTTTTATATAGGCAAGATTGAGCTGAGGAAAACTTTTTTCAATAGCTTTTCTCCAAGTTCGCAAAGCTAAACACCAAAACACTTTAAACTCGAATATTGTGGTTCCCTTCAATATATTTTCTCAAAGCTTCTTCCCGCACAACTGATTATATGCTGAGTTCAAAAATATTTCTATTATTATTATTACTTAGTACTAATATGTGGACGCCTCATATTTAACAGAAGCCGTCGAAGAAAATATGACCAAACAACGAAAACAAATAAAATAGTACATATTTTATAAATTTACATACAGACTACTATATGAATAGGTAACCCACAAGGACGACATTTCTACGAACAAACGTGCTATGTTGCTATCTCTCGGGTACTTTGCAACAATGTAGTGCGGTCACATTGTGGGGCGCATCACGACGATCGCAAACACACCGACGCACAAACTCAACTAGAGTAAAAAATGAAATTAAAAAACAACATCACGGTGAGTGAACGGCAGGCACAGCGCAGGTAAAAGGCAAAAGGAGTAGACAAAAGTGGGCTGCGAACTTTGGACAAGTAATAATAGTAATATTGGCAAATAATATGTTGTAATAATCATGATAATGCCAGCAACTTTTGCGCTGAAAAGATGTACGCGCCCAAATGAGTGCGTGGTACGAAATCTGGTGGTGAGTCGCACACACTGACTATGATGTATATGTGAAAATATAATATGCCATATAAATGTAGATATGTTTAGAAATATGGAAAGAGGTATGTAGCTGCAGCCGTTGTAGCAATGCTATTTTTATTTACTTTACAACTGATTTTTTTCTTAACTTTATGCTTTTATGTAGACAGGTGGGGTTCAGATATTAAGAAAACCCCAGCTAACTGAAGCAGCAGCTTCTAGAGATAAAGGAAGGCACTGGTAAGTTGAAAAATATAGCTGCTTTTGAAGTTTAAACTAGCATTGAGTGAGAGAATATGATAGAAATAAATAAAGCAAAAATAGTTTCTTAGATATATAAAAAATAAATATTTAGATAATATTGTAAAACTGATTGGAAGTAGCTGTAGTAGACAATGCCGAAGGATATAGAAAAGAAAATAATATTCACTTGTTCACTGCAAAAATCTTCATACACATATGAGTTTCTATTTGAAAGATGGCAAGCAAACAAAAACATATAGAAAATTTAAAAAATCTTTTCCATCAGATATGAGTTTATATTTGAAAGATGATAAGCAAAAACCCTAGAAAGTTTAAATTTTTTATGCTTAAAATACGCAACAAAGTACTAAAACAGTTTCGCTTCTAAATCTTATCATGCTTTCTGAGGTAATAAAAATACAATTAAAATTCAGCAAATTGCGAATTTTTCTTTTATTTTAATCAATTTGTGGCATACGGGGACACACCTTCAGTTTTAAGGTCAAAACTTCCCAGAAGCAATGAAATTTATATTTATGTATACATTTATGTATATACGTACATATTTTTTATGTGATCGCTTCATCACACATGTAATTAAATAAATGGCTGTTATCAGCACTCAGCAATGGCCAATCTCACTAAAAAGTTATTAAAATTATAGTTATGAATATTTCAGCCCATTTTCTTAAAATTTACCATATCCAGGGTGCAGAGTCACTATTTTTATAACCAAGTTAGCAATAAAATTTATTAATATATTTTACGACTTTGCTTGCAGTTACCTTGGAAAGGTCAATTTAAAGCAGAATCTGCAGATTTTTTAAAAAATAAATAAAAAATATATATTTCAATAGAGAAAATGTTGGACACTAAGAAAGAATGCTGAAAAAAATTACAAAAAATATATATGTATAAAGAATAATATTATTAAAGAACAAAAAATAAAAACGAAAATAAAATAAATGAAATGTACAAATGTAGGATTTTATAACAGGAACACAAGGGATTTCATATAATTAATAGATTTTGATTGTTAAATTTGTATGGCTGCTATATGCTATAGTAGTCCGTTCTCCATAATTTTGTTTGGATATTATATGCTACTTTGGGTAATACTCTACATCAAATTTTGGGAAGATATATCGTCAAATAAAAATGTTTTCCATATAAGGATTAGATTTGGATTATTCAATTTGTATGGCACCTATATGCTAAAGCATTCCGATTTTAATATTTTTTTTTGAAAATTATATTGTTGCTTTGCACAATAATCCCTGTTAAATTTTGGGAAGATATCTTGCAAAATACAAAAGTTTTCCATACAAGGAGTTGTTTTTGAGAGATAGGTTTGTATGACAGCTATATGCTATATTACTCCAATCTGAATAATTTTTTTAAGATTATATTGGTGCTTTGGGCAATACTCATGTGCGAAATTTTGTGAAGATATCTTGTCAAATAAAAAAGTTTTCCATACTAGGACTAGATTTTGATTGTTCAGTTTGTATAGCCGCTATATGTTATATTGGTCGGATATCGGCGATCCCGACAAACAAGAAGCTTTATGAAAAGAAAAGAATATGTACAAAATTTCAGTTCGATATTTACGAAACTGGGGGAATAGTACGCGTATATACAGACATACTTAAAAAACTTAGAATGAAGGCAATAAACTAGATATTTTGCAAGTATTTTTAAGTTCTCTAAATGCTTTTGTCTTGATAATGACACTATATGAATAGTAATATTTACAGTAATTTTACATTACCATGGCCACATACACACTTAGACACACATTTTTAACCACAAAGCGAAGGAATTGACCACTCTCAAGCTGGAAATTCCAATTGGAGGAAGGACAATGAGCGTGCTCTGAGTTGCCTATATAAACCACTTTAACTCTTATTAATTTTTCGAAAGTTGGTCATAAAAACCATATACAAAAAAAAAGAATAATATTAACACAAAAGTTGAAGGTGTCATCATTTAAGTGATGCCGATTTTTATGACATTTTTTATGGCGCTGCCTGCTGGGTGTCCGCTGGCGACCAACCGCCAATTGTGTGGTTAAATGAAAGGACTTTCCGGTGCTCTGTAAGCTTTTAGTAGCTCGTAAAACTTAGCAATAGCCAATAGCGTAAATGCGCTCCACACTTTAAATGCACACACGCACACATAGTATACACAACTACAAGTGCCGTGTGATATGTCTTCATTTTTAATTGAGCCGACTTTAATGGAAACAATGAAAAGGAATTAAAGCAGAAAAGTGAATGCTAGTCAATGGTCTGTCATTTGTTGCGCTCATCTAAGCTTGTTAATGAAATTAGTTTGTTTTTTTTTTGTTTCGTACGCTTACTTTTCAACACTACTCTTTTAGCATCTAGTCGTTTTTTCGATTTCGGCATGCCTGCACATTTTATACAAATTATAGTGTGCGGATAATTGAATTTATGCCTGTAATTGCCTCATACCCACCGCAGCGCTGCGAATTGCCGCATCGCCTTAGAAGTTATGAATTGCAACACCTTGGCGGCGCAATGGCTCGGTGCGTGTTTGTTCTTGCTTATGCAATTCTAGGCGACTGTCGTGCCATTTCTTTGGCCACCGGCCGGAAGAGTGCGCGCATATCCTGCGGTGCTTTAGTGCCACACGCACACACACATTTATACATGCATGTGACGAGAGCGATACAGCTTTGTATTTCTGTTTGTGCGCTTGCAAATGTAATGACGACACGTACGGAAACCGCAATGTTGCTTGCTACAATTTTCCATCATTACTGCATGCTATTAGGCAGCGCTTTGTTAGGGGCATGGATTTGTGCTTATTATACGTACATTAGGGTGGTTTGGTTTAGATCTTTTTATGTTTTATTTAAATAAAAAAATTTAATTTAATATTATTCCAAAAGTAAAAAAAATTAAAATTTTTATAAAGCAAAAAAAAAAAAAATTATTAACAAAAAAAATTAAAATAAAATAAATATTAAAAAAAATCGTTAAAAAATTTTCAAAATCTTTCGTAAAATAAAGAAAAATTTCTAGTTTTTCTAAGTGAATTACTAATTTTTTTCTTTAAAAATTTTATGAAACAAAAAAACTATAAACACGAAATTTTGCAAAAAAAAAATTTATTTAATAAAATTCACAAAAAATTTTTCAAAATTTTTCTTTCTTTTCATTTATTTTGCAACCTTTTCGAAACATTTCTTATTTTTTAAATTTTTTGTTGTACATAAATTTCAAAAGAAAACTTATTAATTCACAAAAAAGTGAAAGTATTCCAGACATTTACAAAACTTTCGATTGCAGTGCACAATTATAATCATATATTTATTCGAAATATTTTATTCAGAAATTTTCTTGTCTCACCGAAAATATGTACCGTTATACAAGTAGGAAATTTTGGCAATGTCCAGCTGCCTTTTAGGGCAACTTGTCTTTATTAGCAACTGCATTAAGCAGTCATACGAAATACTTTTTTGTTGTTGTTGTTATATATATTACGAAACCGCATTTGGTTCAGTGGGTTTTTGTGATTTTATTGCTCCTTTTGCAGTTTCTTCTCGCCAGTGAGTTTTCAACCAATTTTTGCGCTGAATTGAAATAAACTGCATTGATTGTGGTAAAATGTGTCACAACGTGTTTAGCGGTCTCATGAAGCAACTTTTCCGTGGCATAATTGTGCATCGCATGAATCGCATGAAATGTAGGGTAAATCAAATCTTAATTGTTTTGTGCGATTTTTGCAAATGAGGTGACTAAGAGCAGAGAATTCGATTTTTCAGTGAAATTAATTTTTCGAAAAAATATATATTTCAACAAAAAAAAATTATAAAAAATACAATAAAATGAAAATGTTTTTAAAAATTCTAAAAAATGTTTAATTTCATTTAATTTTTTTTTTCCAAAGCTGCATTTGATATTTTGCTTAATTTTATCTAATTAAAAATGCCATTCAGAAATTTATAAAAAAAATATAAATTTTTTAATTCTGTTTTGGCTTTAGTCATAATTTTGGATTTTACATTTCATCACCTAAAATATAAAAAACGAAATATCACTTTTCATAACCTTAGAGCCGAAGGAAAATCGATATACAATAACAGAAACCTCTCAAATGGAAACAAAGATGGGCTTTTGGTTATAAATTGGTTATATCTGACAGCGGAAGCTGAAAATTTTATGCTATGTATACATATGTAATATGATGTAGTGAACCGTAAGTAATATAAAAATTCAATTTCAATTTTTTGGTAAGATACGTTATTTTGCATTTATATGGCGATTATAAAAGACTTAAGACACGAACCTTTTCATATTCTCATGTAGCATATTAAATGCAAGAAACTTCCTAGGACCTAAGATGCTTAACTTTAGTTTATATTGCCATAATTCAAATAAATTCCTTTCTAACTCAGAGGAAAATTTAATTAACTATACTTCATACTTAAATATACATAAGTAAATTTATATTTTAATAATATAAAAGTTGATTATGACTTATATAGAGCCTTGTTTAGTCCCACTGACCCAACCAGTTACCAAAGGGTATCCATTTTTGCAAAGTAACTTAATATTTGCCATTAAGTTCCGGCTTAGTTTAGATTAAATCAGCAAATATATGCGAATATTTAGTGCTTTGAAAACGCCTAACGGGCAGTAGAGGAATTCTAGATCATGTGCGTATTTAAATGCAACAAAAAAGTATATATTTTTCTGTATTTAATCGCTCAATTAACGCCTTTTCCTTTTAAGTGAACTTAACTAATTTAACGCAATTATCGAAAGCCTTATATTGTCTAGCTATTATACACCTACAAAGTATGTGACAGAATTAGAGCGAACAAATAGTGGTTGGCAACAAATTGTTGTGTAGATGATGTGTATGTAAAACCAATTAAATATGCAAGTATTTTGCAAATGTATATATATCTTCAAAATAACTTTATTTTGCTTTAATTGTTGAAAAAATATAATTAACTTAATTTCAGCAATTTTTTTCTCGAAAAGAGGGGCACGTTATCCCGACTGCTTGTATGCTATTTTTTCTTATTGCCACATAAATAATTTGTATTGCAAAAACAAGCTTCTAACTTTCTTAAAATTGTGTGGTTTTAGCTGGAGTGATGACGATAAATGTATAATTGTTTTAAATTGTGGCGGTACAGTTAAATTATTTTTTATTTAATTTTTATATTTGAAAAACGTGAATCAGAACAGCACAAAATAACTAAAACACGTTTATGAAGTAAAAAAAATATTAAACAATAAAAATTTTGCATATTATTAATCGCATTTCGCTGACACATACATATTTATTAAATGATATATAAATCTACGAGTATGGTAAATATATTTTTTTGCTAGCGGCATTTACATCTGTTTATCTTAATTTGCGAATAGACTTTTATATACTTGTAGATTAGTCACAAAAAAGCTTTTTGAGAATTGTCAACCTGTCATCTGAACTGGTTTGCCTTGAACTGAGTTTGACTGGGCCAGTTTTTAGAGGGTGCGGCACAATCGAAGAAATAAATTTTTCTTTAACTAAATTAAGTAGAATGTAATATTGTATATATTTTTGGGTAATTTTTATATAAAATATAAGCTATATAATAAGTCATATTTTCACAGAAAATTTTTTACTCGAAATACAAGTGCTTAAGAAATCTATATTATCTTCGCCTAAAATGTTTTTAATGCTTACGATTCACATCATATTATATATTTGTAACATAAAATTTTTAGCTTCAGCTGTCAGATATAACCAATATACCGCCATTTTATAACCAAAACGAAAATTTGTTTCTGTATGAGAAGTTTCTATTCTGTCGTTTTTTCTTCGTCTGTAAACTTATGAAAAGTGATGTTACGTTATTTCGCATTTCAGCTGACGAAATGTAATATTTCTCAAACGTTTGCAGTTTTAATCAACTTTATTTAGCTATTTTTTAACACCCTGTACTGATGAGCGTTCAAAGACCGGAAATATGGCTACAAAAATTAGTCAAGTATTATACAAATGAGATCTTCGTCTTCATGTAGGGGTAAGCTGGTGTGCGTCAACGAAAGTGAAAACTATTTTATTTAAGTTTTTAAAAAAGGATAGGATTTTATATAAAGTCTGTGTCTTGATATTTATTTATATCTGTGAAATAATTAATGAATAAGGCATTATTATTTACTGAGAAGTATTTTCAGGTTTTTTTTTTCAATAAAAGTTTGTTGTGTTTTGTTTTGTACTATAATATATAATATAGAAATATAGGGATTACTGATATCTTCTTTATTTGGTTTATATTTATATACAGGTATTTGATTTTATTTAGGTAAAAAGTCAACAAAATTTTCTTAATAAAAATTTAAAAAAAAATATAATTTTTTCACATAAAACTTGCTGTAAAAAATAATGTTAAGTTTAAATTAAATAAATAGGAAATTATTTCTAAAAATAATAATAATAAAAAAATAAATTAACGGACTTTTTTTCATATAAAAATAGTACTTCCTTTATTTTACAATAACAATCACTTGGGAGTGTCTAGAAACGGTTCGTTTACATATGGCTTAAACAGCTCACGACTTTGGGTCTTAAACTAAGTATCCTCTCTGTAACCAAAAAACGTCCGTTTAAAGGTGAGCTAAAGTAAGAAGACCCAGGGTTGTGCGCTGGGCTTGGGACCCGCCACGTAAACAACAAAATAAATGAAAATTAGAAAACAGTCTCGGATGAGAGACCCCCCTTTCATCTATGAATATAAAGAAGAAGAAGAATCACACTCTTGCTTTTTTTCAAATATGTATACATATCCATATACATAAGTGATTACCATAAAAGACTTAAGACACAAACTCGAGATGGATTGAAGTTGAGATAAAAAATAATACGTCAAACTCACGATAAAATTAAAAAAAAAAAAATATTTTCATAAAAAATTATAATGTTAAAAAAAAACAATTATCACATTTTTATTTTAAAATAATAATGCTAACTGTTTCTAGAATAATATTTTTTGACACAATCTTTCTTTTCTCATATAAAGGTTTAACATAAAAGACTTAAGCCACAAACTTGAGTCAGCTAAAAGATGAGATAAATAGTAAGACTTCAAAGTCATTACTAAATTAAGCCCAGCTTGATCTCAATTAATTTTATATCTACTCAAATATTATAATTTACAAGATAAATTAACAGTTGTATAAATACTCAGCACACATTTTGCTGAGCTTATAATAGCAGTTATAAAATATGTGTTTAAGTAATACAAAACTATTGTAAAATCGATGTCTGTTGCTATTGCGGACTTACGCAGCTAATGTAAATGGTGTCAACAGTCAACATAAATGCCAAATGAAATTAATTAAACTTGACTTCGATGCACCTCTGTCATATGAACTTCTGTGTTACACCTCACGCACACATGCGCAAATGCGCATACAATAACTAGTGGGTATCATTACCGCAATTGATGCTACGTGTGCGTACAAAAATAAAAATCTCTTATTTATTTAATTCATATACAAAATGAAAATTATTACTCAAACAGTGGAATTTACTTAGTGAGCGCTTATTTTATTAAAAATCCATTCAGTCTCATGGAACTAATTTTTTATAATTTTTAAATTTTTTTTTAATCTATAAATGATTATATTGTGTCTTAATTTTATTTAATTTGCGATAAAAATTTTATTTTTTTAATAATTTCTCTCACAGCCAATTTTGAGTCTCCTAATAAACCATCAGTGCTTGCTTCGTACCTCAAAGCAAAAGACTTAAGGCACAAACTCGCTTTCGGCAGCTGCCTTTGATGTCAGCAAAAATACCGTAGAAATTCACTTCCAAGATTTAAAGCAAATATAACGGTTTATGAAAATAATTTATTACCAAGTGAAAATAAATTCGATTATAAAAGGCCATCAAAAGTACTATAATTTAGTATTTCTTTATTTATTTTAATAATTTTTTTTTCACATAGAATAAGTCGATTGGACAACCCTTTTTTACGACCCAAGCGACAACTCAATAGTCGAAGAAAATTTATTTATTTTCTAATTTCAATAGAAGTTAATGGTTTTATTAAGTGTGCTAAATTTTGCGCCAATGGCAGTAAAAACTTTGTTATATAAAAAGGAAAAAGGTACTGGGAAGAAACTTAAAAAAGAGCTGCGTTTAGCTGCAGCTGCGTCGCGCAGCAGTAGCGCAAGCTCATAAAAGCTGTCAACGGTTGCTAAAATTTACTTCATCTGTTCCACACCAATGCTGCTGCTGGCGAAGAGAAGAAATTTAATGAATAAAAAGAAGGAAGTGCCTTATAAAGGCGACATTTAAAAGCAGGGAAGCGCGAATTATAGCTCTTTGCTGTAGATGATGCTGGTAATTCCTGTTGAAATGCACAAATTTATTGGCAACATAAAATTTAATTATAGCATAATTTTGTGCTTCAATGGCTAATTAAAACGCAAGAATGGGGAAGTGACTTATGTGATATAACACAAGAGCTGCATATGGAAGACGTATGGAAGGAAGAGTTGAGGACCCACGGTGTAGTGAAGATATAAAAGGAACAAGTGCAGCAAAGATTGTAAGAAGAAGAGTAGTGTCGGAGCGAAGATTGGATTGCGTTTTTAATGTAAAAGCTATTTTTGGGTAAAAATATTTTTGTTAATTAAGGAATTGAAGCTGAAGTATTGCATATGAACGTACATATTGTATAAGCCTGAGGCCTGTACTGCTCACCGAATTTCACAGATGGTCGTCTGTAGTTTTTAATGTTTTAATAAAGGAAGTTTGACAATATTTTTGCTTTATACGAAAAAGTTCATGAGTTTATTGACTCTTTCTTGACCACAAGTGATTTTGAAATACTTCGAGTGAATTTAAGAAGAATGTAGCTGCTTAGGCAGGTACCAAAATATGTATGTAAGAATCGCGCGGAAGTCGGAAAATTATTGAAAAATCCGCAAAACTTTTGCTCATATTAGATTTCTAACCGTTTATAAAGGCTATTGCAGCTGCAGGTTTTTAATGGTTTGTTGAACGAAAAGCGAAGTGAAGGAGCTCCAGACCACAGGCGGTCGCAGTTAGGCTCTCATTAGACTCATTCTGCTCTTCAGTGGTAACTAAACTAAACCTTTTCTAGCAACTAAGTGGATTTAGGAAAAAAAAGACTTTAAGAAGTCCTCAGTCTATAATGATATTTTATTTTCATAGTTTTGGCTTTATACCACAAAGTCAACGAACTACCTTAATTAACATTTCTCAAATGTTATTATAATCGGATATGAACAAAAGACTTCAGACACAAACTCGATTTCTCCGACTGTGAATTTACAATATGAAAGACTTAAGCAACAAATTCGATTGTAAAAAAATATACTTCAAACTGCAAATCAATGATTTTGTTAAGGTCAAGCTACTGTTTAAATACTAAAATTTTAATGTAAATTATTTTAATTATTTACCCAACTATTGTACAAAAGAACAATATTATGTGTTTTGTGTCTAAAAAACTGAAACATTATAAAATAAGAATTTTATCTTCAGTTCTTTAGTTATTCTCAAGCTACATAATTATTTCTTGATGAATCGAGATTAATGATCTGAAAGCTTACGTGTAACGGTGAGCCCTTGAAATGAATAAAAGCAAAGTAAAACTACTGTTAGATGTCATTAAATCGCTAATGACTGCTTGAGAAAGAGAATAAGTCAACAGTCATTAGCAGTTAGCCATAGTTATACCAATACATATGTATGTACATGTGAATGAATGAAAGAATAAGTTCAGCGGCTTGCTTTTGAAAAAAAAAGTATATATTAATATGATTACAGTTGCCACTACCCAAAGGGAAATAGAAAAAGGCAATAATGTCAATATCAAAAAAAAAAAAAAAATAGTAAAAATGCATATATTGTAGAGAAAAAATGGTTAAAAGTGACAAAAAGGCAACGAAAAAAATACTGCAAAATTTCAATACAAAAAATGTTAAGAAAAAGTATTAATAAAAAATAATATTCAAAATAAAAAAAATTTACGTTAAGTAATCAATACATTAGTTTACTATGAATAATAAAATTTGACAGGTAAAGATGCGGAAAATACGTTAATAAAAATTTTAATTTGAAAAAAATAACACTATTATTTGTCAAAAAAGTCGTAATAGAAGTTTTTTATTTTTATTTTTTTTTTTATTTTAATATTTTTTTTATTTTAAATTTTTATTTTTATACTTCTTTAAATTTTTATTTATTTGTTTTTGGATTTTTATAACTTTTTTGTCGTAATTATTTTACTTTTTTATTTTTATTTTTATTTGATTCTTTATTGTTAATATGTTTTTAAGGACAACTGTATGGTATCATATGTACCCATATTTCTATTAAAAGTTCAGCTATTTTAATATCAGTCATTTAATTATTTTAATATTTTTTTATTTTAAGTTTTACATTTATATCTTCAAATTTTTAATTAATTTTTTTATTTTTAATTTTTTATAATTTTTTATTTTTTATTTTACATTCATGTTTTTATTTTATTTTTAATTTAAAATTTTTATTTATTTTTTTTCTATTTTTATTTTTTCTTATTTTCTTTTATTTGAACTAAAGTGTATTTCAATGTCTTTTCAAACTTCTATTAAGACATCAGCTAGCACAGTTTTTTTAACAATGACTTCTGCATTGTTTTTGCTGTTTCTGCTTCTTCTTGCTTTACACAAACAATTCTGATCAATCATTTAACAGCATCGCTGCTGCTAAGCTCTAGCAAATATCTGTAAACTCTATCTTTTAATTATATACATATATTTATGTAATCATAAGTATGCATACTAAAGCAGGTGTTGTTGTATACAATTTAAATATTGTATTTCTGCTTTTGCTGTGTTTTACGGCTGTTTCTAGAAGCGCTGCCAAAGCTGCTGGTGACGGCAAGCTCCTACTTGCTGCCCAAAGAGTCAGTGATGAGCAGTAATTTGATGATATCATCATTTAAACTGGCACTAGAGTAGCTGTGGCTGCTTGCCGTAAAGTACAAAACACATACATACATTCAAATATATCTATAAATGAACACTCAAATGGGTATGAATAAATATAAAAACTGCGGGCGTCAAACAAAGCTAACACCAGTTGAGTTCTTCTCGTTCTTCTTTTTCGTATTTCTGTGCTTTAAATATTACACTCTTACATGTTGTTGTTGTTTTTTGCATTTTCGCTAAGGTGTTTGGTTGTCTGCTTGCTTGCGGTAGCAGCATTGATTTATTTGCAATGAATTAATATGATTGACAAATAAGTGTCTGCTTGATGGCAAACAATAAAGAAGGTGAAACCCAAGCGTAAACTTTTTGCAAACTTTTATATATGTATGTGTGTGTAGTTGTACATGTTTCTCATACGGCTTGCTGCACTTGCAGATTGAGCGTCGTTTACTGCCAATTTGAGGTGTGAATTTGGCTGCTGCTCGGCATTATAATTTAATTATCAACTTTAACGCCTTAGCATGCCAACGAGTTTTTGGTATTCCAAATAATTTGTATTTTGATAAATGATTGGTTTTTAAGTACCAAAGCGTATTCAGAGATTTAAATGATTTTCTTAAAAACGATTTCAAGGCAAAACTGCTTTAATGCTAAATCTAAATCTCTTAATGGCTTGTGATTTCATGATGCAACAAGTGCAAAAGTAACGGTAATTTATTGAAATCGAGAAAAAAATTCATAAGACTCAAGGCACAAACCCATTTGCTGAGTTTTGTTAGTAATATGAAAGACTTAAGGCACGAACTTATATGAGCAAAAGACTTAAGAAACGAACCTGAATCTAAAATCTGAACTTGAAAGAAAGTAAGAGATTTTTTGTTCTACGTGAAACAGAAGACTTAAGCCACGAACTTCTATGAACTCAATTCTGTGAGAGAAGACTCAAAAAATGGACCTGACTCTGAAAT